>NC_090653.1:197784199-198140262 GCF_040937935.1 Hyperolius riggenbachi | reverse complement strand
TATTACATACGATATTCTAGAGAAAGGTATTACATGGATAAAAGCCACTGAAGAAACCGCTCACACTCCCCTAGGACAGTGCCAGGACCAGGATAGGCCAATCCAGCAAGTCAGAAGAACAAAGGATGTCCGCACGATGTCCTACTAATCAAGTTTCGGACCGATAGGTCCTTACTCATAGCTCATGAGTAAGGACCTATCGGTCCGAAACATGTCAGCTATATGATGTGAGCTTGCTTGGATACGTCCATAATAAAGGAACTTGATTAGTAGGACATCGTGCGGACGTCCTTTGTTCTTCATTTAAGCATGGACCTGCAAATCATATTAACTATTATGATGGTTTATTTGAAATTGACTAAAAACACTCAGGGCACAATTACTGGACTATCCTTTCCTATATATAAAGACAAGCATTGTAGCCTATATATTTGGAGAGAATAGTCCTAAAATATTAAACTCTACCTTCCGAATTAAATAAGCAAGTCTCCTGAATAGAACACCATATCCCCATTATGCATTTCAACAAATTTGCCTCAACTAGAGGCCCACTGCACAGGATTCATTGGCACAGTTTACAGTCTTGTTTAAGTGCCAGCTCTTGAAGAAATCTGATAAATGCTGTTAGAAAGTACAATGTGAGTAATATTTATAGGTTGATAGGAACTACAAAATAAACACACCATGGTCACTAAATAGCTTTACTGATCTAGCAACTGACTCACACACCAAAGCATTTGAGGTGAGTCAAGTTCTGTATATGAGGTAAATAATACAGACTAGGGACTGTATTAAGAATCACCAGCAATATGTCTTCATAGTGGTATGTCACAGTTTCTTACCTTGTACCAGAAGGCCTGTTTTGTAAAAAATAAAATAAAAAAAAATACAAAGATATTTTTATGCAGTTTACTGTGTATGCAAATTTATTTTATATCTGCTGCATTTATTATCCTGATGAACTGGGAATATGGAACACTTGGGTGAACATTTTGGAGCATGCCATAATTGGTGCAAACAAATGTCCACGTGTAATTTGTAATAGATTATGTCTTTCATACTTTTGAAAATCATTGATTGCCTTCTGAATGTACAGTTAATTTTGCTGTTGTGTTTCAGTTACAAAGGCATTTAGTGCCACAGCTGTTATAATAATTAATAAATAAGAGGTCTGTTGACATACTGTTCTGAAGTGACAAAGGGCATACTAGTGTAGTGAAGGTCACTCAGCCATCCACAAAGCATCCACACTGATAGACCATATCCAGACTTTGCAATTCTGACTAGCACAAGTTTTCAAGCTTTAAAAACAGGGAGTTATTTGTTCAAATTTGATAATTTTATTGGTTAAACATTGACCAGGTAAGGCTGTTTCTATATCAAATGACAGCACCAGGACAAGTGACAAGCAATCAATAGCTTCATAGTTTTGTTCTATTGTATATTGAATAACCAGTATCACCAAAAAAATGAAAATTTAAAATACATGTGCACACATACTTATAAGTATATTTGTCCCAGATTAAGATGCACTATAAATTACTTTTGTCCTATGTTCCTGTCACTTACAGTAGGCAATATAGATATGACAGGTTTTGCACTAGTCCATCTCCTCATGGGGTATTTTTATGATTGTCTTTATCTTTCAAATGCACTTACTGAATGACCAATTATCCAACTGCCAGAATAGTGTGTAAACCAGTAGGCAGGCTGGCCGTCATGTTTGCATATAACCTTTCCAGGAAGTGGTTTGGGGAGTGGTTTTGTAAAGAGTAAAGGATACTGTCAATCCCCCAGGAGAAGATGTACTAGTCCAAAACTGGTCAGATCAGTCAGAATTATGATGATTACTGTAATTGACCGCAATATTGGATAAACATAACATGTACAGTGCATTTTAATCTAGGAGAAATGTACTTCTTATAAATATACATACACATGTATTTTAATTGTACTTTTTTTTTTTTTTTTGCAATAGTGATCCTTAAAGCAGTACAAAGTTAGCAGTGATGGTGTTCCAATCAATATTTTATCAGATTTCTGTTAGAAAGTGATAAAATATCTAGTGGTGCAATGTAGTAAACCAAGTAAACAAAATATATCAAGCAGTCCTTTTGATCTACCAATCATCTTATAGTGTGTTGCTAGATTTACAGTGGATGGATAGGCCACACTCTGAAGCAAGTGTACCTTGCTCCTTGCTAGGTGGACAGGCAATCAAGTGAACCAGTAAGGAATTTAAAGGATTGCCATACTGATTGTATGAAATCAAAGAGTTCACATTATAAATTCCACAGCAGATGTGTCCGTTAGATCCACAACTCTTTGTTTTGTGTTTTAGAAACTTTGTAATTTTGTTACCTGTTGAAAAGAGGATATGAACATAAACATGCCCCATAATTCAAATTACTTTGGATTATATTGCTTATTGCTAACAGGTATTATAGACCATGTAACTGTGGCTGTTTCCCTGTCTTTGGGTTACAGCAGCCCTGTTTTCACTAAGACAAACTATAAGTGGCTGTGAACTGCAGGATGTCATAAGACGTGCAATTCATAATCAGTTGATAACTGGTTACCTTTGTAAGATATAAATGAAAAGTTTACAGAATTAGCACTGACATAATTAAAACCTTTACTTGTCTTATATTTACCAATTATTCTCCAAGCAGCAAATGTTTTGTAGTATGCTTTCATTTTCAGGCACTTCTTGAAACGTTCACTCTGTTATTATGTGTGATAGTACATTATTCTTGTGTTTTTCATTATGTATTTTTGTGTTTTTATTGCCTCAAATGAAAATGTTTACGTTCTGTGATTTTCTTAATAAATGGAAAATGATGTAAGCCTTTCATCTCAAATATTTTTTTATAAACTCCAAAATGTAAAGTTATTAAATATTTGAGAAAAGCTTAACTAAAACATCAAGACAGGGCTGTGGAGTCAGTGCAAAAATCCTCCGACTTCTCAGGTTAGGATTCCACCGACTCTGACTCCTCTAATTTGCACATTACAATCTTGTTGACTGAAAGTATGTAATATAAAATGCATCTCTTAACTGCCAACGCTTAGGAATTTTAAAAGACAACTGAACTGAGAGGGATACGGAGGCTGCCATATTTATTCCCTTTTAAACAATACCAGTTACCTGGCTATCCAGCTGATCTTCTGCCTCTAATACTTTTAGTCATAGACTTAGGCCTCGTTCACATCATACGCGCTTCTGTGAGCATTTGGAAGCGCATATGACGTGGTAACATGCAAGAACAGCAGAAGGGTATAGACAGCCCTTCTGCCATTCACATCAAATGCACTGTGTAGCAGTACGATGCGCTATGATGCGCTTGTGTACTGCTGCATGCATTCTGCCCGCAAGCGCAGAGCTGACCCATTCACTGTCAATGGATGGGATCAGCAGTGCAGTGGGTAGCAGCGCAGATGCCGTGTGATCGTACGCGTTGCATTCCAATCGCATGGCTATCTGAGCTGCATAGATGTGAACGAGGCCTAAAACTAGTCCTTGGTAAGAGTACTTGTAGAAGGTACAGACAGGCGCAAAGAACATCTATCAGGCCCTAGGTAATGTAACTGTGGGTACATGTAAGAGTGATGTGCAGGTACTCTGCAGGAGAATGAGGCAATTCTTCCTCTATTACACATTCTTCATGTACAATCTGAACCAGGTTTATGGGTGATAGACAACACCTCTGTGTTCAATGTGCACAACATTTTCAGTGGATTCCCTGCAGCTCTGTGGGGAGTGCATATGTAGAGTATAGTACTACTGTGTAACTTAAAGTAAACCTGGGACAGGTAAAAGTTTTATACATACCTGGGGCTTTCTCCAGCCCCCTTCAGGCTAATCAGTCGCTGATCAGACTGATTAGCCTGAAGGGGGCTGGAGGAAGCCCCAGGTATGTATAAACTTTTCTTTTCATCCATCTCGGGTACCGTTTATTCACCAAACAAAATGTTTACAACATATCAAATTATTTAATTTCATGAGCAAAGGGAGTGCATACATTTGCATAAACCAGCATCAACGCATGCATCTCATCAACCATCTCTATTAGTGACACAAGCTACACATCAGGCTTTATTCTTACAGCATAAATGTTATTTAGTATATATAAAAGATTCCTGTGTACACATCATATATACAGTCACAATCAGATATGTATATCTGACTTAAAAAATACGGGGACTGCTTTATTGAAGCAGCACAAGTAACTATTTTTATAATCAAATATTATATGATAAAGACCAATAAAAATGAGTTGATAGGCTTCAAAGTCACAGTACACAAAAAAAATTACCTTTTTTATAAAATTAAAATCATACACCGCTGATTATGCAATAAATGCAATATAGCGATACAAAGGACCACAGGGTGAACCCATCTTCCCTGTTTAACTCTGGGTGCTAATGTGCTGGAAATGTGAAAGAATCTGTACCACTTAAAATATTTTTTAAGATGCAAAATATGCTTACAGAAATAAATGTGCAACAGGTCCTGGGTACAAGTGCAAGAGGAAGGAAGAAGAAACAATAAATAGTTGTATTTCTTTTTGGGATATGTATGATGTTTAAAATTGATCAATTTGCATGTTAACTTATTGCAAGGATTGTCTTTATTAGATGTGAAATTGCAAGTGCCCCTACTCTTCTCCTGTCCTTCTAATACCTCCTCCATACAGAATTAGAATCAGGTTTATTTTGCCAAGTACAATGGGGGATGTACCCAGAATTGATTTTGGCACTAACAAGGTTGGTGGTGGTACAGTAACATACAGTGGTACAGTAAACACAGTATGGTCCATTTAGCATACAATAGATAATACAAAATGTAGGCATAGCTAAAAGGATGTGCAAAATAAAAAGGACCCAGGAGAGGGACCAGGGGGGTCATCTGCTGTCGTCTATGGCACTCAAACCCTCTGCAGTGATAAATGAATCAAGAATAAGAAAGAGAGAGAGAAAAAGAGAGGTACAGACTAACCAACAAGCTCATGGTGAACCCAAACTCATTGGAGTGTGTAAGGGGTTACAATAGTCCAAAAAGCCCCCTTACTAAAATGCATGGAAAAGAAAAGTTTGCTTTCTTAAAACAGAAAGTATTTGCGATAATTCAGATTGGAGTGAGCTCCGAGATGTCTCCCAGTGCATCACTGCAGAATATATGCAAATTAACCATTGTCAATTATCGCAAATACTTTCTGCTTTAAGAAAGCAAACGTTTGTTTACCAGAAAATGAGAGAGGAGAGAAAAGTGAGTACCCTACGCCCCTCCCCTTGCAGAGTCCTCTGTGGGCCTATGGCTAATGGGGGAGACAGATGACCAAGTCTGTGGGTGCAAGATGGTGAACGGCAGTAGCCAGTGATAGTGACCTTGCCGGCTTGTGAGGTGAGAGTGGTCTATCTTCCCTAGGAGAGATTGCTGTGGGCCATGGCTGCTGCGGAGACTGGTGACTGGAAGGCCTGTGCAGTGGGTAAAGTTGGCAAAATTTTGACTGTAGTGCAGTGCATCCAGGGAGGGAGGGCTGCGATGGCCTTGCAGCATGCAGTGGTGGCCTGGAATTGGACCCAGTTGTGAGGGATGGGGGTCACCATGACGCCTGGCCCGTAAAAAGTCTTAGATTCTGGATTGCCTGGATCTGACCGCCGCTCGGCTGGCTCTCGCGACGGAGCAGCTACACATTTGTTTGGAGACTGCAGAGTGATGGCTTAAGGACTGCTGAGTGGGGTGTGTGTGAGCAAGTGTGGTAGGGCAGGGGTGATCGGGCTTACCTGAGAACAGCAGTGCAAAAAGGCAAGGACTGGAGCGGTGGCCTGGCTCTCCTGGGCTGTGGCCAGTGTGTGGCGCGATAATGCCCAAGCCCCCATGTGACAGCGACGGTTGTTACAGCTGGGTCATCCAGAGATGGTAACCTGCGGCAGTGGCGCTGGTTACAGCTGGCCTGCCCGAGATGGTACCCTGCTGAATGAAGGTGGCATCCTGTGGCAGAAGTCTGGTGGTGACCTGCCTGGCCTCCATCTAAATGGATGTCCCATCAATATCGCTTACTGGGTACAGGTCACCTGGAATCGGTAGCCCTCTCGTCTGTGGAGAGGCATGCACAGGCTCTCCCTCCCGAGGCTGGAGCTAGTCATGGGCTGGGAATCAGCTGGACACAACTGCTCTTCCAGAAAGACATAATGTTCCTAACACGATACCTACTCCCACAAGTCTCCCACAAGTCTTAGACATGAGTATCTTGCCACGCCTGGTGTCAGACTTTTTAAAAATGTATGTTATGAGGGTATATTACTGTTGCTTTTGTAAATAAAAGCTTATAATTATTTCTATAGTATAAAAAAAAACCCAGAGGGCAAAAACAAGACAAAAAAATACTAAACCTGGTGCATCCATATTCCAGGAGCGCCTTTTACATATCCCTCAAATGGTATCCTCCTGTGTCCCCCATGTGTCCTCCTGTGTCCCCCATATGTCCTCCTGTATCCTCCATGTCTCCCCCATGTGGCCTCCTGTGTCTGCCCCATATGTCCTCCTGTATCCTCCATGTCTCCCCCATGTGTCCTCCTGTATCCCCCATGTGTCCTCCTGTCTCCCCCAGTGTCCTGTCACCCCCACCTTCTCTCCGCCTGTCTCTTATGTGTTCCCCATGCATCCTTCTGCCCCCACCCCATGGTCCTCCTGTCACCCCCATGCGTACTCCTGTCTCCCCCTCCATGTCTCTTCTTGTCTCCCCCATGGTCCTCCTGTTACCCCCATGCATACTCCTGTCTCCTCCTCCATCTTCTGTCTCCCCCATGGTCCTCCTATCTCCTCCTCCATGTCTCCTCCTGCCCCTTCTGTTTCTCCCATGGTCCTCCTGTCAGCCCATGTGTCCTCCTGTCACCCCCACCATGTCTCCTGCTGTTTACCCCATGGTCCTCATGTCTCCTCCTGTCTCCCCCCCATTGTCCTCCTGTCAGCCCATGTGTCCTCCTGTCCCCCCACCATGTCTCCTGCTGTCTCTCCTATGGTCCTCATGTCTCCTCCTGTCTCTTCTGTCTCCCCCCCATTGTCCTCCTGTCACCCCACCATGTCCCCTGTTGTCTCTCTCCCATGGTCCTCATGTCTCCTCCTGTCTCCCCCATGTTCCTCCTGTCACTTCCATGTCGCCCCTATGGTCCACTTGTCACCCCACTATGTATTCTCGTTTCTCTCCCCCATGGTCCTCCTGTCTCCCGCATGTGTCAGTGGCTCCCCCCGCCCCCTCCCCTTGTGTTGTGTGGCCCCCCCGGGCATTTATCGGCAGCTGCTTACCTGATCCATCATGCCCACGTGGACTGCAGACCTCCGTCTTCTGTGTGCGGCTTCCTCTAGCGTCGGCTTCTAATGACGCGTCATCAATGAGGTAAGCAGCTGCCGATAAACGCCTGGGGGGGCACACAACACAAGGGGAGGGGCCGGAGGAATGCGGGAAGCCGCGGACACATGCGGGGGGGGGGGGGGGGGAACAATGGCGAGGACAGAAGTGACAGGTGGTTAGAAAGGAGGAGGAGAAGGGGAGGCACACAGGCAGGGAATCCCCGACGTGGTGGAGGTTCGTATCGGCGGGCGTTCGGAAGTCGGGCAAATTGGACATGTTGGAAATAATCGATCTGACAGTAGAATGGCCAGAAAATCTCATAGTGTGTACCCAGCATTAGGCTCTCACAACTTTTCTTGTGAAACACCTAAAAAAATCTCTTGCTATTGTTCAAGCAGCTGGTAAGACTGATAAGAAGTCAATCCAAATGTTGAATTGAATTCTTATCAGTCTTATCAGCTGCTTGAACAATAGCAAGAGATTTTTTTTAGGTGTTTCACAAGAAAAGTTGTGAGAGCCTAAAGGTAGCCATACACTGGTCGATTTGCCATCAGATTCGACCAACAGATAGATCCCTCTCTGATCGAATCTGGTCAGAGAGGGATTGTATGGCTGCCTTTACTGCAAACAGATTGTGAATCGATTTCAGCATGAAACCGATCACAATCTGTGGAGCTGCTGCTGCCGGCAGCTATACATTACCTGATCTGGCCGGCGCGACTCCCCCGGTCTCCGCTGTTTTCTTCTCCGCGCTGGTCTCTGGTCTGGCTGGCTTGCTTCACTGAACTTCCTGTCCAGGGCAAGTTTAAACAGTAGAGGGCGCTCTACTGTTTAAACTTCCTGCCGGGACAGGAAGTTCAGTGAAGCTGCAGCCCTGGAGCCCAGAGCGGAGAAGAAGACAACGGAGACGAGGGGAGTCGTGCCGGCCGGAACAGGTAATGTATCTCCGCTGTATTGCGTCGGTCGTCGGGCATTCGAACACCGCTATCGACGCACTCCCGACCCGCCGACGATCGAGAAAAATTTTCCGCACGGACGGATTGACGGGAACGATTGATTTCGGACGGAAATCCATCGTTCTGTCAGCGTTTGTGCGACGATTTCACAGTAGATTTGATCACAGTGATCAAATCTGCTGTATATCGGCGGAAAAATCGTTAGGTATATGGGCCCCTTAAAAGACCGCTGTTGAGTGTGTGTGTGGGGCTTTACACAGGATCCGTTATCATGTCCTTTTATCCAATGCTCTTTGATATGGAAAACTATCTGTTTTTAACTGCACTCTCACATATCTAATTTGATCCAGAGGAAGGTGAAATGCCCTGAAGGTCCGTACACACGCCGGACTGGAGGCAACGACGGGTCTGTCGTCACGTCCCGCTGGGTGGGCGTTCCAGCGACAGTCCGGCGTGTGTACGCACTGTCGGCGGACTGATACGGCTGTTTCTGAGCGATCCGCCGGACTGTCGCTGGAACGCCCACCCAGCGGGAGGTGACGACGGACCGTCGTGTGTACGGACCTTTAAAGAGAAACTTCAGCCTAAACAAACATACCGTCATTAAGTTGCATTAGTGTAAGGAAACGCGGAAATGCCGCCGTCTCTCAAGGTGAGGCGGCTGTTTCCGCGTCCAGCATGGCGTCACAACACGGAAAAAACGCTGCATGCCGCATAGGCAGTGCGGCGGAATCCGCATCAGAGGCGGCCCCCGCACTAGATACATTGCATGACAGTACTGGTGTGGCTGGGACTGATAGTCCACCAAGATTCAGACTTACACGCGCGCGAGCAGAGAGGCAGAGTTTAAATAGCAGTTAGAAGGGTGTCGGCTGACCAGCTGGGTCAGCTGACAAATTCCACTGCTCTCATTGGACCAGCAATTAGGGAGGTCCTGGAAAGGTCCTAGAGTATATATACTGCTGGTTGTTCACTTGCTCTTTGTCTGGCGTGCGATCACATATGTGGGAGCACCCAGATCCGTAGTCAGATCCTTAAGTGTGCCGGGACCAGCTGGAGCTGTAATCCTACACTTAGCTAGATTATTGATAGCTAAAGTACTAGTTTGATTGTGATTTTCTGTTATGACTTTTGCCTGCCTCGACTATCCTCCTGAACTCTGACCTTGTACCTCGATATTTCTGATACTCTGTTGCCGAACCTCGGCTCGTTCCTAGACTCTGTTTCCGCCTCCTGATTTTGTACCCCGATATATCTGATACCCCGTTGCCGAACCCTGCCTGTACTTTGACTCCGCCTTTGCCTACTGTATTTGTACTTTATCTGTCCGTGTGTGTACGACCTGGCTTGTCTGACCTCGAGAACCGACCTCACGATTGGAGGCGGTTCCCAGTCCTGTTAGTGACACTTCTTCCTGAGTGTCACTCTCGGACTTTCCTTCCTACTGTCAGTCTGACTCCTCCCGTCTTGGAGAGCTCAGGTCTGCGGAAGGAATCCGTGCAGTTCTCCTTGCTGCACTGAGGCCTAGGCCTCCTAGTGTTACTGTTACACCAAAACACTACACTCTACTCAGGCGAACAGAGGTTAGTTTGTATATCGGATTATCGGTGAGACTGCAGATCACTTATAATCTGGTATATATCTGTATTTCCGGCGATACTGCAGATCACCGGTAATCAGATACTCTCTGTGCCCACCGATCGTTACAGAACGCCAGACCACAAAAACGATGGAATCACGCACTGATCCTCTGACTGTGCTTGCCACTTCGGTGGATAACATTCATCAAGCACTGGGCCAGCACAAAGCCTTAATTGATGCCTTATCAGGCTCTGTGAAAACCCTACAGACGTCAGTTGATTCAGTGCGATCCCCTCCTAGTGATGACATACGTATGCCTGTACCTGATAAGTTTTCCGGCCACAAATCTGACTTCCGGAATTTCAGGAGTAGAGTGTTGTCATATTTCGAGTTGAGACCCCGATCCTCGGGGACTGAGGCCCAACGGGTCATCTTCATTAAAACCCTGCTGACTGGCGACTCCCAGTCCTGGGCATATAACCTGCCCTCTACCGATACAGCTCTAACCTCGGTAGAGGAATTCTTTAAGGCTATGGCCGTAATTTACGACGACCCTGACCTTGCTGCATCCTCTGAGCGGAAGCTCAAACTTTTGCGGCAAGGCAGAGGTTCGGTTGAGGATTATGCGGCAGAATTCCGCAGGTGGTCAGTCACTACTAGATTTGACAACTTTGCCTTAATGGATTACTTCTTGTCTGGGTTGTCAGAGGAGGTCTCCGACTTAATGTTAACCGTGCCTGAGCCCAAGACGGTTGATGAAGCCATATCATCGGCCATTCGAGTGGATCGCAGGTTGCGCCACCAGAGGCAGGCTAGGGGCAGTCACCGTGTCAGGGTGACATCGTACGCGGCACCATCCGCTACACCCCTAGTGACACCTTCTCCGCCTGTCTCACCCTCCCCGGCCTTGCCACCGCCCGAACCAATGCAGATTGGTCGGTCAAGGCTGACCCAGGTGGAACGAAGGCGGAGAATGACAGAACAGCTGTGCCTGTATTGTGCAGCAGCAGGGCATAGAGTGCGAAACTGCCCTAACAAGTCGGGAAACGAGTTTGCCTAGGAGTAGTGGGGGGTGACACCCTGGGCACGCAAATTGCACCCCTTAAAGAGAAAAAATTACTTCTCCCTTGTACGGTTACATGGGAGGATAAATCTGTATCCACTGAAGCCTTTATTGATTCTGGCTCAGCGGCTAATTTTATGAACTTCGAATTTGCTCAGGAGTTGGGCCTCCCACTCACTCCTGTGAGACCCCCCATTCAGGTTACGGCAGTGGACGATTCCCCTCTGCAACGGAATCGTGCCCTGTCACAGACTCCGATGGTGAGACTTACCATAGGGGTTCTGCATGGGGAAGAATTACAATTTTTTGTGCTGCACATGTCAACCTCCACTATTATCTTAGGCATGCCGTGGTTGCAAGTCCATTCACCGCACATCGACTGGGCCACGGGTCAGTTAACCTCCTGGTCTCCCCATTGTTTTCATCAGTGTTTGGGGAAGCTAACATTGGGGCAAACCAGAATTCAGGTGGAAGGGGTACCAGACCAGTATGCTGAATATTCTGATGTTTTCTGCCCTAAAGCTGCCGATAAATTGCCTCCACATCGCCCTTTCGACTGTCCCATTGATCTCCGTTCTGGTTGTGTACCCCCCCGGGGTCGTTTGTACAATTTGTCGGGGCCCGAAAAATTGGCGATGCAGGAGTACATTAGGGAGAATCTGGCCAAAGGCTTTATTCGGCCGTCCCGGTCGCCTGCTGGGGCAGGCTTCTTCTTTGTAAAAAAGAAAGACGGAGGTCTGCGGCCTTGCATTGACTACCGCGGTCTCAACAAGATTACAGTAAAAAATCGCTATCCGCTACCCTTGATAGACGATCTTTTTACACAAATCACTGGCGCCCAGATCTTTTCTAAGCTGGATTTGCGAGGTGCGTACAACCTGGTACGCATAAGAAAGGGCGATGAATGGAAGACGGCCTTTAATACACCAGACGGGCATTATGAGTACCTGGTAATGCCCTTCGGGTTATGTAATGCCCCGGCCGTCTTCCAGGAACTCATCAACGAGGTCTTCAGAGAGGTGTTGGGAAGATTTGTTCTAGTTTATCTAGACGATATTCTTATCTTCTCCAACAGTCTCTCTGAACATAGGACCCATGTGAGGTTCGTTTTAAACAGACTAAGGCAGAATCTATTGTATGCTAAGTTAGAAAAATGTATCTTCGAGGTAACATCTGTAGCTTTCCTGGGGTACATAATCTCTACTACTGGCCTGTCCATGGATCCGGCCAAGGTCTCCGCTGTGTTAGAATGGCCTCAGCCGGTAGGCTTGAAATCGCTTTAGCGGTTTCTTGGCTTTGCCAACTATTATAGGAGGTTCATAAAGGGGTACTCTACGGTGATTTCTCCACTTACCAGTCTCACCAAGAAGGGTGCAGATACCACTCACTGGTCTCCCGAGACGTTACAGGCTTTTGCCACCCTGAAGGGCTTATTTTGTTCTGCACCCATCCTCAGGCATGTGGATACGTCTTTTCCTTTTATTGTTGAGGTGGATGCCTCAGAGGTCGGGGTGGGGGCTGTGCTGTCTCAGCGATCTGGCTTGCAGGGTAGATTGCACCCGTGTGCCTACTTCTCCCGTAGATTCTCCCCTGCGGAAAGGAACTACGATATTGGCAACAGAGAGCTCTTAGCCATTAAGTTAGCCTTCGAGGAATGGCGACACTGGTTAGAGGGAGCGGAGCATACGGTCACGGTTTACACTGACCATAAAAATCTAGAATACATCGAGGGAGCTAAGAGGTTGAGCCCTCGCCAGGCTCGTTGGTCATTATTTTTTTCTCGATTCTCTTTCATTATTACGTATACACCGGGTAGCAAGAACACTAAGGCGGATGCCTTGTCCAGGTGCTTTGAGTCAGAGACAGCACAGCCCTCCATTCCAGAGACTATTGTTCCCCAGAGGTTGGTACTGGCCGCAACAGAGACTTGGGAGGATTGGAAGGGGACTTTAATTCCCTTCCAACAAGACATCCCAGAAGGAAAACCCGCAGGGGTGCTGTTCATTCCGCTACCGTTCCGTCTCCAGGTTCTAGAGATGTTCCATACGCATAAAAATGCTGGGCATCCTGGAGCATCTAGAACACAGGATCTGGTAGCTAGATGTGCTTGGTGGCCTTCTTTGGCAGCTGATTGCAAGGAATTCGTGAGGGAATGTGCGGTTTGTGCTAAGAGTAAACCCTCCCGGCTGGCACCTGTGGGTACCTTGCAGCCTTTACCCACCCCGAGTGAGCCATGGACCCATTTGTCCATGGATTTTGTAGGTGAACTTCCCAAGTCAGAAGGCATGTCGGTCATTTGGGTGGTAGTCGACCGCTTCAGTAAAATGGCCCATTTCGTGCCCTTGAAAGGACTCCCCTCGGCCCAGGAATTGGCTGACCTGTTTATCACACATGTGTTCCGGCTGCACGGCATTCCGGAAAACATAGTGTCGGATCGGGGAGTCCAGTTCATTTCTAAATTCTGGAGGGCATTCTGCCAACAAATGGGCATGAAGTTGTCATTTTCATCGGGCTACCACCCACAGACCAATGGGCAAACGGAGAGAATCAACCAGTCTTTGGAGCAATTCTTGAGGTGCTATGTTGCAGAAACACAGAACGACTGGGTCAAATTTCTGCCTTTCGCGGAGTTCGCACAAAACAATTTAAAAAGCTCCTCCACCGGATTCTCTCCATTCCAGGTGGTGTCTGGAAGATTGCCCAAGTTCTCACCATTGCCAGTGGCCTCCTCTCCGTTTCCAGCTTTGGAAGCCTGGCAGAGATCTTTTAAAGATATTTGGCGCACAGTGAGAGATAATTTACGAAAAGCTTTTGTTAATCAAAAGGGTCAAGCTGATAAGAGACGTTCAGTAGAGTGGAGCTTCCAACCTGGAGACTTGGTTTGGGTGTCTACACGTCATTTGGCTCTGAAACAACCTTCTGACAAACTTGGTCCCAGGTTCGTGGGCCCATTCCCTGTGACTAGGAAGATCAACGATGTCACATATACCGTTGATCTTCCCACCAGCATGCGGGGAGTGAGGTCTTTCCATGTATCACTTCTCAAACCCGCAGTCCAGCTGGGTCCCACTCCTCCTCCTCCTGTCTTAGTCAATGCCCAACCCGAGTATGAGGTGGAAAAAATCATAGATTCACGTACTGTACAGAACTCGGTGCAGTATCTCGTACATTGGAAGGGGTACGGCATTGAGGAGAGGCAATGGGTACCTGGGAACCGCATGCATGCGGATGAGTTAGTGAGGGAATTTCATACGGTACATCCAGAAAAGCCTGGAAGGAGTTGTCCGGAGTCCACTCCTCGGGGGGGGGGGTACTGTAAGGAAACGCGGAAATGCCGCCGTCTCTCAAGGTGAGGCGGCTGTTTCCGCGTCCAGCATGGCGTCACAACGCGGAAAAAACGCTGCATGCCGCATAGGCAGTGCGGCGGAATCCGCATCAGAGGCGGCCCCCGCACTAGATACATTGCATGACAGTACTGGTGTGGCTGGGACTGATAGTCCACCAAGATTCAGACTTACACGCACGCGAGCAGAGAGGCAGAGTTTAAATAGCAGTTAGAAGGGTGTCGGCTGACCAGCTGGGTCAGCTGACAAATTCCACTGATCTCATTGGACCAGCAATTAGGGAGGTCCTGGAAAGGTCCTAGAGTATATATACTGCTGGTTGTTCACTTGCTCTTTGTCTGGCGTGCGATCACATATGTGGGAGCACCCAGATCCGTAGTCAGATCCTTAAGTGTGCCGGGACCAGCTGGAGCTGTAATCCTACACTTAGCTAGATTATTGATAGCTAAAGTACTAGTTTGATTGTGATTTTCTGTTATGACTTTTGCCTGCCTCGACTATCCTCCTGAACTCTGACCTTGTACCTCGATATTTCTGATACTCTGTTGCCGAACCTCGGCTCGTTCCTAGACTCTGTTTCCGCCTCCTGATTTTGTACCCCGATATATCTGATACCCCGTTGCCGAACCCTGCCTGTACTTTGACTCCGCCTTTGCCTACTGTATTTGTACTTTATCTGTCCGTGTGTGTACGACCTGGCTTGTCTGACCTCGAGAACCGACCTCACGATTGGAGGCGGTTCCCAGTCCTGTTAGTGACACTTCTTCCTGAGTGTCACTCTCGGACTTTCCTTCCTACTGTCAGTCTGACTCCTCCCGTCTTGGAGAGCTCAGGTCTGCGGAAGGAATCCGTGCAGTTCTCCTTGCTGCACTGAGGCCTAGGCCTCCTAGTGTTACTGTTACACCAAAACACTACACTCTACTCAGGCGAACAGAGGTTAGTTTGTATATCGGATTATCGGTGAGACTGCAGATCACTTATAATCTGGTATATATCTGTATTTCCGGCGATACTGCAGATCACCGGTAATCAGATACTCTCTGCGCCCACCGATCGTTACAATTAGTTATGTTAATTAAAATAGATAGGTAATATAATCTCTTACCCACCCTGTTTTAAAAGAACCGGCAAATGTTTGATTTCTTGAGGGCAGCCATCTTTTTGGTTGAAAGGAGGTGACAGGGAGCATGAGATTCCAACTGTCCTGTGTGCTGATTACCCCTCCCAGTTGCTAGGCAACGTGAACAACAACATAGGAAATCTCATCATGCTTTGCACAGCATCAGGGGAAAAAAAGCCCAGGCAGTTTTCTTTAATGGGTGGAGCTTAGCTAAAAATGCAGCTAAAAATGATGCTTTGGTAAGAAAAACAGTTCTGATGCTGTGAAACTGTTAAAGAAACACCAAGCCTTTTCAGTTCTGCTGAGTAGATTTTTAGTCTGGAGGTTCACTTTAAGGTGGCCATACACTGGCCGATTTGCCATCAGATCGACCAACAGATAGATCCCTCTCTGATTGAATCTGATCAGAGAAGGATTGAATGGCTGCCTTTACTGCAAACAGATTGTGAATCGATTTCAGCATGAAATCGATTCACCATCTGTGAAGCTGACGTCGCCCCCCCTCCCCCCGCATACATTACCTGATCCGGCCGGCGCGAGTCCCCCGGTCTCAGCTGTCTTCTTTGCCGCGCTCGGCTCCAGCTTCACTGAACTTCCTGCCGGGGTAAGTTTAAACAGTAGAGGACAGGGACAGGAAGTGAAGCCAGCTGGAACCCGGAGCCCAGTGGAGAAGAAGACAGCGGAGACCAGGGGACTCGCGCCTGCAGAGCAGGTAATGTATTGCTGCTAGCATCGGTCGTTGGCATTCGAATGCCGCTATCGACGCACTCCCGACCCGCCGGCGATTGAGCAAAATCTTCCGCACGGAGGCTCAAAGGGAATCGATGGGAACGATTGATTTTGAACGGAAATCGATCGTTCTGTCAGCGTTTGCGCAACGATTTCACAGCAGATTCGATCACAGTGATACAATCTGCTGTATATCGGTGGGAAAATCGATAGGTGTATGGGCCCCTTTACAAGACTTGGACCAATAAGCATTAAAATGGAAAAAAAAAAAAACCTTCCCAACTCCAGATGGCAATTACTTAAAATCCTTGGATCAATACCATTGGGAATAACCTAGTTATTGTAGTCATGGATCTAAACGCAGGTATAGAATTTGCCATAAAAATCTTGTGTTAAGATATTCTTTGTGTGGTAAGAACTCCTTGCTAAATAGATGGCAAAACAGTGCCCCATTTTGAATAGTATTCATTAACCACAACTCTTTGCCTTCTTTCTGTAAGCCTGTTCCTTATCCAAATACACAAATTAGCATCACCACTTCATAAAAGCTGAGCATGATGCTGAGAAATAATATTATTCTTTGCTATGAAATCTTGTATAGCATTACTTATCAAACCCTTAGGCCTTGTTCACATCATAAATCACAATCGCTGACTCCAGCGATTTGCAATTTCGTGAGCTATTTTTTTAGCGCCTCCCGGCGCTTACATGCTTGCTAGGGATTTTTTGTAAATCGCTTTTCTAAGTGCTTTTGCAGAGCGATTCGTTTTTTCACTTCCTGACGTCCGTCTCATAAGGAATCATTGCACAAGCATTTTTTAAGGGCTATTTTGAATATCTCCGGCGCTTAAAAAAACCCGAAAGCGCCCTAGGTGTGAACAAGCCTTAAAACAATTTGCACACAACTGATATTAAAGTGACCCAGAGATCTATAGAACGAGATCTCTTGTACCCTTATAGCCTAAACGCAACCATCTGGTCCTCCCTGTCTAAGCCTCATCAACTATCTCATGCGTCCCCATGCACTAAACTTACTCTATCCACATGGAAAGCTTACCGCTTTAAAATTTCTCTACAAGCAAGCCCTTCACTTTATATTGACTTGAGAGGCTCCCCAGACTTTACACCAGGCCTTAATCCTTCATTTAACTGGCTATTTGAGTCCCAACACTATTGCCTGAAACATTTCCTCTCTGGGGATAGACTATTGCCCTTTTTGGATTCAATATTAAAGCGCTACACAGTCCTGCTACTGAAGGAGGAAAACCTCTCTCTCATAAGATTCTTCTGTGTTGTAATTGTAGGTTTGAATCTCACCACCACCACACCAGATATTGGAAAGGGACTCACCCTCTTCTAAGACCTTCAGTTAGGTCTTAATCAGGCCTTGGGGTTATTCCCAGGTCACTCCCGACCTTATCGATCTGTGTCTTTACTGGACTCACTGTGGATTAGGCCAATCCTTGATGCTATCCCAAGACTGCTGAATTTTTACCTCCAAATAACAAATCTCTCATAGCGTAATACTGTATGCACTTTAAAAACTTTAAAATTTATTGCACTTACAATTTTCTCCAGATAAAAACAGCATGAGTTTTTTCCAACGGGCTCTCCCCCATATTGGTGGCCTCCGGAGGGCTCTCCAAATGTTGCGTTGCTACCCGGCTAGGCTGCCGCGCGGTCAGCCTTCTGTGTGGTTTCCGCGTTGCCCCGCTCTCAACCGTGCACTCCACGCCGTCTAGGGTCCTGCCCGACTAGTTTCGTCACAGTACGTGACTCATCAGGAGCTGGTGCCCTGATTGGTCAGGAGTGCTTTAACCTCGATGTCCCACCCCCTCTCTCCAGGTCACCCAATCCTGTCGCTCTATTCTCGTCGCCATCCCAGCCTTACACACTATCCTTCCTTTACGATCACTTACCTTTAATCAAAAATTTCAGCTAACCCAAGTGTACCATTATTTTAAATCACTTCTTCCCTCTGGCAAAATTGATAAACGCATCACTTAATTTGAAGATTGGTGCTTTAATAGGCCTCATCTCCTATTTGTATTCTGAGCTATCAACAATGGGTCACAACCCCATCTTAACTACAATGTCAGCATGGACTATGGACTTAACACCCCTATACACCCCATCAGTTTGGTCTTCCTGTTTCGAAACTTTACTTAGAGGTAGTTTATTCTATTCAACGATAGAAACTAACGCTAAACTCCTACACCGCACTTATTTGACCTCGTCCAGACTTCATATGATTACTTCTGACAATAGTAAATTTTGCTTTAGGGGCTGCCCTGAGGATGGCACCCTTTACCACATATGGTTGACCTGCACCAAAGCAGTATTGATTTGGAATAATATCTCCTCCCTTATCACCTCAGTTACTAAACATCCATTTGCTAAACATCCCGCTGTTCTCCTCTTAGGCTATAAGAGAACATCCACTAAATACTCCACCCACAGGTTAATTCAATTTATTGCAATGGCTGCCAAATCTTACTTAGCGTCCCAATGGAGCCAACCCAGACTGGTACTGGAGCCGGTGATTCAAAGAGTCCATAGGCTCATGATAACCGCCCGAATGTTAGCAATCACATATGATCACATGGACCACTTTCAGAAAATGTGAGACCCATGTCTTATCTCATATACTTCACTTGATCACTGTGTTTGTTGTTTGTGGGCCCTGTCTGCGCATGTGGACTAATCACTTTCAGAAGTCCTTTTGGACCAAACAGCTTTATTCACAACCATGGAGATGTTATGTTTATGTTATTTTTTATGTTGTTCCTAACTTTGTTATAGTTACCAAAAATGTTTTTTCCTAATAAGATTATATATGACTTTACTCACTAACATGTGTTCTCTCTTTGCACAAACTTTAACAAATTGAGTGCATTATGTATATCTATACTTGAGCTTTTCAATAAAAACCTTTTGAAACTAAAGTGACCCAGAGATGAAGAAAAAAGCATGTTTTTTACTTACCTGGGGCTTCCTCCAGCCCCATAAGCACGGACCGTCTACCGTTGTTTGATTGCGGCTGAATGGAGGATTCCGTCCGAACCGCAGGAGGCACGCGTTAGGGATGCATCCATGCTAATGGGGCTAGAGGAAGCCCCGGGTAAGTAAAAAACAAGCTTTTTATTCATCTCTGGTTTTCTTTAAACTGTACAGGTCTACAATTTCCTAGATCAGATTTTATGCCCTTCTATGCCCAGTCCTTTGGAACTGTGCCACTTGAAAGAAAGTCACAAAATATAAAGGGGTTAATTAATAACTGAACTCAATTCCCTTAACACCCAAGGATGGATGCTATTTGGGCCAGGTGCCTTAATTTAGTCAGTCTAGCCTGTATTACTTCCTGCATTAAGTATTTAACACTTAAATCAGAAGACTTGGAACCCTTCCACATCAGTAATATGCAAAAAAATATGTATCCCTTGCGCAAGCATTCAATAGTTTTGCCTTACTTCGGTAGTCCACCATTTCCTACCTCATCCTTTCTTTCTTTTTTTGTTCGTAGATATACTTGTAAAACTTCTTTGAATTTTATTTGAGATCAGTAGTGATGTGATTTTCAGCTTCTATCTTTGCCAGCCTACCGTATTTTTGGACCATAAGACGCACCTGACCATAAGACACAGGTTTAGAAGACAAAACCAGGGACAAAAAAATATAACAAACCTGTTGCATCCATGGTGCAGTGGTGTCTTGTGGAGTTTCTGCCCCCAAGCTGTTTCTATCTAAGCTGCACTACCCAGCTACACTAACCTCTGCTGCCCCTCCATCTACACTAACCCCTGCTGCCCCAGCAGCTACACTCTCTACCCTACACTAATTTCTGCTGCCCCCCAGCTATAATTACTACTCTACACTAACACCTGCTGCCCCACCAGCTACACTAACTAACAACTGCAGTGGAAGCCCTCACCTGATCCAGCTGGTGCACTCCAAGTCCTCTCCTCCTCCATCCTCCACTGTTCTTACAGATCCTGCTGCACTACACTGCTCCTCCAAGGTTTCCGTCCTTCCTGTTAACTGCCGTGCTCCACGTACTCTCCCCCTTCAGCAACTGTAATGATAAATCCTGCTGCTCTACAGCTCTGTGTCCTCCGTTCCTCCTGGTTTATTGGTGTCCTCTCACTGCATGACCTGACAGCGCATGTGCACCTGGGTCACACATGGAGCTTGATTCACCAAACTGTGATAACTCATATCACAGCCATGCTAGCATTTCTGCACGCAATCACTGATGCAAATTGGCGATTGCACGTGAAAATTGGCGATTGCGCGCAAAAACGTGAAATTGCATGTGAAACCACTAGCGTAGCCGTGATATGAGTTATCACGGTTTAGTGAATCAAGTCCATGATGTGAGACGCACAAGCGTCGGGGTCAAGCAGTAAGAGGCCACCAATAACCAGGAGTAACGAAGCCCTTTGGAGGACTCGGAGCTGTAGAGCAGATGGAGGAGGAGAGGACTTGGAGCATGCCAACTGGATAGGTACATTCGGACGATAAGACTTTTCTCCCCACTTTTAGAGGAGAAATTGTCCCAAAAAATGGTAATTTATTTCTTATGGTCACAAAAAAATGGTAATTTATTTTTTTCAATTTTTATTGGACTCCTTATAGTTGCTTAATGTAACCTTAGTCCCTTCTGTGAGAAAACGCGGAAAAGCCGCCGCAAGTACTCAGAGTAAGGCGGCTGATTCCGCGTTCAACATGGCAGCTTGAGCAAAGAGACCTGCATTCACTGGCTTCAGGCATGGTCGTAGTCAGTAAACTTCGCTACGGTACAAATACGCGTAGTTTTCCGCAACTACGCGTAGAGCAAATACGCTTGTGCTACTGCAGCTACGCTACGAAATGTACTACGACGCTACAGCATAAACTTCGCATAGTCGCGTAGCCGATCGTAGTTATATGCGTACATGCAAGAGCTCATGCGGAAATATGTTCGCTTGATCAGTATTACACGTACTTCGAAAATGTAAGCGAAATTGTGTCTAATAACTTTTCGTGCATGCGCATGCGTACTTTTGATCCGTAGCCGTAAAACTACGCGTACGGCAAATACAGGAAGTAGTAGAGGAAGTAGAGGAAGGAACTCGTGCGTGCACACTGTGCGACTGTACGCATTGCACAGCACTGACTGGTGGTCATCTGAGACTCTGAGTGACACATCTGTCAACACCAGCAAACATGCCTCCTAAAATGCCACCGGGAATGAAAAGAATGGTTATTGAGGTAAGCAATCTTCTATTTTCAGTTAACAAAATGCATTTTTTGGGGGGTTATTTTTTCTGAATGCTTTTCTTTAATGTTTAATGCTCCCACATGGCGATTGTTTTCTGTTGAATTCTGCGCACATAACGATTGTTTTCTGGTGAATGTTGCGCACATAACGATCGTTTTGTTGTGAATGCTGCGCACGTATTTTCTGGTGAATGATGCGTACGTACATAACGATTGTTTTCTGTTGAATGCTGCGCACATAACGATTATATTCCAGGGAATGCTGCGCACATAGCGATTATTTTGCGGTGAATTCTGCGCAAGTAGCGATTATTTTCTGGTGAATGCTGCGCACATAACGGTCGTTTCTGGCGAATGCTGCGCACGTAACTATTATTTTCAGGTGAATGCTGCGTACGTACATAACGATTGTTTTCTGGTGAATGCTGCGCAGTGTATTCCGGGCAATGCTGCGCACATAGCGATTATTTTGCGGTGAATGCTGCGCAAGTAGCGATTATTTTCTGGTGAATGATGCGTACGTACATAACGATTGTTTTCTGTTGAATGCTGCGCACATAACGATTATATTCCAGGGAATGCTGCGCACATAGCGATTATTTTGCGGTGAATTCTGCGCAAGTAGCGATTATTTTCTGGTGAATGCTGCGCACATAACGGTCGTTTCTGGCGAATGCTGCACACGTAACTATTATTTTCAGGTGAATGCTGCGTACGTACATAACGATTGTTTTCTGGTGAATGCTGCGCAGTGTATTCCGGGCAATGCTGCGCACATAGCGATTATTTTGCGGTGAATGCTGCGCAAGTAGCGATTATTTTCTGGTGAATGATGCGTACGTACATAACGATTGTTTTCTGTTGAATGCTGCGCACATAACGATTATATTCCGGGGAATGCTGCGCACATAGCGATTATTTTGCGGTGAATGCTGCGCAAGTAGCGATTATTTTCTGGTGAATGCTGCGCACATAACGGTCGTTTCTGGCGAATGCTGCGCACGTAACTATTATTTTCAGGTGAATGCTGCGTACGTACATAACGATTGTTTTCTGGTGAATGCTGCGCAGTGTATTCAGGGCAATGCTGCGCACATAGCGATTATTTTGCGGTGAATGCTGCGCAAGTAGCGATTATTTTCTGGTGATTGATGCGTACGTACATAACGATTGTTTTCTGTTGAATGCTGCGCACATAACGATTATATTCCGGGGAATGCTGCGCACATAGCGATTATTTTGCGGTGAATGCTGCGCAAGTAGCGATTATTTTCTGGTGAATGCTGCGCACATAACGGTCGTTTCTGGCGAATGCTGCGCACGTAACTATTATTTTCAGGTGAATGCTGCGTACGTACATAACAATTGTTTTCTGGTGAATGCTGCGCAGTGTATTCCGGGCAATGCTGCGCACATAGCGATTTTTTTGCGGTGAATGCTGCGCAAGTAGCGATTATTTTCTGGTGAATGCTGCGCACATAACTATTGTTTTCTGGCGAATGCTACCTACGTAGCGATTATTTCCTGGTGAATGATGCGTACGTACATAACGATTGTTTTCTGGTGAATGCTGCGCACATAACAATTATTAGCTGGTGAATACTACCCACATAGCGATTATTTTCCTTTCCACTGGCATCTAGCTACTAATTGCCCTATTTCCTCTGGGTGCTGCGTATGTTTTCAAATTGAACGTGGCACCCATGCTGCTGCAAAGCTGAACTGATATATCCATGCCATGCACAGCTATAGGGATTCAGATATGTGTGTGCGCTTCGGGTGTTGCGGAGGCGGGGGGGGAGGAGGGGTTGGGGGGCTGTTGTTGCCAGGAGGGGGGGGGCCACATCCAGATTCCGCATCGGGGCCCGGAGGTTTGTAGCTACGCCACTGGAAACAAGCATGCAGCTAATCCATTCAGACTTCAGAGCACTTGATCTGCATGCTTGCTCCTGGTCTATGGCTAATGCCAGGCATACATGGTACGTTTTTCTCCGCAGATCGAGACACTGGCTTGATTCCGGCGCTTCCAGCGCGCCCCTCCGATCTTCTCTGTCAATCAAATCACACATGAAATGATGTAGTTATTATGGCTAGCAATATCTGTCAGCAGCAGTTATAGGTGGCACTTATATCCTCTTGTAGTCATCCTTGATCCCTAGTAGCTGTCCGCAGTCATAGTTGGTCGGTTCACACAATTTTTTAACACTGTCATTATGAATAATATTATAATCTTTTACATTATGCTGCAAGTAAGAAGATTCTTCATTAATGTATTATACAGTGGTCATTAATACAGTAATATTTCTTTTTCAGGAGTTCACCAGAGGCAACTACGACCTCTCCGCCCCTGCAGCTAAAAAAGATGTTGTGAGGAGGGTGCAGGGGCTTCTAAGGGCCGACTTCAGAAGAGCCCTAACCCAGAAGCAGGTCCAGGTCTTATGGAGTGACCTGAAACGGAGGGACCTGGACCTGGTGAAGCGGGTGGCGGCAAAGATGAGGTGTAAGTCAGCGAACTATTTGTTTATGTATGTCTATCTTGGGTTTTATATGCTGTATGTATTTTTCCTAAAAAAATTCCATGGGCTGAATACTATAGAGTTGTGCAGTATGTACAGTTAAAGTATATATCCGTAAGGTATTCACAGTGCAGCACTTTTCCTACTTTTTGTTAGGGTCTTGTTCCAAAATGGGTTGCTCCTGTGTGGGCATAGTGATATTTGTGCAATATGTGCTGATTATAGGCTTAACATTGGTTTTTGATAACCACTGATGATCTTTTTTTTTTTTTTTTGAGAAAAATTTTATAGGTGCTGTCGTCCATCTGGACGCTAGATCATGTCCACGACCTAGGCAAGTGCCTTGGTTTGCCTTGTGGGTGATCCGGCTCTGGTGCACAGCCAATTTTTGAAGATCTCTCCAGAGCTATTCAATTGTATTGAAGCCTACGCTCTTGCTGGGTCACTCAAGGACATACATAGAGTTGTATCGAAGCCACTCCATTGATATCTTGGCTGTGTGCTCAGGGTCTTATTCCTACTACAAGGTGAACCATTGCCCCAGTCAGCGTTCCAAGTGCTCTCTTCAAAGTCTATCCTAGTTTTATTTTTCTGTATTGAAGAGTCATATTCTTTCATGTCCAATAAATAAATAAAAGGTATAAGAATATGATTTTTTGTTCTGTGTTTAAATAGAGTAAGGTCCTTATCAAAGTTTACTTGAAAATAGAAATAAAAGTAGTTGTAGTTCAACCAAATAAGTTATTACTTTTTATCCATATTATAATATATTTTGATCACAATCTATTATTTATTACTCCTTATTACAGCTGCAAGTGGTACCCGGGGAGCCTCTGCACCCAGGCCTTCCTCCTCCAGGTCCTCCTCGCCTGGCCCCAGCCATCACAGCCAAAGGGCCCACATAAGGAGAGCCAGCACACCGCTATATGGTAAAATGCTCTTACTGTATGATTAACATTGCATACTATGGGAAAGCAATTAAATGCTATGTTATATGTATTACATTACAGGTTCTTATTTTTAGGGATGATCAATGAGATTGAAATATGCACAAGTTGATCGTGTACTGAGTTAACCTATTTTCCCCATTTTTTCTACAGTTCCTCTATCGACATACATGAGGCACAGGCGCCAGGCGAGGAGGAACCGGCGGATCCAGGCCCGGACAAATAAGGTCCTCAAGGCCCAGGTGCTGGAGCTGCGGGAAAATATGGCCCGAGTCCAGGAGGAGATCCGACAGCTCAAGGGCACAGGGGGTAGAAGGGACTAGAAATTGACTCAACAGCACTGAAAAGGCTTCGTGTTTCTTTAACAGTTTCACAGCATCAGAACTTTGTTTCTCTTATACAAGCCTCATTTTTAGCTGCACAGAAAAAAACTGCCCGGCCTTTTTTCCCCTGATGCTGTTCAAAGCATGATGGGATTTCTTATTTTGTTGTTCTCGTTCTGCTGTTTTGGTGCAATTTTATTTATTTTTTCATTTTGAATTTGACATTTGACGCCTAGAGTGTGCAGCTGGGAGGGGTAATCAGGACACAGGACAGTTGGAACTGTGTCTCCTGCTCCTTGTCACCTCCTTTCAACCAAAAAGATTGCTGCCCCCTATGACAAAGATGGCAGTCCCCATGAATCACAAACATTTGCCTGTTCTTTTAAAACAGGGTGGGTAAGAGATTATATTACCTATCTATTCTAATTAACATAACTAATGTAACTTGATGACAGTATGTTTGTTTAGGCTGAAGTTCCCCTTTAAAGAACAAGCGGCACCCATGCTAACCTAGAAATAAAAAACACAAATATAAGTAGATAAATACTACTTCTACTTGCATAACAGATGTATTCTGCTATCCACATACTGATTCCTGTGAATTTTGTAAAGGAAAAGCAGAAATCCTATTCTAGGCAGTGGCCATCTTGCCAAGCTAATGCTGACATCATATCCTCCCTGACTCTTGTTCCCTCCTCCCTTCTCTTGCTCATTGTGTATTTATTAGCTGCCCTCCTCCCAGAGTCTTCAGACACTCCCACTGAGGTGTATACTAGGAACTGCACTGTCTTATCCTCCAATCGCTGAGTCACCTCAGCCTTCCTTGTAAACACAAGTGAGCAGAGGTGTTTCAGATAAGCAGCTAGGCAGGGAAATTAATGGAAGAGGAGGAATAGATTATAGATAAAAAGAACTCCCAGTATTCAACTCTTTGGCACTGTTTGGCACTAGGGCCAGTGCTCCTAAAGTATGTGATACCTACAAACCATAACAGCAGAAAAGGTTTTGCAAGTTTTGAATGCAGTATTAGCATCTTTATCACTTAAAGTGGAACTCCAGTGCAAATAATGTAATAAAAAAATGCTTCATTTTTACCATAATTATGTATAAATGATTTAGTCAGTGTTTGCCCATTGTGCATTCATTTAAATCCCTGATTTAAATTCTGACATTTATTACATGGTGACATTTTTACTGTTGTCAGGTTATTTAGCTGCTGCATGTTTTTTTGGCAGTTGGAAACAACAAAAGCTATTTCCCACAATGCAGCAAGGTTCACAGACAGGAAACTGCCAAGAGTACATACTCAGAATTTCTTTGTGGGAGGGGTTTTGCCACAATATTAGCCATACAGCGCCCCCTGATGGTTTGTTTGTGTAAAGGAATAGATTTCTCATGTAAAAGGTGGTATCAGTTACTGATTGTGATAAATTTCAATTGGTGGTTGGAGTTTCTCTTTTATACACTCAGACCAGTTGCTGTTGAAATTTGATTTTTATGGTAACAATACCGCAAAAAATGAAAACAAATTTGAAAAAAATTTGCACGTTGCAAAATAAAAAAAATATAAATACATTTTTTTCTTTAAAAAAGTATACGTTTCTTCTCTTTTGTTGTTCAATCTCTGACACTGACACATTGGGCCTGATTCACAAAGCGGTGATAACTCAGTTATCACGCCTAAAAGACTTTAGGCGTGATAACCTTTGCACTAGCAAAGTTATCACCGCTTTGTGCTCTAACTCGCGCGAAGCTCCCGCGCGCAAAGTTTTACGTACACGCGTAAAGTCCCATATGGCTTAATGGGCACTTCGCGCGAAGCACGGTGCACTGCGCACGGTGCGCTGCGCGCGTAGCGCACGCAAACCTTTGCGTGCGGGAGTTCGCGCGAATTCCTTCAGATCACGCCTAAACTAAGTTTAGGCGTGATAAAGGGCTTTTCACAGGCGTGCAAAGTGTTTGCACCGCTTTGTGAAACAGGCCCCTTGTGTTGGACTAAATAATCGCAACAGAATTACATTGACATTGCTAGTGCACTTCTTTTCTTAAACATATTTTTATGCAGTATGCTTAGTTGTATGTGTCACATTGCTTGTGTGATGCAATCCCTTAATTTTTTTGATCTTCTGTGTCCAACACAAAGCACCAGTGTGAAAAATAGACATTTAAAGTGTAAAGAGTATATGTAGCAATTATTCATTGCTTTTTAGTTCTCTTTTACAGCGCATGCAGGTTCAGGCTACTCTACTTTCTTCCTCCCCTCTTCTGTGTGGCATGCGTCATAGTGCACGGAACTATGATGCGCTGCAGAGAGTCGGAAAATAATTAGAGGAGACAGAGACTGCGCATGCGCTGAAAGGACCCACAGACATCATTTTTCAGGTTTCAGCTCTACTTTCTGTAGGAGCCATGGTTTACTTTCAATAGCATTGAGAGTGGGCATACCGGGATGGAGAGGGATTAAGAGAGGAAGTGTATACTCTTCATATACACTTGGGTATACTTAACCATCTTAGCGGTATGGACGAGCTCAGCTCGTCCATCACCGCCGATGGCTGCCGCTCAGGCCCTGCTGGGCCGATTTTGTTCAAATAAAAAGCAGCACACGCAGCCGGCACTTTGCCAGCCGCGTGTGCTGCCCGATCGCCGCCGCTCTGCGGCGATCCGCCGCGAGCAGCGGCGAAAGAGGGTCCCCCCAGCCGCCTGAGCCCTGCGCAGCCGGAACAAATAGTTCCGGCCAGCGCTAAGGGCTGGATCGGAGGCGGCTGACGTCAGGACGTCGGCTGACGTCCATGACGTCACTCCGCTCGTCGCCATGGCGACGAAGTAAGCAAAACACGGAAGGCCGCTCATTGCGGCCTTCCGTGTTACTTCTGGCTGCCGGAGGCGATCGGAAGAACGCCTCCGGAGCGCCGTCTAGTGGGCTTTCATGCAGCCAACTTTCAGTTGGCTGCATGAAAATTTTTTTTTTTTATTTAAAAAAAATCCTCCCGCAGCCGCTCTGGCGATCTTAATAGAACGCCAGGGTGGTTAAACGGACTCCGAGCTCAAATTAAACTCAAAATGTTAACTTACCCGGGCTTTCTGTAGCCCAGTGCTAGTCGGGATTTCCCACGACGTACCTCCGGGTCTTCTCCAAATGCCTCTTCATAAATGGTTGGCCGGCGGATCCTGGCGACACTCGGGCCGAGTGTCGGGCTCCTTCTTCTGCATACATCACGCGTAACTTCATTACGCCGGCCGCCTCTTGTCATCACGGCGTCCGGCGTGACAGTACGGCGCATGCGTGGTTTAATCACGCATGCGCCGTACTGTCATGCCGGCCACCGTGATGACGCAAGGTGGCCGGCGTAATGACGTTACGCGTGATGTATGCGGAAGAATGAGCCCGACACTCGACCCGAGTGTCGCCAGGATCCGCCGGCCAACCATTTCTGAAAAGGCATTGGGAGAAGACACAGAGGTACGTCGTGGGAACTCCAGACCAGCACTGGGCTACAGAAAGGCCCGGGTAAGTTCACATTCTGTGTTTAATTTGATATCGGAGTCCCTTTAAAAGCATACCTAGTGCCCCTGCTCAGTGTCCCTTTCAGGGGTTTTTTCTTTAGGGGGGGGGGGGGGGAGAAGAATTTGGGCCTGGTTTGCAGGCATTACAAAATACTTACCGAGCCTCCAGCGGCGTTTTGTAGCCTTCCTGAAGCTCCTAGCATGCTCCTATTGGCTTTCCGACGTCCTCTGTTCACGGCAGCAGGCATATCACTCCACTCTAGGCAGGTCAGGTAACACGCCAGCTTCTATGCAAGGAGGATGGCAGAAAGCCGCTAGGAGTTTCAGGAGGGCTGAAAGATGTTGCTGGAGGTTTCAGTTAATATTTTGGAGCAGGTTTGCGTTTTTTTCTGCTGGTGGTTCAAGTAAGCAACCGACAAGCACATGAATACGGCTTCAAGTGATCCCAGCTGGTGGATATTGGGGACATATGTATATACAGTATATGTATAAATGTATAAATAAATATATATATATATATATATATATATATATATATATATATATATATATATATGCATCTGATAATAAATCTGCATGCATGTATATCTGATACACATATAAATAGAGGTAGCCAGACCTCTCCCTCCAGTTAAATATAGTTAGCCAGACCTAATCCCCCCCCCCTCCCAAGTAATTCATAGGTATCCAGACCTCTCCCCTCTCCCCCCCCCCCCCAGTAATTCATAGGTAGCCAGACCTCTCCCCTCTCCCCCCAGTAATTCATAGGTAGCCAGACCTCTCCCCTCTCCCCCCAGTAATTCATAGGTAGCCAGACCTCTCCCCCCAGTAATTCATGGGTAGCCAGACCTCTCCCCTCTCCCCCCCCCCCCCAGTAACTCATAGGTAGCCAAACCTCTCCCCTCTCCCCCCCAGTAATTCATAGGTAGCCAGACCTCTCCCCTCTCCCCCCCAGTAATTCATAAGTAGCCAGACCTCTCCCCTCTCCCCCCAGTAATTCATAGGTAGCCAGACCTCTCCTCTCTCCCCCCAGTAATTCATAGGTAGTCAGACCTCTCCCCCCAGTAATTCATGGGTAGCCAGACCTCTCCCCTCTACCCCCCAGTAATTCATAGGTAGCCAAACCTCTCCCCTCAGTAATTCATAGGTAGCCAGACCTCTCCCCCCCAGTAATTCATGAGTAGCCAGACCTCTCCCCTCTCCCCCCAGTAATTCATAGGTAGCCAGACCTCTCCCCTCTCCCCCCCAGTAATTTATAGGTAGCCAAACCTCTCCCCTCTCCCCCCCAGTAATTCATAGGTAGCCAAACCTCTCCCCTCAGTAATTCATAGGTAGCCAGACCTCTCCCCCCCAGTAATTCATGAGTAGCCAGACCTCTCCCCTCTCCCCCCAGTAATTCATAGGTAGCCAGACCTCTCCTCTCTCCCCCCCCCCCAGTAATTCATAGGTAGCCAGACCTCTCCCCCCAGTAATTCATGGGTAGCCAGACCTCTCCCCCCAGTAATTCATGGGTAGCCAAACCTCTCCCCTCTCCCCCCCAGTAATTCATAGGTAGCCAGACCTCTCCCCTCTCCCCCCCAGTAATTCATAAGTAGCCAGACCTCTCCCCTCTCCCCCCAGTAATTCATAGGTAGCCAGACCTCTCCTCTCTCCCCCCCAGTAATTCATAGGTAGTCAGACCTCTCCCCCCAGTAATTCATGGGTAGCCAGACCTCTCCCCTCTACCCCCCAGTAATTCATAGGTAGCCAAACCTCTCCCCTCTCCCCCCAGTAATTCATAGGTAGCCAGACCTCTCCCCCCCAGTAATTCATGAGTAGCCAGACCTCTCCCCTCTCCCCCCAGTAATTCATAGGTAGCCAGACCTCTCCCCTCTCCCCCCCAGTAATTCATAAGTAGCCAGACCTCTCCCCTCTCCTCCCAGTAATTCATAGGTAGCTAAACCTCTCCCCTCTCCCCCCAGTAATTCATAGGTAGCCAGACCTCTCCCCTCTCCCCCCCAGTAATTCATAGGTAACCAGACCTCTCCCCTCTCCCACCAGTAATTCATACGTAGCCAGACCTCTCCCCTCTCCCCCCCCCCCCAGTAATTCATAGGTAGCCAAACCTCTCCCCTCTCCCCCCCAGTAATTCATAGGTAGCCAGACCTCTCCCCTCTCCCCCCAGTAATTCATAGGTAGCCAGACCTCTCCCCCCAGTAATTCATAGGTAGGCAGCTCCCCCCCATTTAAATATATAAGTAGCAAAATAAGTTGAATTAATAAGAATGTGGGGTGCACCCTAATAGCGGGGACACCGATAAAAATAACAGTAACATCTATTTTTTTTTCCTTCACTGCTACCTGACAGTGGGAATACTGCTATCTATTAGGATCAGAAGGAGGAAAATGAATGAAAAGGCATCATCAAACAAAGAAGGTACATCAATAAAAAGGTGAGGTGCACGCCAACGGTGGGAACACACTAATACACATAAAAGCAAGTAGTTTTTTTTGTCTCCCTGACAGTGGGAACGCTGCTATCTAACAGGAACAGAAGGAAGTAAATTAGTGAAAAGGTATGGTGCACCCTAAAGGTGGGGACACCAGTAAACATAAAAGCAACCGGTGTTTTTTTTTGTTTTTTCTTGTTTTTTTTTTTGGGGTGTGTGTGCTCCCTGGCAGTGGGAACGCTACCTATGAGAGGAGCAGCGGCTCAGTCAAGATGACCATCACCCTCAATAAAAGTACATTTTGGCAGTAATTAGGCAACATTTCACCTTGTCTTGTACCTATGAGAGGAGCAGCGGCTCAGTCAAGATGACCATCACCCTCAATAAAAGTACATTTTGGCAGTAAGTAGGCAACATTTCACCTTGTTTTGTACCTATGAGAAGAGCAGGGGCTCAGTCAAGATGACCATCACCCTCAATAAAAGTACATTTTGGCAGTAAGTACTAAGTAGGCAAAATTATTGGCAGTAAATAGGTTGGATTCGGATGAGGGAATGAGAAGCAGTCCAGGAAGGGCAATTTAAAGCGGTGAAGTTGTGTCCCTGGATCCAACGACGGGGGCCAAGTAGCCACTTTCAATCCATGAATGGTTAATTTTTAAAAAGGTCAGTGCGTTTACTGAATCAGTGGACAAGCGGGATCGCTTATCGGTAACCACCCCACCTGCCGCGCTGAAAGCCCGCTCAGAAATAACACTGGAAGGAGGGCATGAGAGAAGTTCCAGCGCATATTGTGCAAGCTCAGGACAGGTGTCGAGTCTGGCTGCCCAGTACTCCATGGGGTCCTCAGTGCGCATGCTATCTGATGCACTGAGTGAAGACATGTAGTCGGTGACCATGCGGGACAGCCGCTGCTCCTGATTTCCAGGTGCTGCTGCTGATGCTGTGGTAGGCTGAACAGACTCAGAGCTGTAAAACTGCCTCATCGCACCAAACAAGTCTCCAAGATGTCTAGGTCTGCTGGGCATAGGCACCTGCTGGGCACCATGAGCAGGGATAGCTGGGTTCTCAGGCTGTGGATGTGGAAAGGCTTCCTTTAGCTGGCAGATCAGGGCCTGCTGCAGCTCTCCCATCCTTTCCTCCTGCTGGCTGGTTGGAATAAATTGACCCAGCTTCCCCTTGCAGCGTGGGTCTAAAAGGGTGGCCAGCCAGTAGTCATCTCTTTTCTTTATCTTTTTGATCCGAGGGTCCATCCGGAGGCATCGTATCATATGAACAGCCATTGGGAAAGCAAGAGCTCGCTCCGCCAAATCCCCATCGTCATGTATGCTCAAAACAGACAGCTTTATACTCAAAGAAATCAGGTCTTTAGGCCTTATTAGGACAGAAGTTTCCAATTTTGAAAAATGGTTTCTGGCTAGGACTAAACCCCCAGGGAGCTTGTCACTTCTGTATGGGTCGTTGCTGCACTTCAAGGGCACTTCACGGGACAGAATTAGGGAGAGGTGGGAAGGTGAACTGCAAATTAATCTGGACAATAAACGCTGGTCGAGCTTTATAGAGAATTTTTGGATGCCTAAAAATACAGTACTTCAATTAATGCAATATAAAGTAATCATGCGCTGGTATTCTACTCCGGATGCCCTTAATAAATTATACAGTTCCGTTCCATCTATTTGCTGGAGATGTTCTTATCCAGTTTTACATTATTCCCACATTTGGTGGTCCTGCCCCTCAATCCAGAAATTTTGGAAAAAGGTTGAGGTTTTTTTAAGAGTAAACACAGACCTAGACCTCCGTATCAATAAAATAGAGGCAATCTTTGGTCAGGGCCTGCAAACCACTACTGAATTATCTATGGACCTCTTAATGTTTTCAACCTTGATCGGCAAGAAACTAATTATTGAACACTGGGGTACCCACACTATCCCTACAATATCAAGTTGGCTCACTAGATTTAACGAGCTCTTAGAGATAGAGTACTCACATCCCCCCGAGGCCCCAATGACTGTTACCAATGAACAAAACAGATGGATAAAGCTGTATAATTTTTGTTTTGAGAAATTCAAATTCTAGCCATACTATTCTAAGGGTAATGTTAAGTAGCTATTCTTTACACTTTTACACTTTTCTCTTGGTGATTTCTTTTCTACTCACCGTGTTCTCCAGTGGGTGGGACAACTGGGAGTGTGGGACAGCCCCCCAACTGGAACGAGTGTTAGTAGTGTGGTGTGTGTGTATGGTGTGTCTGTGCGTGTGCCCGTGCCCGTGCGTGTGCCCATGCGTGTGCCCGTGCGTGTGCCCATGCGTGTGTCCGTGCGTGTGCCCATGCGTGTGCCCATGCGTGTGTCCGGGCGTGTGTCCGTGCGTGTCCGCGCGTGTGCCCGTGCGTGGGCCCGTGCGTGTGCCCGTGCGTGTGCCCGTGCGTGGGTCCGTGCGTGTGTCCGTGCATGTGTCCGTGTGTGTGTCCATGCGTATGTCCGTGCGTGTGTTTGTGCGCGCACGTGTCTGGGCGTGTGTCTGTGCGTGTGTCTGTGTGTCTGTGCGGGTGTCTGTGCGTGTCTGTGCGCGTGTCTGTGCGCGCGTGTGTCTGTGCATGTGTCTGTGCGTGTGTCTGTGCGTGTCTGTGCGTGTGTCTGTGCGTGTGTCTGTGCGTGTGTCTGTGTGCGCGTGTGTCTGTGTGCGCGTGTGTCTGTGTGCGCGTGTGTCTGTGTGCGCGTGTGTCTGTGTGCGTGTGTGGTGTCCAGCATAGGGCAGTGTGTAGATAAATGTTGAGCTGTGGGGTGCACAGTTTTGCTTCCGTGGTTGCTGAGGGGGGGGGGGGGGGCCGTCTTGTACGCGGGAGGATGCGGTACTTTTCTTCATCTTTGGTCTGTTTCTTTTCTCCCTTTCTTTATTTAATTTTATGAAATAATTAAATTTGATTGGCAAATTCTGATTAGCAAATATGATGAGACTTTATGCCCAACACCAAGAGCGTGGTGATGAAGCCTATCAATATGGTTGGGCCTTCATAAACTGTGGCTAGGCTCTGAGCTAATCAAGAAAAAAGAAAAAAAAAACAAAAAAAAAAAAACAGACAAATCCTCTGCCTGCTGCTGCTGTTCCTCCTGACTTCCAAGGTCACCCCACCCCTGAATAACAGAAGCTGCACCCGCCTCCTCTTCCTCTTCACCAAGGTCAGGCACCTCCATGATATCCTCCATCACATGGACATCCTCCTCCTCTTCCTCCTGTGTCTGAGCCTGGCTGCCTTGGAGCGAGCTTTGTTGCTGCAGCTCAGTTCAGTAACGGCTTCCTCACCAGCAGTCATTAGGCTACTAAGTGTTTGTTCCAGCATGAACACAACAGGGAGCACGTCGCTGAGACTGACTTGCTCCCCGCTTACAAACGTAGTAGCCTGTTCAAATGGGGCCAACACATGGCAGACCTGTTGCATAAGCCGCCACTCTTCCGCTGTGATGTAGGGGAGTGTTTCTGCTGATGACCCATGGATGTTGTCCTGCTCCAGAAGGTACTCAGAGACTGCTTTTTTCTGCTCCACCATCCTCTCCAGCATGTAAAGGGTGGAGTTCCACCTCGTTGGAGTGTCTACTATGAGCCTGTGAGGGGGCAAGCTATGCTTTCGCTGATAGCGACGGAACAATGAGGTGGCAGTTGAAGAGCGGCCCATACGGCCGGAAATCTTCCTTGCATGCTGCACCACGTCACTCATACCTGGGAAGGTGCGCAAAAAACGATGAACCACCAAGTTGAGGACATGGGCAAAACATGGCACATGAGGAATGTTGCCATCGTTCAGGGCAGCCAGCAAATTTGCTGCATTGTCACAGGCAACATGGCCAACCTGTAGTCTTCGGGGGGTCAGCCACTTTTGTGCCTGTTCCTGGAGTAGGGCCAAAACATTTGCTGCCGTGAGCCTCTGCTCCCCAATGCTCACCAGCTCGAGCAATGCTTGACATCGCTTGTGACACACGCCGGTGTAGCAACGGGGCCGCTTATTAGGGGGCTCGGCAGTGGCAGTAGGGTCACCAGCTGAGGTGAGAGCAGACTTGTTCCCCTTGACCCCACGGGGAGGCTCAACAAGCTCAATGGAAGCACCAGGACCGGAACCCTCCTGCTCACTATGTAGGGTGACCCAGTGAGCTGTAAATGAGACATATCGGCCCTGACCATGCTTGCTGGTCCACCCATCCATGGTGAGATGTACCCTGTCACCTATGGAATAATCTAGCGACAGGGCGACATTATCAACTGTGCGTCGGTACAGGTTAGCAATTCCCCTTCGGGAAAAATAGTGACGGCTGGGTATTTGCCATTCAGGAATGGCATACTCCAGGAGGTTGCGAATGGCTGACCCCTTCTCTACAATGGAGTAGGGCAGCAGCTGGTGGACCATGGCCTCTGCCAATAGACCGTTTAATCTCCGTATCCTGCGGCTACGGGGAGGCAGTACTCTTGTGGACCTTATAGCCTCAGTTATCAATGGCTGGGTGCTTTGAGCTGATGATGGAGTGGAGGAAGGTGAAATCTGCCCTCTACAGCCAGAGTGTATTACAGATGGAGAGCAGGCAGGATGGGTGCCAATCTCAGAAACTGAAGCAGGATGGGAAGGTGGACGGGTCTGTGCTATAGTCTTCTGCATGGTGCTGCTTTGTGGTCCTTTAACACTGCCATATTCCTTTTGGTGGTTACTTTTTAGGTGTGTGTGCAGAGCACCTGTCCCCAACCTTTTCAAAATTTTTCCTAGGCTCAGCCTGGCACCGCACAGCTTACACACAACTATTAAGGGATCACTGGTTGACTCAGTAAAGTACTTCCAAACTGGGGCCTTCCTCCGAGAAGTGTTTATGCCTGAGGTTGCAGTTTTACCACTTCCAGTTCGGGACATAGGAGTTTCAGCTGGAGGCTGTGACTGTAACTCCTGCCTTCCTTGAACTGCACTAGCAGAGGAGCTCATGTTGCCACTAGGCCCCCTGGTGTGCCGATGTCCAAGCTGCCTCCTCTGCCAGCTTGCCTCTGATTCATCTGAGCTGGCATCATCATGCTCAGGCTCATAGGTGACATCTTTGTCATCGTCAGCATAATCATCACTGTGGCTGCCTCCCTCATAGCCCACCTCCTCAATGTTCTCATCCTGACCCTCCACTGCTTGAATGTCAACTTCTTGAATGTCAACTGCTTGAATGTCAACATTATCATCATCCAAAAGAAAACTCTGGGCATCATGCGACATATCGATGTCTGACTGCTGCAGAGCCTTATCAACAAGTGCTGAAATTGTGTCATCAAAGGGAAGGACACATGGGTTAAGGGCAGCTTTTGGAGGAGGCATGGAAGTGCTGCTGGTGGTACTGCTGGTACTTTGTAACTCAGCTTGTGAGGACTGACTAATAGGGCTGTCTCCTGACACCCAGTTCACAATGGCTTCAGTGTGGCTCTGCACAATAGCCCGTGGTTTCTGTGACGTGAAATATGATCGTATCAGACTGGACCCCCTTTTGGGATTTGATGCATCACTGCCTGATACTGAGTGTCCACTACCTGTGGCTGAGTGGATAGTACTTGCTGCTAATTGGCTTCTGGTTCTGCCTGCAGAAGTCTGTCCCCGGACTGCTGTGGACTGACCCCTGCCTGGTGCAGAGTGTCCCCTGCCAGCTGCTGACTTTGCTGGTGGACCCTTGCCTGCACTGTCTCGACCACGGCGAGCTTCACCTCTGCCGGACATTGTTTATTTGTCTCAAATTTTTAATAGAAGTATAGTGGAAGGGGAAAAATGTCAAAACAATTTTGCTGAATAAGTGAGATAAAAGAAAGAATGAATAAAGGAAAGGAATGAATACAATAATACAGGGAAATTAAAATAAGGAAAAAAATGAAAAGGATAAGATGGCTATTTAATTTATGTTTCTTTCCACACAGTTCCTTTCTGTAACTAAATCCACTCTCCTCTACACATCACAGCATGGAACTACACACACAGTCGTCTGCTCTGTAGCTGCCTAACACTAAGTCACAGAAATCCTTACACAAAGTAGTACTAGTAGCTAGCTAGGCTAGCAAAAACAGATTAACAATAAGGAAAATAACAGAATGAATAAAGGAAAGGAATGAATACAATAATACAGTGAAATTAAAATAAGGAAAACAAATGAAAAAAGGATGATAGGACTACAGATCACAGCATGGAACTATATAGCTATATACACAGTCCTCCTCCTATCTTCTGTAGCTGCCTAACACTAAATTACAGAAATCCTTACACTAAATAGTAGTACTAGTAGCTAGGTAGCCAAAACACAGATTAGAAATAAGGAAAATAACAAAAGAATGCAAGGAATGTGGATGTGTATGTCACTGGCTGCAGCCTGTGTAAGCTGTTTCTTCTCAGAGTCCTCACAAAGCCCAGCACACAGCTCAATAACACCCAGAAACTGAAACCAGAGCTGTTGGAACAAAGCTTTTATACTGAGGGGTAGGCTAAATTTCTATTGGTTGCTAAGGGTGTAGCAGCCACCAAAAGTTTTACCTGATTGGCCAAATAGTCTGTTTGTGAAACTACGCGTATGAAAATACGCGTAAGCGTAAACTACGCCTATGATGTAGCTATGAATGCTTTAACTACGCGAAAGTGTAAACTTCGATTTACGCGTAGTATACGCTGGCTGCGTATACATACGCATTAAAACTACGCATGCGAAGCTACGCAAATTACGCAACCGCGTGCGTATATAGCGTAGCACTACGGAACGGCAAAACTGACTACGCGTATTTTGCTACGTGTAGTTTTAGGCATACGAAATGCTACGCCTATGCGTATTGCGGAAACTATGTTGCATAGATTCGCATATGCGTAGTTTCTGCCCAACCCTGACTGGCTTGTCGGAGCGCAGAGAAACCGCCGCATGCCCAGAGAACAGGGCAGCGGATTCCGCATCCGACGCGGCGGTTTGCACGCATAGGCCTACTTCTGTCAGTACTGCTGAACGCGGAGAAAACGCTGCACGCTCAGACAGCGGTGCGGCGGATTCCGCATCCAAAACAGCACAGGCATTACAACACATGTCTGGTGTGGCTGAGACTGATATCTGTGTTATTATCTAGACCAGTTTCCAAGGTGTTGATGACCAAGGAACTCACACCTTAGTCTAGGAATTGTTGATTATTTGTTATGACCTTCTGCTTTCCTGACCATTCTTCTGATCTCTGATTTTGTACCTTTGTCATTCTGATACTCTGTTGCCAAACTCGGCTAGTCTTAGGATTCCGCTTCTGTCTCCTGTCTCTGTACCTGATCTGTCAGTCTGTTGCCAACCTGGCCTGTCCGACCTCGAGAACTATTTCTCCTGTTGGGAAATAGTTCACAGACCTGTCAGTGACACTTCTCCTTTGGTGTCACTCACTCTCTGATCCTTCCTACTCTCAGCCTGGCTCCGCCACTTGGGGAGCCTCAGGCCTTTGGAAGGAATCTGTTCTCTGGGCAGTACCTCCTACTGCCTCGCACCCACTGTAAGGGTGCTCTCCTCAAAGTATTACTGTTGCACCAAACACTCATATATTACTCAGGTGTCCAGCGGTTAGAGATATATCTTATTATCGGTGATACTGCAGATCATCTATAATCGGGTATATATCTGCATTCTCGGTGATACTGCAGATCGCCGGTAATCAGATCCTCTCTGTTACACCGATCGTTACACCTTCCTGTTTTAAAGTAAGTGAAAATAACCTTATGAGATAAACAATTGTATTTATCCTCCTACTCCTAAAAAGGACTTTTTTATATCTATCCCATGGTTTTATTATATATTTAAACATTTACAACGTAGATTGAATGTTTTGTTGCCTCTGCTCAGAGGCTGTCTATTAAGAGTCCTAGAGTTAAAATACATGAACTATTGACCATTTTCTCAGGTTTTTTTATTATTTCCTTCTGCTCTTAGAAGTTGTATTCTGCCAGGAAAAAAATGTTTGGCTGTAATCTGCTAATCAGTGAGGTTTACTATATTCCTGTGAGGTGGTACTGACAAGACAGAAGCTGTCACTTCCATGCCTAAAAATTAACTCTTTCAGGCAACAAAATACAACAAGTAAAACAGCCTGGTTATTATGTTTTGCACTGTACATACACGTTTAACTCATCATTTCACACATTGCTTTGGGTACACTTTAAAAACATTCATTTTCAGCTTAAATGTATCTGTTTTCTAATCATCCATTTAATTTATTTATTTATTGTATTTATAAAGCGCCAACATATTACGCAGCGCTGGACATTAGTTTAGGTTACAGACAATATTTAGGGGTGACATACAGCAATATGACAATACAGGAATACAAGAAAAAACAGATCATGCAGCACAGTATGAGTACAAGGTGCATAGCATGGGTTCACAGTAATGGAGGTGTATGATCAGGTAGGACACAAAAGGAGGAGGACCCTGCCCAAAGGCTTACAATCTAGAGAGAGAGGTAGGGACACGAAAGGCAGGGGACCAGAGTTCAGCTGTGGGTTTAGAGCACTTGTGAGGGGTAGTAGGCCAGAGTGAAAAGGTGAGTTTTGAGGGCCTTCTTGAAGATGTTGAAGGAGGGGGTTGCCCTAATGGGAGGAGGTAGGGAGTTTCATAGTGTTGGAGCAGCTCTTGAGAAGTCCTGGAGGTGTGCATGGGACTGGGTGACGCGGGGGGCGGTCAGGCGAAGTTCATTGGAAGAGCGGAGTGAGCGGTTAGGTGTGTACCTCTGAGTAAGATCGGAAATGTAGGTTGGACAAGTTTTGTGGACAGATTTGTAGGTCAGACACAGTATCTTGAATCTGGTTCTGGACTGGATAGGAAGCCAGTGGAGGGATTCAAAGAGGGGATCCGCCGTGGTGGAGCGATGGGAGCAGTGGATAATTCTGGCTGCCGCATTCATGATGGACTGCAGTGGGGCTATTCAGGTTGTAGGGAGACCAGACAGAAGGGCATTGCAGTAGTCAAGGCGGGAAATTATGAGGGCATAGATGAGGAGTTTGGTGGTGGCAGAGGTCAGGAAAGGGCGAATCTTACAGATGTTACGAAGGTGGAAGTTGCAGGATTTTGTGAGGTTTTGGATGTGGGGAGTGAAGGAGAGTGCGGAGTCCAGGGTGACACCCAGACAGTGGGCTTGAGAGGTAGGGCGAATGGTAGTGTGGTTAACAGTGACATGCACATCTGGGAGGTTCATGGATGGCCGGGGTGGGAAGATCATAAATTCCGTTTTGTCTAGATTTAGTTTCAGGAACCTAGTGGACATCCAGGGGGTGATGGCTGATAGGCAGGAGGAGACCTTGTCCATAGTAGTGGTGGATTTGTCAGGGGTGTGGAGGTAGATCTAGGTGTCATCTGCATACAGATGATAGTTAAAACCCATGGAGGAGATAACCTTGCCAATGGAGGATGTGTATAGGGAGAACAGTAGGGGGCCAAGGACCGAGCCTTGGGGGACTCCCACCGAGAGGTGGTTGGGGGTGGACATGGACTCATTGAAGGAGGTTGTGAAGGAGCGGTTGGACAGGTAGGATGAAAGCCAAGTCAGGGCGAAATCGTGAATGCCCATGGATTGGAGGGACTGGAGGAGTAAGGGATGATCTACTGTGTCAAAAGCTGCTGAAAGGTCAAGGAGGAGGAGAATAGAGTATTTACCTTCAGCTTTAGCTAAGGCAAGGTCATTGACCACTTTGGTGAGAGCAGTTTCGGTTAAGTGGGCAGACCAAAATCCAGATTGCAATGGGTCTAGCAGTGAGTTGGCATTGAGGTACTGGGTCAGGCATTTGTGAACCAGACGCTCAAGGAGTTTTGAGGCAAAGGGGAGGAGGGAAATAGGGCGGTAGTTGGAGGGTAGCGAGGGGTCGAGGGAGGGTTTCTTGAGCAGGGGTAATACAGTGGCCTGCTTGAAGTCTGAGGGGAAGGTGCCGGTGGATAGGGAGAGGTTAAACAGGGTAGTGAGGACTAGGGCCAATTCCGTTAATTGAGGCTGGAGTAAATTAGAAGGGATGGGGTCAAGGGGGGGAAGTAGTGGTATGGGAAGTCTGCCGTAGGTGGTTGACTTCCTCAATGGTAGTAGGAGTGAAGGAGGTGAGGTGAGGATAGGGTGGAGGAGGAGCTGGTTGGGAGGGGGTGGGAGGTGAAGAATGAAGATTGGATATTTCCTGACGGATGGAGACAATTTTGTTGGTGAAGTGGGTGGCTAAATATGTGGCAGAGACGGAGGAAACTAGGAAATGAATGGTGGGGGGGTGTTTTAAGCATGGAGTTGAAGGTGGCAAAAAGACGCCGGGGGTTGGAAGCTTGTGCTCTGATGAGCTTGGTAAAATATTCCTGCTTCGCATGAGCAAAGGCAGTGTGGAACTGCAGCAGGTTAGTCTTGTACTGTAGGAAATCCTGGTTGAGTTGAGTTTTCCTCCATTCCTCCATCCACCGTTCAGCGGCGCGTGGTTTCCACTGGAGGTTGCGAGTATGGGTAGTGCGCCAGGGCTGGGGGTTAGGGGGGTGGTTGGGGCAGAATATTGGTGGAGCAGCTTTCTTTAGGGCTGATGAGAGAGTTTGGCGATATTGAGCTGCAGCAAGATTAGGACAGGTTAGGGTGGGGAGAGTGGAGGAGAGAGCATGGAGGGGGTCAGCAAGGATGCTAGGGTTGAGCTTGCGTAGGTCTCGTCACCATTGACCAGGTGGGTGGGCGGGTAGTTTGGAGGTGCCTTCTGTGAGGAGGTTGAATGTGAGAAGGTGATGGTCTGAGGGTGGAAAGGGTGCGATGTCAAGGTCTGCAATGGTGGTGGATTTAGTGAATATAAGGTCGAGAGTGTGACCTGCAGTGTGGGTGGGGGTGTTGGTGTGTTGTACTAGGCCAAGTGAGTGGGCAATGGTGAGTAGCCGGGTCACAACGGAGTTCTGGGTTCATAGATGGGAATATTGAAATCCCAGAGGATGATGGTGGGGAGGTCAGAGGAGAGGATGTGTGGGAGCCAGGAGGCAAGGTCATTGAGAAATTGTGGTGTGGAGCCCAGAGGGCAGTATAAGAACGCAACAATGGCAGGAGGGGGTGGTAGAGGCGGATGGTGTGGGCCTCGAATTATGTGAATTGTAGGGAGGTAGGTGGGGTGAGAACACGGAAGGTGCAGGATGGGGAGAGGAGCAGACCCGGGGTGGGTCTGCTCCTCTCCCCATCCTGCACCTTCCGTGTCCTCACCCCCCCATCACCACCACTCCCCCAGTGAAGCTCACCACAGGAGAGGGCAGCCTCTGCGGCAGAGTCAGAGGTGGTGAGCCATGTCTCAGTGAGTGCGAGAGTGGTGAGGGATTTGAAGAGGAAGAGGTCGTGGAGACCGCAGGGTAGCGGGATCATGTGTTTGTGGGTGGGATTGATGGAAATAAGGTTGGGGCGAGGATGGATGTTTACGTTATTTGTGGACAGAGGGCTGAAAAGTGTGTGAAGCAGGCGAGCAAGGGATGCTTGTCCGGCAGCAAGCTGTGGCCCAGGGTTTGGTGATATATCACCAGCTGCAAGTAAGAGTAGGAGGGAGAGAGTAAGCAAATGTGAATGGGAATTAAATGTTTTTTGAGCTGCTGGTGGGAGAGAGAGATTTCAGAGAGTTAACAGTTCATGAGAAGCGGAGTAAGGTGAGGAAAGCAAAGCAGGTTAAATTAATATGGAGTGTGGTACACTGGGAGGATGCATGTTGCAATGCAACTTGTAGATGTTTGCAGACAGGCAGAACATAAGAAAAAGTGCAGTAAATATGATAAGGGTCTCTGATTATAACCAGGAAATTTCCAACCACTAAACAGTTTATATGAGTATGCAGTTAGTACAAGCAAACCTGTGTACATAAAGAAGTAGAGTCTACTTGGCTGTGCAACAGGCATGATCGGAATTGCAATTTCTCCGTTCCGCAGTAATTCCGCATACCGCCGATCCCAAATTCCGCTTTCTTTTAATTCCGGACCAGTTCCGCGGAATTCCGAGGTATACGGAATTCCGTCGGAAAATCTCTCTCTCTCTCTCTCTCTCTCTCTCTCTCTCTCCATCCATCCATCCAGTACAGAATTGCAGATTTTCAAAACAGCTTATATACCATAGGTGGGATTTGAACCCAGGACTCAGTGTGTAGTAGGTATCTGTCTTACCCTCTAGACCATGAACCACACTACATGCTAAAGCTGGCCTAGCATAAAGCATACTACCATTATGATCAATTCGATAGAAAAAGTAGCATGATTAAGGATTTGTACTTTTTGAAAAGCATGCTTATATACCATAGGTGGGATTTGAACCCAGGACTCAGTGTGTAGTAGGTATCTGTCTTACCCTCTAGACCATGAACCACACTACATGCTAAAGCTGGCCTAGCATAAAGCATACTACCATTATGATCAATTCGATAGAAAAAGTAGCATGATTAAGGATTTGTACTTTTTGAAAAGCATGCTTATATACCATAGCTGGGATTTGAACCCAGTGTGTAGTAGGTATCTGTCTTACCCCCTAGACCATCAACCACACTACATGGTAGTAGGTATCTGTCTTACCCCCTAGACCATCAATCACACTACATGCTACACAGTAGCATCAATTCAATAGAAAAAGTTTCTATTGAATTGATCATAATGGTAGTATGGTACATGCTAGGCCAGCTTTAGCATGTGGTCAGAGGTGGGACAAGGTCCTTCAGCACCCAAGGCTGAGACAGCAAAGTGCGCCCCCCCATCCCTCCCACCCCAGCCGTCACACACTGATTGCTATTACACTAAGAGGTGCCCCAGGGATACCCCCCAACCCCCCCAACACCTTAATCTCTACTTATCTGGCTTGCAGTCGCTGCCATGTATCACCTTTTCTTATTTCTTTCTGCTTCAAACACAATTGGGAATGACAGCTGAATGAATTGTGCACCCCCTCCTGCACTGCGCCCTGAGGCTGGAGCCTCTCCGGCCTCTGCCTCAGCCTGGCCCTGAGTGTGGTTGATGGTCTAGTGGGTAAGACAGATACCTGCTACCATGTAGTGTGGTTCATGGTCTAGAGGGTAAGACAGATACCTACTACACACTGAGTCCTGGGTTCAAATCCCACCTATGGTATATAAGCATGCTTTTCAAAAAGTACAAATCCTTAATCATGCTACTTTTTCTATCGAATTGATCATAATGGTAGTATGCTTTATGCTAGGCCAGCTTTAGCATGTAGTGTGGTTCATGGTCTAGAGGGTAAGACAGATACCTACTACACACTGAGTCCTGGGTTCAAATCCCACCTATGGTATATAAGCTGTTTTGCAATTCTAAAAACAAGGAACACCAAGAGCCCCAATAGTGTAATATGTACTGGTAAATGGTTACTAGATAGAGTAAATATTAATACTCACAAACCAGGGTTACCATTAGGCAACCACTGTAAAGGCAGGTGGGGAGATTTTCCTGACCCCACTCAGGAATAAGAAGTCGCTCTCTGTAGATGAGAAAAAGGGGGTTCAACCCTCCACCCAGGGTGGACTCAATATTATGCAGGAGAACAGAGGCGCCAAAAGGATAAAAGGAAGCTAAATGAGCTTAAAAACCAAATTCTTGGTAAATAGAGGAGGTAGTGGTGGACTTACCTCCTCCAAGTAGACACACAACGACTGTAGTAAAGACAGTCAATATATTTTATTTATGAACTCCAAATATGCAACGCGTTTCGCAGGTTTGATCCCGCTTCATCAGGCAATAACAACGGAGCAATAGCTGTAAACAGAGATAATTGGCTCATAACCCATGTGTAGTCATACAGTAAAAATATATATAAAAACTATAAATAAATATCAAACATCAGAGGTGAAATAGGTATTAAAAAGTGGGGGTGATTGGGATAAAGACAGTGGAACAGGTAATTGTGAGCAGTGATGAGCAAAACTGTTAATATTCTTTTCACATAAAATCTTGCAATAATAATGCTTAATTCAAATTTTAAGTAAACAATTTTGGGGAAAAAATTCCCGTTAAATTGCGCGTTTTTTGCGTACATTGCACATATTCACGAAAAAAACACCGATCTTTTGGGCTAGAATAAAAAATTGTTTCAGACGTTTTGCGCTAAAATATAGTTCTATACGTTTTTACAATAAAATATTGATCTTGTGTATTTTTGCGCTAAAAGCAAAGAATGTAAAAATCAAAGATAAACCTCAAATCAAAAACCGAATTCTCAATGCAAAAGTTCACAAGCAATTGAAAACATGAAGGTATCATAAAGAAAGACAGCTGGGACTTACCATATGTGGTCAGTAGAAGAGCCAGGCACCTCTGTGAGGGCTCACTTCCAGGAGTGCTCATTTATACTACTTTGGGGGTTGATTGACCAATCACAGTGCTTGGTAAATGTGCTGAGTCATTCTGCACATGTGCAGATGAAACTAGCAGTTGCTGGTGCCATTTTGGAATAGGGCAAGAGTAAGGGCAAGTTCATTTTAGTGATGCAGTGCCATCTAGTGGTGGATTGTGATATATGTATATAGGTGATTGTATGAAAAAGTGCATAGTAGAGCGTAACAATTACCTGAACAGATAAAATAAGTACCTGCAAGACAGGTTAAAATGACAGAGGCTGATCTGTGAGATCCCAAATTCTGTTGGGGAAACTGGTTCAGAAATTGGTATGGGGGTGTGGTCCTGAATGACGTTTTGGGCTAATGTGGTGGGGTTGGCGATGAGGGGGTCCAAGTGAGGTACTTTGGCGGCCTTGGTAGTGGAGACCGGGACGGTGGTGGCGGGTGTGTTGCCTGTCATCTCCATGTTGTCATCAGATTTGTCTGGGCTGCTGGCTATTTCATTGAAAGTTCTTTTTTTGGGGTTTGTCCTCATGGGTTTTGGTTCTAGATTGGGTCTGGGGGTAGAGTGTGTTGTGTTGGGCAGTGTTGTGGGTAGTGGTTGGATGGGTAGGGGAGTGTTGATGAGGGTAGGGGTGTCTGTGGGCTTAGGCTGTGGGGGGGGTGGGGCTGTGATTGGGACATATCCAGTTGGTGGGGGGTGGAACAGGGGAGGTGGGGGATATGGTGGGTATTTGAATTGTGGTGGGGGAGGGATAGACAGGCTCATGAGTGGGCATGGTGTGGATGTGGGGTGATATTTGGGTGGTGGGTTGTGAGGGGGGCGGGGGGGACCGCCTGGGGGAGGTCTCGGTTTACGCTCCCTTTCGCGATGTTCTGCGTATGCCAGGCGGTCCCTGTTTAGCTTTTTGATTTTGTTATCCATGGTGTCCCGTTCAAACTTTTTTACTTTATTTGTGAGATTCGACATTAGTGGGTAATACTGTGGGTTATCGATATGCAGAGACAGAACTTCTCTGCATTCATTGATGATTGGCTGTAAATTGTTGACCAGCGTAGTGCGTTTATTTATTAATCTGGTCATCATACCTTCGCCACAAGATTCAAGGTACTCGTACCATTCTGTAGAGTATACGGTGTCATTCGGGAAGGCTGATAATGTCTTAACTCGAATACCATCGGGGGAGATCTTTTCGTTTATATAAGTCTGCTGCATTGCTATGTCCGCTAATTGGAAAAACTCATCTTTTAAGGCATTTTCAAGTTTTAGGAATGTAGGTTTGAGATCGATGGGATCTGGTACAGGTCCATCAGTAGTGGGTATGGAGGCGGGAACATTGGGCAGGTCCGGATTGCGTTTAAACAGCGCCAGGAGATTGTTCCTATGTGTAGATCGATCATTAACGAACTCCATGTTTGAGGGTCTGCAATTGGTGTAGGGTGCCCTGAAAACTAGAAATGTACTGGATCCAGACTCTTAGGACACTCGCTCCAGAAGGATTAAACGAGGTCCTAGAAAAAATCTATTAATCTTGTAAGCAATATATTCATACTGTTCCATTCACACTTTTATCTAGTCCTCTCTTTTAATTTTTTAATTTCTGATGTTATGATTTTACAGTTTTATATTTTTTACTGTAAATTATGATCAATACAGTGCCACAAAACTGTAAAAACGTATGGATGGATAGACAACAATATGGTTATTTATATCATGATGCTACAACATCAAGTGACACAGATGTGACAATTTTTCCTAGTGTTTTATATCATGCTTTGCTTAGAGGTTTTTTATATATTTTTATAGTATGCGTTTTTAATATTCTTTGATTATCTTATTATTCTACATGTATCACATCATTTTAACCTGTCTTGCAGGTACTTATTTTATCTGTTCAGGTAATTGTTACGCTCTACTATGCACTTTTTCATACAATCACCTATATACATATATCACAATCCACCACTAGATGGCACTGCATCACTAAAATGAACTTGCCCTTACTCTTGCCCTATTCCAAAATGGCACCAGCAACTGCTAGTTTCATCTGCACATGTGCAGAATGACTCAGCACATTTACCAAGCACTGTGATTGGTCAATCAACCCCCAAAGTAGTATAAATGAGCACTCCTGGAAGTGAGCCCTCACAGAGGTGCCTGGCTCTTCTACTGACCACATATGGTAAGTCCCAGCTGTCTTTCTTTATGATACCTTCATGTTTTCAATTGCTTGTGAACTTTTGCATTGAGAATTCGGTTTTTGATTTGAGGTTTATCTTTGATTTTTACATTCTTTGCTTTTAGCGCAAAAATACACAAGATCAATATTTTATTGTAAAAACGTATAGAACTATATTTTAGCGCAAAACGTCTGAAACAATTTTTTATTCTAGCCCAAAAGATCGGTGTTTTTTTCATGAATATGTGCAATGTACGCAAAAAACGCGCAATTTAACGGGAATTTTTTCCCCAAAATTGTTTACTTAAAATTTGAATTAAGCATTATTATTGCAAGATTTTATGTGAAAAGAATATTAACAGTTTTGCTCATCACTGCTCACAATTACCTGTTCCACTGTCTTTATCCCAATCACCCCCACTTTTTAATACCTATTTCACCTCTGATGTTTGATATTTATTTATAGTTTTTATATATATTTTTACTGTATGACTACACATGGGTTATGAGCCAATTATCTCTGTTTACAGCTATTGCTCCGTTGTTATTGCCTGATGAAGCGGGATCAAACCTGCGAAACGCGTTGCATATTTGGAGTTCATAAATAAAATATATTGACTGTCTTTACTACAGTCGTTGTGTGTCTACTTGGAGGAGGTAAGTCCACCACTACCTCCTCTATTTACCAAGAATTTGGTTTTTAAGCTCATTTAGCTTCCTTTTATCCTTTTGGCGCCTCTGTTCTCCTGTTTTGCAATTCTGTACTGGATGGATGGATGGAGGAGGAGGAGGAGGAGGAGGAGGAGGAGGAGGAGGAGGAGGAGAAGGGGAGAGAGAGAGAGAGAGAGAGAGAGAGAGAGAGAGAGAGAGAGAGAATTCCGTTTGAGAGGTATAGGAATTCCGTTTTGACTATCGGAATTAATCCAATTCCGGCCGGAATCACGGAATTAATAATTCCGCGGAATTTTCCGAGCACCCCTACTGTGCAACATATATACAGCAGTGGCATTTTTAGCAATAGCATTGGAGGCAGTTCTGGATGCAGAGTAGTAGTTTCCAGCAGAGTCCTGTGAATGTTGAATCCTCTTTGAATTCCTGGCTGAATTGTTGGTAAATTCTTGGTAAGTTGTAAAGCACTTTGTAATAAATGGCACTTAGAAATTAAATGGCGCAAATTGACCAAGGCCACAAGTGACCAAGCTCCAGCGCTTAAATAGGTATGAGAGCTGCCATGGTTAAATTGGAAGTGCTTCTCAATTAGAAAAAACTGTTCAGCTGAGGATGGGAGTGGCTACCAAGAGCAGACCTGCAATAAATAATTTGTGCTCACTAGGCTGGAACGCAAGGATTCACAAATGTAATATGGGAATTTAGAAACACTGCTGAACTACTTAAATTTATATTAAACAATCTTAGTAGCAATGTATGCAGCAATCGTGCCAATTAAACGTGCAGCTAATGATTGCAGTCAGAGATTGTAAAGCAGACTTTGCAAGAGGAAGCAGCAATCGTACCAATCGTACCAGTCCATAGAGACTTTTTTTATTCTTACATGTTTTGTTCCCATATAGAATATATTTAATACAAAACTGATTATTAACAAGAGGTGCTGATCATTACTGCATCTGCAAAACATCTTATTTGAAGCAAAAGCTGCTTCTGATAGTAACCACCTTATCTGGCTGTATTGTTATGGCATTTGCAAACTGAAGTATGAGTCGAAAAAAGCCACATCTTTAATTCTTGTCTGAAGTTCAAACTCTTCTCTGTATAAAAAAAACCTCATATGCTTATCTAAGAAGAGGAAAGCCTCTGGATTTTATAGAGGCTACTCATGTCATCCTCCAGTCCCCCATTGTCGAGCACAATATTCCAAAGTAGTATAAACAAGGGCTTGTTGGAATGAACATAGGGGCCACACTCCTCTTCAGACTCAAATGCGACCGTACTGTGCCTGCGGGAGTATGGCCGCACCTGCGCCGTAAGCCAGTCCTGCACGAGTGTCTCCATGCTACTGTACGCTTATGCCAAAAGAGGAGGGTGGCCCCGATGTTCCAGAGGGTCCAGGCAGTGGCGGATGTCTGAAAGACAGCACTGGGAAGCCTCAGGATCCAGAGGCTTCTCTCCTTAGGTAAGTATTTGATTTTTCACCCAAGATTCGCTTCACATTTGTTTTAAGGCTCAAAGAGTCCATGGAAAATGGCTGCGTTTTCCGGCGGATGAATCTGCAGTCTCTGGCCGCCAGCCAACTGACAGCAGTTTACTGCCAGCAATGGGAAATTGCACGCAGTGTACAGATAAAGCCAAAAGTGCCAGTATTTATTTCACTGCAGCGGAAAAACGCACATTACCTCTGATTTCCTGCAATTCTTCTCTGGGAAGCAGTGGTGTAGCTAAGGAGCTATGGTCCCTGGTGCAAGTTTTACACTGGGCTCCCCCAAGCACCCTATACATAACAAATTGATAACCTGCAAGGACAACCGCAGAGTCAGAGGTGCAAGAAGGGAAACAGTTTGTTAATGATCACTACTATTCAAGGCATCTATAGAAGGGTTTATTACCAGCACAGGACCAATAGAGAGCCAATACAGTGGTTGAGGAAGGGCCCCTCTGGCCTGGTGCGGTCACAACCTCTGCACCCACTATTGCTACACCACTGTAGGGAAGTATTATGTACGCATGCTAGCTTTGCAAAAACTGATTTGCCAAATTCTTGAGTGAATTGATTGAAAGTTTGGCTCAGGTTGAATCTGCCCGGGAGGTGGGGGGGTGGGGGTGGGGGGACCTAATGTGACTAAAACCTGCCCTCTTATTATCTTTACTGCTGCATTATGATGCTTTTTACTCGTACTTTGTGTGTATATATAAATAATACATATATTTATATATATTGTGACTAAAACCTGCCATCTTATTATCTTTACTGCTGCATTATGATGCTTTTTACTCATATGTTGTGTGTATATATATATATATATATATATATATATATATATCCAGCGCTGCGTAATATGTTGGCGCTTTATAAATACAATAAATACATAAATATATATATATAAACAACAGTACATTTGAGTTATCTGCTTTATATTACAATTTCGCCCAAAGTAGCACTTGTTCTGGAGGTGTGTTTAGCTGCTAAGGGTACAATGGTTAATTTGCATATATTCAGCAGTGATGCACTGGGAGACATCTCAAGCTCACTCCAACCTGAATTATCACAAATTCTTTCTGTTTTAGGAAAGCAAAGTTTTGTTTTTCTTAACATCTTAGTAAGGGGGCTTTTAGGACCATTGTAGTCCCTTACACACTCCAATGAGTTCTGGGTCGCCAAGAGCTTGCTGGTTAGTCTGTACCTCTCGGTGTTACAAGCCCTACTGCATAGAGCCGAATTAATCCATGCCATGCACTGATGAGGATCAAACAATCCAAAACAGTCTGTATGCATGTTGGATTATTATGGCTCTGTACAAATTAACAAACTGACACATCATTGCATTCCAGCGTTCTGGAGGTGTATTTAGCTGCTAAGAGTACAATGGTTAATTTGCATATATTCAGCAGTGATGCACTGGGAGACATCTCAAGCTCACTCCAACCTGAATTATCGCAAATTCTTTCTGTTTTAGGAAAGCAAATTTTTGTGTAGTAAGGAAATACATTTTGTAAAGATATCAGGTGAGGTAACATGAGATTGAAGAGGAAACGGTAGAGTGTGATTCCAACACAGAAACAATTGTGAAATATAATCAGCATCTGAACGCATCAGCTCCATCTAGTTGTGATAAGCATAGTAACTAGTAAGTACAGCGTCAAGGACGCTATCTTTCACAATGCATGCAAGATTGCCACAACCTAACCTTTACCAACACCGCCCATCCTCGTCTCCTCCAATCACGGTTTCTTCCGTCCTGAGAAACAACCAATGTACATTGGTATGCGGATTACATGGCTGCATGCCGGTCATAACACCGGACGTTGAGCGTTGTTCTCCGAAATCCGATGTGGTTGTGTGACTGTGTTGGAGAAATGTCCTAGAGCTCTCACTGCCGTTACTGCCATTCCAGTTCAAAACTCAAACTTCCACCTAATATCTGAGGAAGCACGTTGGCTACATTGACCTTCCACTACTGCCAAATAAAAATACAGTTTTCTGCTCAGTGTGAGGCTTCGAGCGGCCCTTTTTAGTATCTTTGTGATCTTTTCAAGATGGCTTTTCTACGTCGCACAATAGTGTTTTTTCTTCAAGTGTCATCACGGATGCTTTTAGCTGTTATTCGCTTGTGGTCCTTCTTCTTCTCCCGGGATCCCCAGTGCCCAGAACCACCACGTGACCCACTGCTGCTCACCCCGGCCACTGTGCTTGCAGAGAGGATCAGAAGAGGACAGGTGAGGCGTGTACTTCCTGAGCAAAGCCACTTGTTATTTACGTATAAATAAATACATTTGTCACTTTCCAATGTTTAACCCCATGCGTTGCTAGGTATTGTAACTAGGACCACCAGATTATTTATGAGTGAAGATGAACACAACAAATAAAAGCCCAGATAACCGCTGACTGCTGCTACTCGGACATGATCAATAGTCAGCTGTCTTGCAAAAGTGTTCCAGAATGGCATGCAATTAGGAAAATAGCAAATTAAATACATTAGATTCTGATTTTGGATTGGCTCATTTCCTATCGCATGACTGGTCATCTGCATTGTTGGTTGAAAATGTGAAATTAAAGTTTAAAGGGCATCCAAGCTGAAGTTAGGCTTTACTTACCTGGGATTTCTTCCAGCACCTAGCAGTCTGTTCTAGTCCGTTGCTGCAGTTCCGCTGCCCTCTAATGGGCCGCTAGCCCCTCCAAAAGACTTCCAACCACAGTTGTGGACACCTCTATCAGGCAGGGAACACACTTGACTATTTTCGTGTGCGTTTTCTGCACAAAAAACTGAGAATTCATGTTAATCAATGGGCTAGTACACACTTAATATTTTGTTCGCGCGCAGAAAAAAAACTGACATTCTGCATCATGACTCTGCACATTTTGTCAGTTTTTTGTATCAATTACATCAGCTGCTATGAAAAAACCGCGCGTGGTTTCCTGCATAGAGACACACTTGGTGTGCAGAAAAAGTATGCAGGAAAACGCGCGCAGAAAACTGAAAGACAAGTGTGTTCCCTGCCTCAATCATGTGGCTCCCGTAGCCAGGAGCATTCGGCCCTTGTGCAAGTGCGGAACACTTCTGGCTACGGTAGCACGATGGAGAGAAGCACGTAGATGTGCCCGTGCATGCACAGCCATAGTCGGGATGATTTGGAGGGTCTAATGGGGCACAGGAAGGCTTTGTAACTGTAGCAAGGGATCAGATAGAAAGCTAGGAGCTAGGAAGATGTCTCAGGTAAGTAAAGCTTAAAGTGTGATTTACTTGTGTACTTATACATACTTTGGGCATCCTCCAGCCCCATGAGGTGCGTGGGTTCCCTCGCCGTGCTCTCTGGTTCCTCCGTTGTCTTGTAATCCCCCCCTGGTAACCTGGCCAGTGGTACGCTTCTGTGCATGCGCACCCCCACCGCACTCCCAGACAGAAAAATGCAGCTGGCCAGATTACCGGCGGGGGGATTATAAAACAGAACAGCCGGATATGACAGCAGCGGAGCCCATGGGGCTGGAGGAAGCCCCAGGTAAGTATAAATACACCAGTACACCACATCTTAGCTTTCCTTTAGGCCTCTTTCACACATAGACGTTGGGTTAGAGGGGACGTTAAGGTCGCATAACGTTCCCCTAACGCACGCATGGTGGTGCTAAATTCGGACGCTACATAGAGACGCGTTATGCGTCTCTTGGTGCACCGTTTTCGTTCGATACGGGTAGAATGAAAATGGCGCATGCGTCCAAAGACTGTGGAGACCACGTGATCGGAACACTCCGCATCAATCCCGCCAGCCAATCGTCACACAAAGCGGCGGCTCCAGGAAGTAAACACTGTATGTCACACAGTGCAGTGAATATTAATTAGCCATGTGGCTAGGCACAATAGCGGACTCTCCCCTCCTCCTCTCCTGCACTGAGCATGTGCAAACAGTCTAACGCTGCCCATCACATACTCCCCCATCATTTACAGTGTGTCGTCTAAACACACGGCGGGGCGCGGGGGGAGAGGCGTTTAGCACAGCTCACAGCTCCCTTGGCTTAAATTGGCCCAATGCGGCCCACAGGGACGGCAGGAAATTGTGGTTTTTGAGGCTACTTAAAGAGAGTCTGAAGCGAGAATAAATCTCGCTTCAGAGCTCATATTCAGCAGGGGCATGTGTGCCCCTGCTAAAACGCCGCTATCACGCGGCTAAACGGGGGTCCCTTACCTACCAAATCCCCTCCGTGGAGCCCGGGGATCTCTTCAGCATAGAGGCAGGGCTAACCGCCGCAGCCCTGCCTCACGCGCGTCTGTCAGCGCGTATCTCCGCCTCTCCCCCGCCCCTCTCAGTCTTCCTTCGCTGAGAGGGGCGGGGGAGAGGCGGCGATGCGCCGCTGATAGACGGCGCTGAGAGGCAGGGCTGCAGCCGTTAGCCCTGCCTCAACAGCAGCAAAATCTACGACCAAAATCTACGCCCCTGCTGAATATAAGCACTGAAGCGAGATTTATTCTCGCTTCAGTGTCTCTTTAATCCGCTCAGTCCCTTGGATCGAGTAGCCTACATTTTTTCCCCAATTTTATGAGCCCACCTCGGGCTCTCGTTAAAGCGGTCTAACACCCAGCATTTCAACTTTGCTTTAATAGATTGCTTACAGCTTAAAAACTATTATGCCAGAATTGTTTTTAAGCAGAAATTCCCTGAATAGTTAAAACTCAGCATTTTAGTGCTGTATTCAGCTAGGATTCTGCTTCTGAGCTGAGCTTTATGGCCCATACTCACGGGCAACTTTTTGGCCTGTCGCCAGCACACGTGAGCGTGTGCGCGACAGGCCGTCGCCAGGTCCCTCCGCATACACACGGCGGAGGGACCTGGCAACTGATGCGGCGGAAGCTGTCACTGTTGCTCCTCCCCCCGCCGAAAGCCCAATGCATTTCTTATCTTGTTGCTGTCGCTAGTCCGCGTACCCACGCGGACTAGCGACAGTTCCGGCGGAGTTGCGGCGGCAACTGTCGCCAGGCGATTGAGCGGTTCAATCGCCCGGCGACATCAGCGACGAGCAACGGTTCGGGGTGCGCGCCCGTGCAATGCCGCATACTCACGGGCGACCTGTCGCTACAACACGCGCGCGCCGCGTGTTGCGGCGACATTTGTAGCCCGTGAGTATGGGCCATTAGATACAAATGTATCATGTTTTGGATGTAAATAAACAAAAGTCTCTATGAGAGAGCACAGAGGGCTTCTCAGACAGGCTTTTATGAGCTTTATTTACATTCCAAACATGATACATTTGTATCTAAATCCCAGCTGGAATCCTAGCTGAATACAGTACTAAAATGCTGAGTTTTAACTATTCAGTGAATTTCTGCTTAAAAAAAAGTTTGGCATAATAGTTTTTAAGCTGTAAGCAATCTATTAAAGCAAAGTTGAAATGCTGGGTGTTAGACCACTTTAAAGAGTAACTCAATGTAAAACGTTTTATTTCAATTGTAGAAAGTGTAAAATGGCTTAAATCCCTATCAGGTTTGTATTGTTTATATCTCTGTTCAGGAGATTTTCTGAGAGAACCTCTCTTTCACTTCACTTATTAGCCTGGAGAACAGTTGGAGATACAAAGCATAAAGTTCAAGGCATTAACTTTTACCTACAAACTTTAATCTGGCTGCTCCATAAATCACACTGATTTCCAGATACCATTCTACTGCAAGTGCAACTTGTCTCCTCATTACAGTATCTTCTCTTCACATTATATCCCTGATGCCTCTCCTTTCTAAACTAACTATTTAGATGTTAAAGCATGATTGATAGTGTGCTTTACAGTACATATTTCATTCAATACTCCAAAGTTGTAATTACTAAAATAGAAACAAGGTGTAAATCAATAGTTTGTGTTCAGACCAGTTACCAAAATATCACCAAACTTCCTAGAAATTAAGCTTGGCTCTATCTATGATAGTGTCCATTGTAATATATCCTTAAAAGAGTAATCAATCAACCCGGTGCTTCCTCTAGCCCATTGTAGCTGACATGCCCCACACTGACAGCTCCGCTCACAGCCACCGACCTCCTATACTGTGCCTGTGCGAGCGCCGCTGTCAATCTAGTCCACGTGTCAGCTGCAAGGGGCTGGAAGAAGACCCGGGTAAGTAGAACGGGGGGGTTGTCTTGTTTTGATTGACGATTCCTTTAATTATAGCCAATCTTTCCTCCTGTTAAAAAGTCAGACGTGTTGTTAGTGGGCAGAGAGTGTCTTGCAGCCAGTGACAGGTGGAGGTGAGGAAAGACTGGACAGGCAAGAGACCTAGCACAGTACCCAGAAGTATCCTCTAATCCTGTTATGCCTGACTGCCAAGCAGGATTTCTGTAAGTGGAATTTTAGCAGTGCAGTAGGTGAAAAGATAAGGGTTTAAGTTGTGCTGGTTTGTGTTCATCTTACCTAAGGAACCAGGTACTTACAAAGTTTCTATGAGTCTGTAAACGTTCATTGCCACTGTGACAAACACCCCCCAATCTCATCTGGTATGCCACAGTTGCCATACAGGGTATGCCACAGTTGCCATACAGGTCTAATCCACTAGAGACCTCTGGAGGGGAGTCCACCGTGAGCACAAAAACGTTTAAGATCGGTTGGTGTGCCCGTACATGATACAGTCTCGATTGTATGTACAATCGATAAAATAAAGTTATTGATTTCGCACTAGAAATTAAGGTAATTTTGCTGCCACCACTCTCTAGATCAGGGGTAGGGAACCTATGGCTCGGGAGCCAGATGTGGCTCTTTTGATGGCTCTATCTGTCTCACAGACAAATCAGTAGGGGTTGATTCACTAAGCTACAATGCTCAAGCAGCTCAGCTTAGTGTGGCTACTGCTGTAGCAAGCACTACTAACTTACTTGCGTTCCCTCCAAAACTAACAGCTGCTTCAATTGTCCCACTCTAGACCCTGTCAGGTCTAGTGACTTTGTAGGACGAGATCCCTGCACTGTGATTGGCCCAATAGGCTGCCTGACAGGTCCAAAGTGTGGGTATCTCGTCCTACAAAGTGAATCAACCCCCAAGTCAGCTAGCTAATTGTGCAAGCTGGTAGTCTATTTTTCCTGTCTGTCTCTTGGGTAAATTGCTGATGTTGCTGAAACCCAAGAGAAGCTGAAGAAGTGTCTGACACTTCCGCTGCCCAGCAGATCAACGATATACACATCACCATGGCAACAGGGACATGAGCGCTCTGTTGCACATGCGCAATGTCTGTTTGAAACCTATTGTATGGCTCTCACGGAAATACATTTTAAAATATGTGGCGTTTATGGCTCTCTCAGCCAAAAAGGTTCCTGATTCCTGGTCTAGATTGATGAGGTGGAAAAGTTAGCTATTCCTAAAAGGAAGAAACAGATGCAACAGTTTTTGATTGGCCTGATTGGCCAATCCTTTTTGATTGGCCTGATGAAGCGGGATTGAGCCTGTGAAACGCGTTGCCTATTTTTTACTGTGGAGTATAAATAAATTGTTGTTTGACTGTTGATGCCCCAGTCCTTCCTTTGTTTGCTTTGTCCGCATGGATGGGATAGGCCCACCACTGCCCCATCTGTTTTAAGCTCGTTTAAGTGACTTTTATTCTATTGGCGCCTCTGGAAAGCTTCTACATAGTCTACTAGCGGTGATTGCCAAGCAGGAGATGTGCACGAGATCTCCTGCAAAAGCCAGCCCCAGGATTTTATGCCGATCGGCGTGACGCGGTCCTGTAGGGGTTATGTAGTAGAGAGGTAGACAGGTAAGGCCCCATAGACACTTTTTGGATTCTGGCACTTAAGGATTGGAACCACTGGATAACTATGCCATAAGTGCCACAGTATTCCTTTAGCCTGCTTATCAAGATATCATGGTCAACTGTATCAAAGGCTGCGGAAGGGTCTAGCAGTATCAGGATGGAGCACTCTCCTATGTCCCTTGCCATGTGCAGGTGGTTGCAGATTTGGATGAGGGCAGTTTCAGTGTTGTGATGTTTCGTAAAGCCAGACTGGATTGGATCATAAATGTTGGTTTGTAAGATTTTGGCTTCTAGCTGGAGGTATACAGCTTTTTTAATTACCTTCCCCAGAATGGAAAGGTTAGAGACGGGTCTGTAGCTTGTCATTGCATCTGGGTCCAGGAAAGGTTTTTTGAGGAGAGGCCTGATGATTGCTCCCTTCAGTAAAGCAGGAAAGATTCCACTGTGATTCAATGTCTTATTTTTTTTTTTTTTTTTATAGGGAGCCTACATCTTTCAGACATCTTTCATGATTTAGGTCTTATGTTTTAAGATGTAGCTTGCTTCCACTTAGAGCTGGTAGTTTATTATGGGGAATTTCGTATACATCAATGTTTCCTTGGTTCTTTTTTGATTTTGTGTTTTTATGTTTCTTGTACTTTACCCTCTAGAATGATGTGCAATATAATAACATGTCATAGTTTACCAGTGAACATCTGTGTTGAATATATCTTTGGTATCAGCTTGTGTCATGCACCTGCCTGCGCATTCTGCAAGACGTAGATAGCGAAGGTTATAAAGTACACAGTGGGCATCATTAGTTGAACAAAATAGTATTGTTATCAAGTCCTGAATATTGTTAAATATGGTAAAATATATGCTTTTAAAAGTTTATGGGTGGTTTCCAGATTAATTTTTATACGTTTTCTGCACATCTGCACTGACCACATCTACATGCACTGCTCACATCTACACAAAAAATAGATACAAGTTTAGTAAAATAAACAAACAGTTTCTGATGGCTGGCAGGGTGTATGTGGTGTTAGGCCTAGTGCACACCGAGTGGTTTTGGTAGCGTTTTTAGAACCGCTTGCGGATGTGAAAACGCTTGGGTAATGTATTTCAATGGGCTGGTGCACACCAGAGCGTACTCCCGGGCTGCAGCATTTTTTGGATTTCGGAGGTGTTTCTGCCTCCAATGTTAAGTATAGAAAAAACGCAAAACGCTTGATAAAACGCCAGATCAGAGCGGTTTTCCAGGCAGTTTTGTTACAGTAGCTGTTCAGTAACAGCTTTACTGTAACCATATCTGTAATCTGCTACACAAAAAAACGCTACACAAAACCGCAAAACGCTTCATAATAAGAAAAAAACGCTTCAAAAACCGCTAGCGTTTTGCGGATCTACTAGCGGTTTTTGGTGTGCACCAGGCCATAGTGTGGATTTTGTTCTCTCCATTAAGAAGTTGCTTTCTCTCTTGCCTCTTCATTGTAGTTCCTCTGCAACTGTTGGACACTAATTAGGCACTTTTAGCAGGACTATATGTCTGCTATATGCAAAACTGGCAGCTCCATCCCATCAGTTTTAACTGGTTACCAAGGATTCCCGACCAAGGATTACCCAGCATATGTACAAGCTTCCTTATTTGTTGCACAGTAATCAGAAGCTTATTTCTTCCTCTTTGTGCAGGAAAACTTCCTCACAAGCAGAAAGAGCTAGATGTTCTGTAGTGCATGTTGGCATAATCACATAAGGGTCCATGGGAAAGTAAAAGTAAATGTGCTATTTGAATTACATTTATGTTAAATAGGATTATGTTCTTCAAAGTTATATTTAAGAGGTAAATCCCTTAGAGCCTAGGTTCTCAATGTGTGGTACGCGTACCCCAGGGGGTACTTCTGATGGTTCTAGGGCAGGGGTCTCAAACTCAATTTACCGGGGGGCCGCAGGAGGCAAAGTCAGGATGAGGGAGGGCCGCATAAGGGATTTCACAAAAAAAGTGCTCAAATGTCTCTTATGAACATATTAACAGTTTTAATTATTTCGTATGATGACTAACTCTTTCTGTGGGAACATATACCTGTGCAGCAATCTCATGCTTAATGTCACTCAGTCACTGTTGTGACATCAATCAGCAGCTCCCGCCCCCCGCCACACATTGACTGTTATTCAAAATTTTCACTGAAGCAATCTTTTTTTCCTATTCCTAAATTTAACTTACAGTTCGTTCCAGTGGTCCCATACGAGTGATCCGCCGCGTCCCCGCCTTGAAACGAGGGCTGCAGAGCCCCCAAATCGCGCTGGAGGGGAATCCTGGAAGGGGCAGAGCTGTCAGCTTCAGCTCTGCCCCTCCTGACGTCAATCGCGGCGCATCACCGCCTCTGCCCGCCCCTCTCCCTTTTCCTTCACAGAGAGGGGCGGGCAGAGGCGGTGATGCGCCGCGATTGACGTCAGGAGGGGCAGAGCTGAAGCTGACAGCTCTGCCCCTTCCAGGATTGCCCCCCGGCCGATTTGGGGGCTCTGCAGCCCTCGTTTCGAGGCTGGGACGCGGCGGATCACTCCTATGGGACCACTGAAGCGAACTGTAAGTTAAATTTAAATACAAGATAGTTCGCTTCAGTGAGATGGATGCGGCGGCGATGCGGATGCGGCAGATCATATGGGACGGCGCGGGCCAGAAAATACTGCATCGAGGGCCGCAAGTGGCCCGCGGGCCGCGAGTTTGAGACCCATGTTCTAGGGGGTACTCGGGCTTGATATACTTAACCAAGAATAACAAATTTAGCGTTTTAGAAAATGATAAATCTTATTTAAACAACACATAATTAGTGTTTTAGCGAATTAAAAGCAATAGTAAATGCTTGGAAATTGTTTAGAACCAATTATGTACTATGATTAAATATACTGTATATTTGTCAAAGGGTACTTGTGATAATGTTTGCTATGCTAGGGGGTACTTGGTGAGTATGTGGTTTTAAAGGTACTCATACCAATAACATGTTGAGAAACACTGCCTTAGAGCAGCGTTTTTCAACCAGTGTGCCTGCTAAGGTAATAGCAGCGGCGGCCGCAGGGACGTGCGGGAGGGGGGGGAAGAGGACGGCACACCAGGCAACATGCCGCGGCATGTTGCCTGGTGTGCCGTCCTCTTCCCCCCCCCCCCCTCCCGCACGTCCCTGCGGCCGCCGCTGCTATTACCTTAGCAGCGGCCGCTCTCCCCTCTCCAGCGCATGTGTTTATTTAAGGCAAGCAGCGTATCTCCCGGCTGCTCTGTGATGCGCAGGAATCAGGGCTCGGTTACCATAGTAACGGCGATACATATCGCCGCTACAGGAAGCCGCTGCCCTGCTTCCTGTCGCATCACAGAGCAGCCGGGAGATACGCTGCTTGCCTTGAATAAACACATGCACTGGAGAGGGGGAGAGCGGCAGCTGTTAAGGTAATAACAGCAGCGGGGACGGGCGGGGGGCACCACCTACCCATACTGGGGCACTATTCTGGGGCACTATACTGGCTATACTGGGGCACTATACTGGCTATACTGGGGCACTATTCTGGCTATACTGGGGCACTATTCTGGCTATACTGGGGCACTATTCTGGCTATACTGGGGCACTATTCTGGCTATACTGGGGGCACTATACTAGCTATACTGGGGGCACTATTCTGGGGCACTATACTAGCTATACTGGGGCACTATACTAGCTATACTGGGGCACTATACTGGCTATACTGGGGCACTATCCTAGCTATACTGGGGGCACTATCCTAGCTATACTGGGGGCACTATTCTGGCTATACTGGGGCACTATTCTGGCTATACTGGGGCACTATTCTGGCTATACTGGGGGCACTATTCTGGCTATACTGGGGGCACTATTCTGGCTATACTGGGGGCACTATTCTGGCTATACTGGGGGCACTATTCTGGCTATACTGGAGCACTATACTGGGGGCACTATACTGGCTATACTGGGGGCACTATTCTGGCTATACTGGGGGCACTATACTGGGGGCACTATTCTGGCTATACTGGGGGCACTATTCTGGCTATACTGGGGGCACTATTCTGGCTATACTGGGGGCACTATTCTGGCTATACTGGGGGCACTATTCTGGCTACACTGGGGCACTATTCTGGCTATACTGGGGGCACTATACTGGGGCACTATACTAGCTATACTGGGGCACTATACTAGCTATACTGGGGCACTATTCTGGCTATACTGGGGCACTATTCTGGCTATACTGGGGCACTATTCTGGCTATACTGGGGCACTATACTGGCTATACTGGGGGCACTATACTAGCTATACTGAGGCAACTAAACTCCCTCCTACACTGGGGCAACTATGCTAGCTATGCAGCCGCACCCCAGCACCCCCCCCCCCCCATAGCCTGCTGTGCACGGCACTGTCCACTAGGTTGCGCAAACAGAGGGGGTGATTGATGGGTGATTGACAGGTGATTGACAGGTGATCAGTGGGTTATTACAGGGAAGAACAGATGTAAAAAAATAAATTAAAAAAAAATTTAAACAATATTGCGGTTCTTTGCATTGGTTAGGATGTGCTAACACGTTGTGGTGTAGTCTTTAAGTTTTGAGGACTCCACCCCAGCTTCACTCACTCCCCCTCCTCCACCCCAACCTTACTCACTCCCCCTCCTCCCCTCCCCCTCTTCCACCCCAGCTGCACTCACTCCCGAACTTCACTCCCTCTCCCGTTTCAACTTTTACCGCCACAGTTTACTTTAAATAAAATTTCCCCACACAATAGTCATCATGTTGGACTATGCTGTATAGTGTACATCCTGTGACATGTATGCATGCCTTGATCAGCGGATTGAGGGTGTTTACTGTTGCCCTGGGTGTGTGCGTGTTGCTCAGTTAGAGGCGGAAGTCGCAGAGCTAAATAAGCATCTCGCAACACTGAGACGCATACACAACATGGAGATGAGCTTGGATCTCACGATCCAGACACTGGATGGAATCGGTGAAGATGAGGTGGGTGGAGTAAAGCCGGAGCAAGAAGCAGAGGTAGCCGCTAGTTGGGTCACAGTTAGAAGGGGTAGGGCAAAAAGTGGCAGGGAGGCTAGTCCCGAGTTGTCCCTCACTAATAAGTATGCTTGTTTGCGTAATATTGGGGAGGATGATTCAGGAGTAGCAATGCTGCAGCAGGATGTGCTCCTTAGCAACCAAGGGGCAGACTGCTGTAACGAGAAAGGGAATAGGAGTGCAGCTAAGGCTAGACAGGTACTGGTGGTAGGGGATTCAATTATTAGGCGCACAGATCGGGTAATCTGTCGAAGAAACCGTGAATGCCGAACAGTCTGTTGCCTCCCGGGTGCTCGGGTTCGGCATGTAGCGGAAAGAATTGACAGATTATTGGGTGGGGCTGGGGAAGACCCAGCTGTCATGGTACACATTGGCACCAATGACAAAGTTAGTGGGAGATGGAAGGTCCTCAAAAATGATTTTCAGGTACTTGGAGATAAACTTAAAGCAAGGACCTCCAAGGTGGTGTTTTCTGAAATACTGCCAGTGCCACGCGCTACATCTGAGAGACAGAGGGAGCTTAGGAAGTTAAATAAGTGGCTGAGAAATTGGTGTAGGAAGGAAGGGTTTGGGTTCCTGGAGAACTGGGCAGACTTTGCAGTCGGCTACAGGTTCTACAGCAGGGATGGGCTGCACCTTAATGGGGAGGGTGCAGCTGCATTGGGGGAGAAGATGGCTAAACGGTTGGAGGAGATTTTGAACTAGGATCTGGGGGAAGGCGGGAGGATAAAGTCTCAATATGTAGACAAGATAAGGTAAAAAGACAGTGGGAGCCTAACATTATGGGGGGTGGAGAGGGGGGTGGGGACAGTGTAAAGATTAAGGAGGTTGGTAAAACTTCAAGTAGCCCATTTCGTGTAAACAAAATTGGTAAATGTGTTGGTAAAAACATAAAGTGCATGGTAACCAATGCTCGGAGCCTTGCAAATAAAATAGACGAACTAGAGTTCATTCTGAATGACAAAGGCTATGACATTGTGGGAATAACCAAGACATGGATGGATGAAAGCCATGACTGGATAGCTAATTTAAAAGGTTACAATGTGTTTAGGAGGGATAGAACAGGGAAAAAAGGTGGAGGGGTTTGTCTCTTTGTTAAGAATTCTTTTACAGCTGTCCTCAACGATGAGATGGAGGAAGATTGCGAAGATGTGGAGTCCGTTTGGGTAAATATTCATGGTGGAAATAAAAGTTGCCAATTGCTTATTGGGGTATGCTACATACCACCTCTTATTAATGAAGCTCCAGAACTGCGATTACTACAGCAGATTGAAAAAGCTGCAAGTAAAAATGAGGTCATAATTATGGGCGACTTCAACTTTCCAGACATTGACTGTAGTATTGAGGCTACCCATTCTGGTAAAAGCAGCAGATTTCTAGCAGCACTACAGGACAATTACTTGACTCAAATGGTAACGGAACCAACTAGGGGGAATGCGTTACTGGATCTGATCATTTCTAATAGACCAGATAATGTATCAAATGTGCAGGTTCAAGAATATTTGGGAAATAGTGATCACAACATGATAACGTTTGATCTGGTGACTGATAGGCCACGGGGCAGCGGGACCACTAAAACTATGAATTTTAGAAAAGCAAAGTTCAATCAAATTAGGCAGGCACTAAGTTTGGTGAACTGGGATAATGTACTACAAGGGAAGGACACTGAAGGGAAATGGCAAGCTTTTAAACGTATTCTCAATCAATATTGTAGTATGTATATCCCATATGGAAACAAAATGTCTAGGAATAAAAAAAGGCCTCTATGGATGAATAGAAAGGTTAGGGATAAAATGAAGAGGAAAAAGAATGCCTATAAGGTCCTAAAACAGGAGGGGACTGAGGCTGCACTAAGCAATTATAAGGAGTGCAATAAAAATTGTAAAAAAGAAATTAGGCTGGCAAAGATCGAAGCTGAAAATCAAATCGCTAGGGATATCAAATCTAACCCAAAAAAGTTTTACAAGTACATCAACTCTAAAAAAAAGAAAGGTTGACTGTATAGGAATCCTAAAGGATGAGGGTGGGAACTCAATGGTGGATGACCAAGGTAAGGCAGAGTTATTAAATGCTTTCTTTGCTTCTGTCTTCACAAAGGAAACAGCACTGTTGCAAATTACAGAGGCAGAAGAGTCTCAATCTTCTAACTGTAATATTAAATACTTAAAGCAGGAAGAAGTGAAGGCAAGACTAAATAAATTAAAAATAGACAAGGCACCTGGCCCGGATGGCATGCATCCTCGGGTCCTAAGAGAATTAAGTTCAGTTATAGCTAAGCCCCTTTATCTTATCTTTTGTGACTCTCTTGCAACTAGCAGAGTCCCAGTGGATTGGCGTACAGCCCACGTTTTCCCATTATTTAAGAAGGGCAAAAAATCTGATCCAGGAAATTATAGACCTGTAAGCTTAACATCAGTTGTATGCAAACTATTTGAGGGGTTATCAAGAGATACTATACATGACTTCATAGTAGAAAATAATCTTATTTCTCAGCATCAACATGGGTTTACTAAAGACAGGTCCTGTTTGACTAACATGCTCAGCTTTTATGAGGTAGTGAATGCTAATATGGATATTGGGAATGCTGTAGATGTGATATACTTGGACTTTGCAAAGGCCTTCGACACTGTTCCCCACAGAAGTCTGGTGCAAAAGTTGAGGATGCAAGGACTGGGGAAGAGTTTGTGTGCATGGATAGGGAACTGGCTAATGGACAGAAAACAAAGAGTTGTGGTCAATGGATCGTACTCAAAATGGGAGACTGGTAGCAGTGGGGTCCCACAGGGGTCTGTACTGGGTCCAGTGCTCTTCAATTTATTTATTAATGACCTAGTAGATGCAGTAGTGAGCAATGTTGCTATTTTTGCAGATGATACAAAATTGTGCAGAATCATCAACTCTCAGGAAGATAGTGTCATATTGCAACAGGATCTGGATAGGATGGCTATATGGGCACATACATGGCAGATGAAATTCAATGTTGACAAATGTAAAGTCATGCATTTTGGTCGTACCAATGGTCTAGCACCATACAAAATAAATGGGATACAGTTGGGAACATCAAACTTGGAGAAGGACTTAGGAGTACTCATCGACAACAAGTTAAATAATCGTACTCAATGCCAAGCCGCTGCAGCTAAAGCGAACAAAATTTTGGGATGCATTAAAAGGGAAATAAAAACTCGAGATGCTAGCATAATATTGCCCCTGTTTAACTCTCTAGTAAGGCCACATCTGGAATATGGAATTCAGTTCTGGGCACCACATTACAAAAAAGATATTGCAGTTTTAGAGCAGGTGCAGAGACGAGCTACAAAATTGATACGTGGGATGGAAGGTCTCGCTTACCAAGAAAGGTTAGATAAACTGGGTTTATTTAGTCTAGAGAAAAGACGCCTTAGAGGAGATCTAATTAACATGTATAAATACATCAGAGGGCAATATAATAGCTTGGCGGATGAGCTTTTTGTCCCTAGGCCTTCTCAAAGGACTAGAGGACATGAGCTGCGCATGGAGGAAAAACGTTTTAGCCATTTATTTAGGAAAGGGTTCTTTACAGTAAGAGTGAATAATGATGTGGAATGCATTGCCACAGGAAGTCGTTATGGCAAACTCTATACCTGCATTTAAAGGGGGCTTAGAATCTTTCCTTGCATTGAAAGACATCCATGGCTACAATTACTAGGTTATGCCTAATGATGTTGATCCAGGGATTTTATCTGATTTTATTAAATCCAGGTATTTTATCTGATTGCCATCTGGAGTCGGGAAGGAATTTTTCATTTTTGGGGCTAATTGGACCATGCCTTGTAGGGTTTTTTTCGCCTTCCTCTGGATCAACATGGATATGTGAGGGAGCAGGCTGGAGTTGTACTTTGTACTGGTTGAACTCGATGGACGTATGTCTTTTTTCAACCAAAATAACTATGTAACTATGTAACTCCTCACTTCAGCTCTACAATTCCTTCTTTTGTCGACTGTATTTTAATTGTCCAGATTGGGAGCACAGGAGCCCACTATTTTATTGGCGCCTGAGTCACAATTAGTTATTGCTTTTTGTAGCAAAGTTGGCAGGTATATTGGCAGGTTGTGCAATGGGGGTGTGGGGGGTTAAGGTTAGGCATGCATGGGGAGTCTGTTAGAGTTAAGTATTGCTGGACATGAACTATTATGGTTCCATATACACATTGAAAATAGGATTGTTTTCAGACATGTTTCTTCTGTAGGATTGGGTGTGCAAATAAATTCAGTACAAATATCATGATGAACAAACAAGGTAGGACCAGGAGTTTGATCTTGTGGAGAATCAGGCCTAGATATCTTAATGAGAATTTTGTAGAATTAGGCAGGAAAATCATCATGTGGCCAGTTAGTACTGCCTATGGAGTGTTCTGGCTGGAAAGGTTTGTGCAAAAAATGTTGGAATGTGAGTTCCCTTCATCCCAGCATGCATAGACTTCCCAGCAGCTAATCACCATGGATCCCACCACATGCTTTTGTAAAATCAATCTGAATGTTGAGTTAACATTGACAAGGCATAATTTATGATTGTTTACTTGTAAAAAATTTTGTTCTTGGCTAGCGCGGCCACATGGTTTACCACAATTACTAGGTTATGCCTAATGATGTTGATCCAGGGATTTTATCTGATTGCCATCTGGAGTCAGGAAGGAATTTTTCCCTTTTGGGGCTAATTGGACCATGCCTTGTGGGGGTTTTTTCGCCTTCCTCTGGATCAACAGGGGTATGTGGGGGACGGGCTGGAGTTGTACTTTGTACTGGTTGAACTCGATGGACGTATGTCTTTTTTCAACCAAAATAACTATGTAACTAAATAATGCACTGGCGAATTGATAAGGGGGGGTCTGAGGGCAATCTGAGCGTGTGGGTGGGTGATTGGGTGCCCGCAAGGGGCAGATTGGGGTCTGATCTGATGGGTAACAGTGACAGGTGGTGATAGGGTGTGATTGATGGGTAATTAGTGGGTGTTTAGGGTAGAGAACAGATGTAAACAATGCACTTGGGAGGTGATCTGACGTCGGATCTGCGGGCGATCTATTGGCGTGGGTGGGTGATCAGATTGCCCGCAAGGGGCAGCTTAGGGGCTGATTGATGGGTGGCAGTGACAGGGGATGATTGATGGGTGATTGACAGGTGATTGACAGGAGGTGATCAGTGGGTTATTACAGGGATGATGGAGGCATACAGTACACAGGGGGGGGGGGGGGGGCTGGGGAGAATCTGAGGGGTGGAGGGGGGGGGTAATCAAGAGGGAGCAGGGGGCAGTTTAGGGAATAAAAGAAAATAGTGTCGACAGATGGTGACAGGGAGTGATTGATGGGTGATTAGGGGGGTGATTGGGTGCAAACAGGGGTCTGGGGGTGGGCAGGGGGGGGGGGGGGGTCTGAGGGGTGCTATGGGCGATCAGGGGGCAGGGGGGGGATCAGTGTGCTTGGGTGCAGACTAGGGTGGCTGCAGCCTGCTCTGGTAGTCCCTCGGACACTGGGACCACCAGGGCAGGAGGCAGCCTGTATAATAGGCTTTGTATACATTACAAAGCCTATTATACGCAATAATCGGCGGAGATTTCTATTCCTTCGCCCGCCGGCGCTGCTAAGTGGCCGGCGAGCTGGAGGCTAAAACCCTGGCCATCGATCCCCGGTGGAGGATCGCGTCACGGATGACGCGATCGCTCCGCCCATGCCCCTACAAGGACCGCCGCCTCTGTGCATGCGGTGGTCCTTGCGGGATCCACTTTCTGGCCGCCCCTGTGCAGTGGGCGGTCGGCAAGTGGTTAAATCTGCCTAATTGGTGCTTATTATGCTTGATTGCTGCTCGTTAACATCCACAGGTGTTTTCAATACCTGATCGAAAACACTTGAATGAACCTCTGTTCTTAAGAGTGGTAGTCTTTAAGGGGTTGAATAATTTTGTCAATGAAGAAATCACAAAAAAAACATTTACTACTGTATTGCAAAAACAATTGATGTAATTTTAGTTGCATTTGGTTCTTTAAAAAGTCCTTATAAGATTTCATTCTGAACACAATTACAAATGTACACTAAATTCCCTAAAACCCTTTACAGCATTGGGGGTTGAATAATTTTGAACACAACTGTATATCTTACATATATGGTAACTGATTTTCATACCAGTTACAGTTTATAATATAGATACAACCCTATGGAGATGGCTAGTGTGATCTAAACTGTAGCCGTGAGGTTGCTGCCATCTAGTGGATATTTTTATTTCTTCCACTCACAGAACTATATCGAGAAATAACTTTTTAGTGCGACTTTTAGCTTGACTTTTCTGTCACATCCGTTAGCGCGACCTTAGCACTGCACCAATGTGACCCTAACGTTTAACTACCAACTGACTCATTTTTTAAACCTTCGTTGCATTACTATAGACCCATTTGTATTATGGGCCTATTATATTTGCATAAAAGCTAGTGATTGGCTTCGACAGGATTATGCAACCTTTTGCCTTTATAAACCACCAGTGATTAGCCTAATTTGTTTTATGTCATGTCAGTTAACAAACATCTGTATTGCAAAATAATGAAAGATTGCTGCGCCAATTTTCATATTAAATACTGTCTCTGTATAATACTATCCTGTGTTAGGGATCGCTGCAGGAATGTTCCAGTGGATATCAGTAAAGTCAAAGTTTTTCTGCTGCACTCTCCAATTTATGCAACCTATAACCAGATGCAACTCCACATAGCTTTATACTGTTTGGATTATTCAGAGCTTCCAAAGTGCCCCCCTGTGCTGTGAACAACCACACTTAATAATAATTCTTTTTTTTTTTGTATAGCGCTTTTCTCCTGTTGGACTCAAAGCGCTTATGAGGCAGCCACTAGAGCGCACTCAGTAGGCAGTAGCAGTGTTAGGGAGTCCTGCCCAAAGAACTCCTTACTGAATAGGTGCTGGCTTACTGAACAGGCAGAGACGAGATTCAAACCCTAGTCTCCTGTGTCAGAGGTAGAGCCCTTAACCATTACACTATCCAGCCACTTGGTGTGACAGTCCAGCCCCACAATCTCGTCTAAAAGACGTTAAAAGACTGGTTGCTGGATCGTCAGAAGGTAGTAATGTGAGAGAGTGTGCCAATCCCGTCAAATCTCCTCCCGTTACCAATTAGGGAATAGTCACCTCTGATGGTTGGAAGTACGGTGAACAGACTGACGCTAAAGATTGGTCACAACGCTGTCGCAATATGTAATGTGACAATCACTCACCAATCTCGTATTACTAGGCCACTGTTGCCATGCAGGTCTCGTGCACTAGAGACTTCTGGAGGCAGATTCACTGTGTGCATAGTAAACGGTTAAGATTGGTTGGAGGTGCCCATACATGTGCAATCCTGATTGTATGTACAATGGGTAAACTAAAAATATTGATTTCACGCTGGAAATCGGGCAATTTCACTGCCACCACTCTCCGAATTGTAAGGGCGAAGAGACCCCATTGCTATCATAATATGGCAGCCAGCCCAATCGTGTCCAACATGCTCCAGTCACCGTTCGGGGGAATAGTCACTTCTGAAGGCTTGAAGATTGTGAGCAGTGTGACGTTAAAGAAAGCTTACTGGGTCCATATATGTTGCAATCCCGATCGTATGTACACTCGATAAACTAAAGTTATCGATTTCACACACACAATCCTGTGCTAGCTAATCCTAGAAGGAAGAAAATGGTTATTTGCAACCTAACTAGCAAAACGACACTTTATAAGAAAATAATACAACAATGCGGTAGTATGATTCTCCGGAGGGCAGATCCTTTGTAGCAACAATCAGATGACCAGAACAGGCACAAGACTGAACGATAAAATCCTTAGTTTTATTCTAAAACTACATACACGCAGTATACTTTAATACAAAGATAAATATACCCGTCCGGCAGAACAGATTGGGTTGATAGAAAAAAGGTAGAGAGGAAAAGAAACAGAATGTCTTAATGTACAGTTCAAATACTGTTATTGGTAGTCCATGCGGCAATCGCAAGTCTTTGGTGGAAAGTCCAAGATGGCGATTGCCATGCAGCCAGAGGCCGTTGTAGGAAATAATCCAAGTGATTTTGCCAGTGTCCAGCTGGTTGTCGGTTTATGGTAACTCGATGCAGATTTAGGATGAAGGACCACCTGGGCCCAGTTAAGTTATAGCCCTTCACTCTAGCAAGGAGGAGTGAGGGCAGGGATCACACACCTCTTTGGAATCCTGAGGAGAGCCAGCCCCTTCTCATGGAGACAGAAATATATCTAAAGCGTGATAGGAGTTCTATCTCCAAAACCGTACAGGTTATGTTCTATCTAGTAACATTTTCAGGTTGGTCAGAATTTATCAAAACCAATTATATCAAACTTGAGGGGTCTGAAGTGAATTGTGACCCCAAAATGCATATCTCTGCTTTGGCAGGGTTTACCGTGAATTTGGAAATATCCAATCATGTGGTTTGTTCCGAATTTCATAATCTGGTTCTAAAGGCTGACGCCCATTTGGAAAGTCATATTTATGACAAAAGATTGATTTCATATTTGTGAGGTCACAGAAAGGTTTTCTAACTGGGCAGAAGGCCGGCTGTTTTTGGCAGGATGCTAGCAGGACCCCTGTGACTAGCTCTTTGGCTGCTCTTTTCATGTACAGAACTCTGAGGTAGTGCCTTTTGGCTGCTCTGGACAAAGGTGTCAAAAATACAGACACCATTCTCCCAGAAGCTTGGGTTTTACAATTTATGTCAAGCACATGTCTGACTTCATCTGATGGATGGGCCATATAAACTTTCCAGGAATGCTTGGGAACATCTTTCACACCTAAGTGAAAGGTTCCGTAATTAGAAGCTATCAAAGAGCCAGGGAGAAGAGAAAAAAAAATTGATTTAATAAAATGTCATTTTGGTTATTTGCAATGAAATTTTACGTTTGTGACTTGGCGCACACGCGGTTGTCTCAGGAAGCGTCACACTTGGTGACCAGTGCGTGACCACACTCCCCCATCCATGCATTAGAACTGCTCACCAGATCCACTCCACCATAGAGAATTGTGGGTTATGTGCTTTTGATCATACACTCTTCTCTTTAAACAAGCATGGAGGCCAGCTTTCCACAATACCATTTTATTCCATCCAGAAAATATAAGTACATAAAAACAACACACAGGGAACACCCCACAAGACCTACCATTTTGAAAATTCTTTAACTCTGCGTTATCTAGCCATGACAAACTGGCAAATCAAGTCACTCAGATCCTTTTACTTACACATATTTCCAGTTTCCAACACCTCACCCTCAAGATCTGATTCTTTATTTGTTATCTAATATATCTCAAACCTTTTAATTTGATAATCAATGTGTTTCACTTCACTGGTTTAAAGCCCCACAGTGGACCTTTCCCCCCAATCTCTATGTCGGACTATGTCAAGACAAGGAGAAATATGGCTTTAGCTAGAGGCAGTGGCGTAGCTAGGGTGTATGACACCCGGTGCGAATAATTTACCGACCCCCCCCCCCCCCAAAAAAAAAGCGAAGCAACAAAAAATGGGTGTGGACATGACATCACATGGGTGGGGGTAACTGTAATAGTAAGGCAGTGGGCTAATATAGGTAGCCAGAATAGTTGCCCCCAGCATAGGTTAGATAGGTAGGTGCCCCCAGTATAGGTTAGTTAGGTAGGTGCCTCCAATATAGGTAGCCAGTATAGTTGACACCAGTATAGGCTAGGTAGGTAGGTAGGTGCCCCCAATACAGGTTAGATAGGTAGGTGCTCCAGTGTAGGTTAGATAGGTAGCTGCCCCCCAGTATAGGTTAGATAGGTAGGTGCCCCCCAGCAAAGGTTAGATAGGTAGCTGCCCCCCAGCAAAGGTTAGATAGGTAGCTGCCCCCAGTATAGATTAGATTAGCTAGGTGCCCTCAGTATAGGTTAAATAGGTAGGTGCCCCCCAGTATAGGTTAGATAGGTAGCTGCTGCCCAGTATAGGTTAGATTAGGTAGGTGCCCCCCAGTATAGGTTAGATTAGGTAGGTGCCCCCCAGCAAAGGTTAGATAGGTAGCTGCCCCCCAGTATAGATTAGGTAGGTTCCCCCAGTATAGGTTAGATAGGTAGCTGCCCCAGTATAGGTTAGATAGGAAGCTGCCCCCCAGTATAGGTTAGATTAGGTAGGTGCCCCCAGTATAGGTTAGATAGGTAGGTGCCCCCCAGTATTAGGTAGATGCCCCCCTAATGGAGGGGAGAGCCGCGGGGAGGGCACCCGCACCAGGTGGGGTGACCCCAGCCACCCTAGAGGGGGTGCGCTGTAATGGAGTGGGAGCCGCAGCCGCGAGGAGGGCAGCACGACCTCTCCCTCCCTTCCTCTCCCAGGGCTGCCCTCCGTGGTGCTCCCCCCTCCAGACTGCAGAGAGCAATGCGCAGGAAAGCCTGTACTAAACTACTCACCTACCTGGTTCCAATCGCCGCTCAGTCGCTGCTGGTCTTCTCCTCTCTGTCTGCATATGCTGATATACACGCTGCTTCCCCCACACCCCCGTCACGACGCTAGTGGCTAGAGGCGCCCTCACTGGATCTTGCCCCGCATGGCATCAGCCCCTTTAGATCAAAGTTTCAGACTTTCCAAGTCCCAACACTTTTTTCACTGCCGACCCTACGCTGTGCTGCTGCTCAATGTAATATAAATATTACACGGTTGTATGTGGGCTCCCCAATGCCTGCGCAACTACCAATCTGGCATTATATCAGGCCACTTGGATCAAAGTGTTGGACTAAGTATAAAACCTATGTCCCTTCAGCACCACACCGTGCTGTGTAATTGCGTATTATGGTGGTGTGTGTGCACTGGTGGGCAGAGCTACAATGCATAATGGAAGGGTCGCTTCCTCGCACTAGTGTGAGGAGGTAGAAACCCCACCAGCCCACCCAGCAGCTTAGTGACCACCCCACGCCTGACCCCCACCCCCGCCGTGTGAAAAAAAGGGCACTTAAAGAAAACCTAATATGGGAAATTTAAAAATAACTTATATATATATATATATATATATATATATATATATATATATATATATATATATATATATATATATATATATATATATATATATCCTCGTTCTTCTGCAATTGGCCTCCCTCAAAGAGCCCTCCAGTCCGGGGCAACTGTGCATGCATGCCCCATATATATGCTCCCGCAGCGCTCCCGTCACCAAGAGCATTCTGTACTATTGCACAGGAACAGAAAGTTCCTGTCGACTGGCCCCAACAACTGGAAGATTTTCCGGGGCCGGTTGTGGGCAAATGAGGAGATGGAGTAGGAAAGCGAGGGACCGATGAGCCTGGAGGGGGCTGGAGGAAGCTCCAGGTATGTATAGGTATATGTTTTTTTAATTCCCCATCTCATGTAAACTTTAATGGTGCAGGTGGAGAGCAAGAGGGCCAGAGCTTGTAAATGTATGGCTGCTTCGCTTCCACCAGACCAATTGAATCTGGATGTGCATGGTGAGGGGGGTGTAAAGATTCTTCCACTCCGCCTGCTGCAAAACTACACCCGAACCTGCCACTCTGTGCAGTGTAAACGTCACGGCGGAGCCACCTGACCACAAAAAAAATTTGAAAAAAACTTGGCAAGCTACGTATCAGGGGCGTAACTAGACATCACTGGGCCCCCCTGCAAAACTTTGGATGGGGCCCCCCGCAAAACTTTGGATGGGGCCCCCCACCCCCTCGCTTTCTGCACAGGAAAACTGAGAACCAATGTGTTTTCCCCATGCAGACAAAACACTTAGACTTAAAGGAAACATCAAGCAATCTATGCTACCCCCAAATCTACTTACCCGGGGCTTCCTCCAGCCCCTTGCAGCCGTCAAGTCCCTCGTTGCAGCTCTGTTCCCAGTACATACACACACACACACAGCCATATTATTTTACTACATGAGAGCACATGCTATATGGAGGAACAGCAATGACATGCTAAAAGTAAGATATAGTATTAATGTAACTGTAATGTAAACATTCAGAATGTCACTGATTGATACTGTTATTACAAGAACTTGGACTCAGTATGAGACAACAAGCTCTCAATGAAGAAGCAACAGTAAGACATCAATCTCCACTGAGTCGTAAAAGTATTCAGAGGCCATAAAGTCATTAGCCCATGTGATAAGAATCTAGGAATCCTTTTGCTGAAAAGGGAAAGTCTACAACTTTTTTTTCAAAATGTGACTCCTTTGTTTGTAAGGTTGTACATCAAGTCTTTAGAACTTTGCAGCAGTGAGAGACAGATGTTTTTTTACGAACCCTGGGGAGCAGGGACAGTGTACAAATTCCAAAGTGTGTGTGATTCCTTATCTGTGTGCTGGACACATGCAGTCAACATAACAATGGTGTGAGAGCAGCATACTTTTTTTTTCTCCATGCCCTTAGCTGTCAGTCTCTCAAACTTTCCCCCCACGGGCCCCCTGTGGCATCTGGGCCCCCCTGCGGAGGCTTCCCTTGCAGGGTCTATTGTTAAGCCCCTGCTACGTGTATATATATATATATATATATATATATATATATATATATATATATATATAGCAACCCCAAAGGCACTATTGTTCTTAGTTAGTGATCATATGGCATATACAGAAGCAATAATGGTACATCCAGGATTCTAGCAACTTACCAGTTTTAACAATAGCAGCTTGAGTTTTTTCTATCATAAGAGGTAAATGGGTATTATATAGCAGTGGTGCAAAAGATCAGAGTTACTTTTTATTGTCCATATCTATTTTCAGATAAAGAGCAGCGTTGTTGTTCAGTCTTTCATCTCCAGAATCAAAGAGGTAAACCCAGCTCTTAATGCTTTAGTTTGTGATCGTTTTGATGATGCCCTTCTTGAGGCACAAGCAGTTGATGATCTAGTGACCTCTGCAGAAGAAAATGAAGCAACGCTTCATGAGAAATACCCACTTCTTGGTGTCCCTTTATCTGTTAAAGAAGCATTCTCTTTGCAAGGTGATTCTTTATTTTATTGTCTGCTATAGATGAAATCCTGTATTTTAATAATTTTGTGATAACATTTTTTATGTCTATTAGGCATGCCACAGAGTTCTGGACTTTTGTCTCGACAGTCCTGTCGTTCAACAACGGATGCAACTGTTGTTGCTAGACTGAAGAAAGCTGGAGCAATCCCTCTTGGTGTTACTAACTGCAGTGAACTATGCATGTGGTATGAGTCCAGTAATAATGTATATGGAAAGACAAGGAACCCATACAACCCTCAGCATATAGTAGGGGGAAGTTCTGGTAAGTTGTAATGAGAATATAATCACCAAGGTATTGGAAATGTAGTTATAAAATTGTATTACCTTTTCATGGCTACAAAACTATTTCATTTGGAGAAGTGTCTAAGTCCCAGGGACAATTTAGGGTAATATTTCGTGACACAGGAGAAGGGTGCCAGGAAGGTGAACCTGGAAGTTATCAACAAGATGAAACTGGATTAATTGAAAACTATCATGCACTACAAGAAGAGAAGAGTACATGTTTCCAGGGACATTTGGACTGTGAACCCTCATCAAAAAGAACCAGGGCCGTTCCATGTATTTCAGGGTGGCTATCCACCTTCAACTAACTCCACTGCACTATTACTGCACAAAAGCAAAGGAAACTGGTACCCTTACAATAGAAAAAGGACATAATCGCCTACATAAACATCTGTGAGTACTTTAGAAACCAGAGAAACGCATCTTACCCACTTGTAAGAGACTCATGGTGGAGGCACATTCATGAGACCACCATGAACAAATGTAGAGTTGTTTTCAATTGTAACAAACCATTTAAATCTTGCCCCAGAATATAACCAGCAGAAATCCACTGTACTGTCATTTGTGTCGTAAGGGTCACACTTGCTCAAACATTCTCTCGTCTAGGAGATCTCTGCTGCTCTGGTCCTGGCTGCCTAGCATTCAGCCACTTAAAGCTTCCTCGCGGTCAGTGAAAAAGAATGTGCTGCCCTCCAATGTCACAGACAGCTTTGCAGGATAAAGAATTGCGTGGGTGACAGAAGAGTCCCTTAGACGTTGTTTTACTCTATTAACTACTTCGACATCGCTGGTAAGCATATCTACGCCCCTGTGGACTTTACTTCAGCACCAGGGGCATAGATACACTGTGGCTTACAGCGGCAAGCACCAACCCCCTTGCCTTCCCGTACTCCCTTGACCCCCCCCCCCCCTTGCTTTTCTCGCGATCTACCCTCGTGGCAGAGTAGTGATTAGCAAATGGGAACGTGTTCCCATTCACAGATTAGAGCCCCATTAGTGAATGATCAGTCCGCATCAATATGACGCTAGTCATTCACACATGAAAGTAAAAGACACTATTCTTCACTACTTCCTGTGTACTGTTCTGTAAACAGGATAGTATGGACATCTAGTGGCCCAAAATAAAAATACACCTACAAATGATTACATTAAATAAAAGAAATCCCCAATTTTTAAACCCCTTATTTCCCTATGCACTATAGTTACCTTGTTAAAATATATATATATTTTGTTGTGATACATTTTATACTAGGGACACAAGTTAAACATTGTAATAACCCGGGACAAATGGACAATTAAATCGTGGTGGTTTTATTGTAGCACGTTTTATTTTAAAACTAGAATGGCTGAAAACTGAGACATGATTATTTTTCGTTTTTTTCCTTATTAATACCTTTTAAAATACAGATAAAATAATTCTTAGCAATAAGTACCACCCAAAGAAACCCTAATTTGTGGCAAAAAAAACCCCAGATATATAGATTATTTTGGCGTCATAAGTGGCAATAAAGTTATTGGCGAATGAATAGGAAGAGCGTGATGTGTGTAAATTGCTCTGGTTTTTAAGGGGAAATTTCCATAGAGCGGTCAGGGTAAAAGGAAAGGTGTGCATTTTGATATATAATATCACCCTTCTCCCTGGCAGCACATAGTATGGCGTCCCGGTAATTTAAATCTTTCAGTATGAACATACGGGCAGGAGCACCCGGAGGAGGTATTCTCAGCACAATACGATGAGAATGTTCCAAAATGAACAGGGTGGAGAAAGCCTTGGGCCCAAGTAATTCAATAAGGAGTTTTTCAGCAAATTCTTCCGGGTGAGACCCCTACACTTTTTCAGGAGCCTTACTATGCAGACAGATTGTGGTTCTCCAAGCTGTCTTGCCGCAGCTTAAGGGTTTTTACCTCTTGCTATGTGGCGTTGATGGCTGTCTATACTGGGGTTGGGTTTCATCTTCTGAGCATGCTGATCCAGTTTTCAATATCAGAGACCCACGATCGGAGGTTCTGTAGATCTTGACGGAGGAGGTCAACACCTGCCTTAGCCTCCAGCTTCGTTGTAATAACGGTCAGGCTTCTCTGGCAGCTAGTCATAGCCTCCATAATCTGTGTGAGTGAGGGAGCAGCTGTCTACTCATCAGACATTTCTTGATCCTGACTGCCCAGCCAATACTTCTGCAGTTTTGCCAGTGCCTCAGAGGTACTGCGAGACATTCTCAAGTCTTCTGTGCAGGTGAAGTGTCAGGCAAGCGTTATATGGAGGGGTGAACTGTTTTTAAAGTGAAACCGTGACCAAGAATTGAACTTCATCCCAATCAGTAGCTGATGCCCACTTTTACATGAGAAATCTATTCCTTTTCACAATCATCAGGGGGTTCTATATGGCTGATATTGTGGTGAAACCCCTCCCACAGGAAACTGTGAGGACCATGGTCCTGGCAGTTTCCTGTCTGTGAACCTCGTTGCATTGTGGGAAATAGCTGTTTACAGCTGTTTCCAACTGCCAAAAAAGCAAGAAGCAGCTACTTCTAGTGACATCACCTTCCAGCAGTAAAAATGCCACCATGTGATAAATTTCAGAATGTAAATCAGGGAGAGGAAAGCTTTTACAATTGGTAAACGCTGACTAAATCATTTATACATAATTATTGTAAAAATGAAGCTCTTTTTTTATTACAGTACATTATTTTCACTGGAGTTCCTCTTTAAATAGTGATTTTCAGCCGTTTATAGGATAATTGCCAGGTTCTTGAGCGGCAGCCACATCCTCACTCAATGCGCTTCCAGCCCTGCCCACCTCAGAGGCCATTGGTAGCTCAGTAAGTCTAGTTTCCAGGTGTTTCACTCCCATTGACAACTAAAAATTTGAGTTTTTACATTGGTTCATGTCGACAACTCTTATGCCATGTGTCACCAGTGTTGGGACAGTCCACCTTCTCGTGGTTGGGTACCCTTCTTTCCCTAGGGCCTTTCCAGCTAAACCATGACTCACGGGAAAGTAGAGAATCCCCTGTAAATTCTTAAAACTCACATTTGGCATAAACTAAAAAATACACCATGACTAGTGATTCTGCATGGTTGCATTGGTGTTGCTCTCATTTAAAAAAACAAGAAATGATTATGACTGATTCAAGGGATGTAAGGGTCTGTGATAGTGATGATTCACAAAAGTATGAACGACACGTAAAAACGTACACATAACAGTAATGGTCGGACAGGTAGAAAAGTGTAACGACGCATAAAAATGTACGTGAACGCGAAAGAATTTAAAACAAGCCTGATGCATAAATATGAATGCGAAAAAACGTACGCATAAACTGCAGATAAGTGAAAATGCTATGATATCCTAAAAAGATAAAGATATGCTCAGAATGGTCACTCCCCTTAGGTCCAAATACAGAATAACTTTTCACAACAAAGAACATAGAAAAATGGGGAAATAATGAGGAAAAATGTAATCTCAATGTAAATACACTAGATACATCCTATAAATCATCTCCATAAAAAGCGGATAATACCTCCACTCAATATACACTGACCCCAATCGCTACATAGACCCAACCATGATCAAACACAAAAGGATAAGTCATACTCTCTATTTAAACCTCCTCTGTCAAAAGTTCCTAAACGTATAATCCATCCTGCTTCACATTACAAAAGTGCTATCAATGATTTATGCATCACGCTTGTTTTAAATTCTTTCGCGTTCCCGTACGTTTTTATGCGTCATTTACACTTTTGTACGCGTCCGAACATTATCGTTATGCGTACATTTTTACGCGTAGTTTATACTTTTGTACGCGTACAAGCATTATTGTTATGCATACGTTTTTATGCGTCACGTGACGTTTATACGCATATACGTCCGTTTCCCATCAGGTCAGTTTTTCCTATCTGGCGTAGTTTTAGAGACGTTTTTTCGCTGTGGGAGTGTTTTGACAGTGATTAGATTTTTTGGGATGTACTTCCTGTGTACAGAAGTTCCCCATCAGGTGGTCCTGCCTTTGATTTACTCTCATTGGTCGCTACTCTTGCATCTGCATGATTATTGGTTGATATTTGAATCTGTAGCCATATAAAAGGATGTGTATAATATAAGCACTGTTTGTCAGAATGAGCTTGCAACTTGAAGAAGCATTTCGCTTCGAAACAGTGGGCTGTAGTTGCCTTCAGCCTATTCTTGACGTGATTTTATTGCATGATGAATAAAAGAGCTTCTTTTCACTAAAGTGGTGTTGCTGATACTTGTTTTTTTTAGTACTTTTTAGCATACACTGCAACAAGGCACCCAGTACTACTTAGCACCCACTGCAACTCGACACCTAATACTGCTGAGCACCCACTGCAACTTGGCACCCGGTACTGCTCAGCACTCACTGCAACTTGGCAATTGCTGTTACTTAACACCCAGTACTGCTCAGCACCCACTGCTACTTGGCACTCAGTACTGATCAGCACTCACTTCAACTTGGCACCCAGTACTGCTTAGCATCCACTACAACAGGGCAACCCTGTACTATTTAGCATTTACTACAATTTGGCAACCAGTGCTCCAGTTGCACCCATTGCTACTTAGCACCCAGTACTGTTTAGAACTTGCTGCAAAAAAGTATCCAGTACTACACTATTAACCTATTGCTAGACTCTACTGATTGTTACCAGCCTGCTACTAGTGTCTACCAACCCACTGCTAGAATCTAACTGTCCCTATAAGCCCTATAGTCTACTTATCACTACCTGTTGGCAAGTAGACTCTAACTCTATTACTACCAGCCTGCCACTAGAACCTACCGATCACCACCTGCCTGTCACTAGATTCTACTGATAACTGTTTATGCACCACTAGAATCGATGGACCACTACTTACTCACCACTAGAATCTATGGATTTCTACATACCTGCCAGTAGACTTTCACAATTACTACCTGCCCACCACTAGAATACTGTAACCTACTGATTACTACTGACTTCACTGCTAGAATCTACTGATCACCACAAGTCCGCCACTAGAATCTACAGATCACTAGCAACTTGCCACTAGAATCTACTGATCCCTACCTGCCCAGAACTAGAATCTAACTGCCATCATCTACTTGTCTTTGGTAATATCTGCATATCACTGATATCTGTTTTATCGCTTTGAGAGGATGGCACAACTGCATTGCTTGGTGTGCCAACTAGGCCGGGAAAAGCCCTGCAAAAACACAGGCTTTCATAGGGTGTCCTAATTGTTTCAGATTACTGTATTTGCAAAATTGTGTCATTTGATAAGGTAGGGCCTTGAAAATTGCTGCTTTTACTTTGCCATTTAACTGCTTTCTTTATGTTATTTAGTTTCTGCTTTATGTCATAGAACCAATGTATCGTGTCTCTGTCTCAGGGAAAGTTTAATACAGCCAAATGTATACTTAAAGAGAACCTGAACTGAAAATAAAAAGTCAAAATAAACATACACAGGTCATACTTATTTCCCATGTAGTCTGCTCATCAGTCTTTCTTCTCTCCTGCTTCTCATTTGTCCACTGTGATCGATGGAATTCTCTGTCCTCCATTTTGAAAATGGCCATTACTACATAACAGCTTCCAGGTCAGCACACTGTTAAACTGTTATATTGCCCACTTGAGCCATAGGGAAACATGGACATTACCTTGCACATTCAGTTGTAACGGACAGCAGCTGATATATATCTGATAGCAACTGGTATGTTTCAGTTTTGACAAAATATTGTCAGAACTGGAAGGGATCACTGAAAAAGGTGAGCTTCTGAGAAGGACTGATGACGAGATATGTAATATCCATTTGCTGCTACATCATGTGTTTAATTTAAATAATTTTACTCCGTTCAGGTTCCTTTTAAAGAGAATGTCCAGGCTCCCTAAAAAAAGGTCCTCTACGGCACCTGCGCAAGTGCTACTGTCAATCAAGTCTACGTTGTCGCAGAACTACAACGAGGGCTTGATTGACAGCGGTGCTCGTTTGTGACATGTCGGCTGCCTGGGCCTGGAGGAAGCCCCAGGTAAGTAGACCCCTTTTTTTAGGGAGCCTGGACATTCCCTTTAAAGGGAATCTGAAGTGAAAATAAACTTATGATATAATGATTTGTATGTGTAGTACTGCTAAGAAATAAAACATTATTAGCACAGATATGAGTCTCATATTGTTTCAAGTACAGGAAGAGTTAAGAAACTCCAGTTGTTATCTATGCAAAAGAGCTTCTTTGAGCTCTGCGACTTTATATAGTCTAAAGACGTGGACAGAACTGTCTTTTGAAGCACTTATCTCAACTGTCTCTCATTGTTTCTTCTATGTTTGTTTTTTTCTACAGAGAAAAGTTCAAAGGCCTGCTCATTTAAAATTCTGAGTGTATTATGGAAACTGCTATCTACCTGAAAATAAAATATACTCTTTTCTTTGCTACTTATGTTATATTAATTATCCGTACTACACAACCAATTCTTTATATCATGAGGCTTTTTTTTTCGCTTTAGTGTCACTTTTTAAAGCAGAACCATGGGCAGGGTTATGTAAATAAACAGAATAGCCTACTGTAGTTTTATGTAGCACAAACAAAAACAATTAATAGTATAAAAAAGGACATTCAAAATGGACATAAGTTTGTTTCTTCAATCAAAATATTTATATTTCAGGAGGTGAAGGTTGCATACTGGGAGCAGCTGGATCAGTGATCGGTGTAGGTTCTGATATTGGTGGTAGCATAAGAATGCCAGCATTTTTTAATGGAATCTATGGACACAAGCCAACACCAGGTGAGGACAATTTCATTGTATGTGAGGACATTCTTTGAGTGTACTACAGCAAGTTTTCTTCATGAGATCAACAAATCGCAAAATATAATCGGTGATATCTCAGGCTGCTTTAGATGCAAGCATGGTTTCCCATGATGTAGCACTCCCAAATATTCAAATTTTTATTTATGACCCTAAAAACTGTTAGAATTATCAACAATATTACTTAAAATGCAATATAGTACAGCAGCCACAAGATATTACTGTATACACAATCAGAAACAGGGATCCGGCACTATGCAATTTAATAGCAGTGATTCAGACAGCATACAGCCGAACGTGGAGGCCAAAAATTAGTATTAAAATCAAACAAGTTCACTGCAAATAGCCACTTATCTTATTGTGCAAAATGCTGCTGTGCTGTGATCATGGAGGGTGCAGTGGGCGCCTGTGGTGTACGGCTTAAAGAGAATCTGTATTGTTAAAATCACACAAAAGTAAACATACCAGTGCGTTAGGGGACATCTCCTATTACCCTCTGTCACAATTTCGCCGCTCCCCGCCGCATTAAAAGTGGTTAAAAACAGTTTTTAAAAGTTTGTTTATAAACAAACAAAATGGCCACCAAAACAGGAAGTAGGTTGATGTACAGTATGTCCACACATAGAAAATACATCCATACACAAGCAGGCTGTATACAGCATTCCTTTTGAATCTCAAGAGATCATTTGTGTGTTTCTTTCCCCCTGCATCTCTCATGCACTGAAGTTTCAGGCTGCTCTTTTCTTCCTGCAAACAGCTTTGCCCTTGTCTGTAATTCCTCACTATGTGAAAGCCCAGCCAGCTCAGAGGACGATTTATCCAGCTTGTAAAAGATAAGAGAGAAGAGAGAAGCTGCTCTAATCTAAATAACACACAGGCAGTGTGCATAGAGGGCCTGGAAGGGGGAGTTCATAGCAGAACCACAACACTGAAGAACTTGGCAGCCTTCCAGACATAGGCCGACAAGTCTGACAAGAGAGAGATAAGTTGATTTTATTACAGAGACTGTGATTGTACAAAGTACTGCAGTAAGCCAGAACACATTAGAATAGCTTTTGGAACTTGTAGAATGATAAAAAACAGGATGCAATTTTTGTTACGGAGTCTCTTTAATGACCGTTTCGCAGAGGGATTCCTAGCTTCTGCTGAGGCTGGTACACACAACACAAGATATCACTGTAATGTGCTGTGATGATCTCTATGGTATTGTGATTTCCTTTATTCATTCTGTAGATAATAGGATAACAGAGGCGCCAATAGGATAAAAAACACTAAAAGAACTTAAAAACCCATTTTGGTAATAGAGGAGGCAGTGGTGGACTCATCAAGACAGAGGCGCTCAGTGTTGATGATACTGGCAGATGCTGTTTACTCCTATCTGTTATTGCCTGATGAAGCGGGTTTGTATCCCGTGAAACGCGTTGCACTTTATTTGGAGTATCCAATATAATTGTTTTGACTGAAAATCCACAGTCGTGTGTTCTGCTTGGAGGGGGTGAGTCCACCACTGCCTCCTCTATTACCAAAATGGGTTTTTAAGTTCTTTTAGTGTTTTTTTATCCTATTGGCGCCTCTGTTATCCTATTATCTACATCAAGTCCACCCTTGGTGGAGGGTTGTACCCTTCCTTCTTCAACTACAGAGAGCGACTTTTTAATCCTGAGTGGGGTCAGGACAATCTCCCCACCTGCTTTGACAGTGGTTGCCTACTTGGTAACCCTGGTTTGTGAGTATTAAATTAATATTATTACTCTATCAATTATACCTTACCAGTACATACTACACTATATTGGGCTCTTGGTGTTCTCTCTTTATTCATTCTGTGTTTTTCTCTGTTCTTTGTAAGCTGCATGACATGATGGTTGTGTATGATTTATCTCTGCATGTTTTTTTAAAGAGACTCTGAAGTCTCATAAAATTCAGCTTTTTATTGCAAAAATGTCTTTAACATTATAGCCCTAACTAAAACGCTGCATCCCCGCGGCTGAAATCTAACTAAATCCCCCCCTAACTCCCCCCACCCTCTCCCTGCAAAATCCACGACTTTCTTGGTCCTGGATTTTGCTGCTGTAGGAGGCAGAGCTTTTAGCCGCAGCTCTGCCTCCTTTCGCGTCAATCAGCGTGTATCTCCGCCTCTCCCCGCCCCTCTCAGTGAAGGAAGACTGAGAGGAGCTGAGAGGAGAAGGCGGCGATCCGGCGCTGATAGACGCGTGGAGAGCTCTGCCTCTCACGGAAGCGCTGCCCGGATTGCCCCCCAGGGAGTTTGGGGGGATTTAGTTAGATTACAGCCGCGGGGATGCAGCGTTTTAGTTAGGGCTATAATGTTAAAGACATTTTTGCAATAAAAAGCTGAATTTTATGAGACTTCAGAGTCTCTTTAGCCTTCTGCCGCCCGCGTCATGCCAATGAGCGTGGCCGCGGCGGCAGCCCCAGGACCGCCTAACGCCGATTGGCGTAAAGTCCTAGGGCTGTAATTTGCATGAGATCGCGCGCACGCTGCGCGCTCATCTCATGCTCGGAGGGTGGAGCTCCGCCCCGCCTTCAGTCTCCGAGCGGCTATTGCCGCTCGGGAGACTGTTAGACGGCGTGATCGCCGTCTATTTACTAGGTGCAGCGCTGCGATGAGCAGCAGCGCTGCACTGGGGACAGCCGTGTGACACGGCTGTCCCCATGGGGGACAAGAGAGCGATCGGCTCTCATAGGCAGAAGCCTATGACAGCCGATCGCCATAATTGGCTGGCTGTGGGGAGGGAGGGAGGGAGGGAGGGAAGAAATTTAAAGTAACAGGAGTTTTTTCAAAAAATAAACAAACAATAATATTTATTTAAAAAAAATAAACATGGAGGGAGCGATCAGACCCCACCAACAGAGAGCTCTGTTGGTGGGGAGAAAAGGGACGGGGGGGATCACTTTTGTGCTGAGTTGTGCGGCCCTGCAGCTTGGCCTTAAAGCTGCAGTGGCCAATTTTGCTAAAAATGGCCTGGTCACTAGGGGGGTTTAGCCCTGCAGTCCTCAAGTGGTTAAGAGTTCTAACTTGTTATACTGGGTGCCTGCATGTACCTTCCACTCTGCTCCATCAAAAGCAAGGCACACATCCAAAACCATCCAAACACCAATCCAACATGCATATAGCTGTTGCAGACTTTATGGTCCTCATCACTGCTTGGCATGGATTGATAAAGCTCTATGAGATACGGCTTGGACCAGTACTATAGAAAACCCAGATAGTGCATGTTGACCCAAAACCACTAGGAGAGTATAATAGGATAAAAAAAAGACTGAAAAGCCCTTTTCGTTTGCCCACCAACAAACCGCTCTTCCTTAAAGGGGCACTATGGCGAAAAAATGTGTAATGTAAATGCCTACAAATTTCACATTCAATTGTATAAGCAGTAACATGCTTATATGGGACCAAACAGCTCAGAAGGGATACACATTATTTTTTCTAGCTTTGTAATTAGTGATTTCAAAAAGTTTTTCTACACTGCAGAGGAATCATTTACAGTGCATTTTTTGCAAGGTTTTTTTTTTCTTTTCATATAGGTTATTTTGCAACTCTCATAGCTTTCTGCTGTCTGTATCATCTAGCAGTTGTGTAGAGATCTTTGTCATCGCTACAATACAGGTGAATTTAGAAAATGGAATATGTGCAAAAGTTAATTTATTTCAGTAATTCAAGTTAACCTCCCTGGCGGTATGATAAGTGCGGCTGCGCGGCCGCGGGAGTTCTTTTTTTTTTTTTTTTTTTTTTAGCATGTAGCTAGCCTAGCGCTAGCTACATGCTTCCCCCCTCCCTGCGGCGTCCCCCCGTATTTACCGATCGGCGCCGCTTGCCCATAAGGACATCTCGTTCTGAAGGGGGTTTCCTTGAGGGCTTCCCCTGTCGCCATGGTGACGAACGGAGTGACGTCATCGACGTCGCCGACGTTGTGACATCACAGGGAATCCCGATCCACCCCATAGCGCAGCCTGGTGGCGATTGGCCAGACTGCGCAAGGGGTATGTGGGGGCCCTGTATCGCGGCGGGTAGCGGCGCATCGGCGGCGGCGATCGCAACAAACACGCAGCTAGCAAAGTTCTAGCTGCCTGTTTGAAAAAAAAATTATGCAAATTGGCCCAGCAGGGCCTAAGGAATCCTCCGCGGCGGCTTACCCCATGTCCAGCACGGGGTTACCGCTAAGGAGGTTAAAAGGTGAAACTAATATATGAAATAGACTCATTACATGCAAAACAAGATATTTCAAGCTTTTATTTGCTATAATTGCTATAATTTTGGTGATTATGGCTTAAAGCTTATGAAAACCCCCAAATCAAAATCTCAGAAAATTACCATATTACATTAAATCACTGCTGAGGTGTAATGGAAGACCATGCTTTAATAGCAGTCTTTAGCCCTTCTGTATTGTTCGGTCTCATGTCTCTTATCTCTCTCTTGGCAATGCCCCATAGATTCTCTATGGGGTTCAGGTCAGGCAAGTTTGCTGGCCAATCAAGTACAGTACAGTAATCCCATGGTCATTGAATCAGGATTTTGTACTTTGGGCAGTGTGGGCAAGTGCCAAGTCCAGCTGGAAAATTAAGTCAGCATCTCCATAAGGCGTGTCTCTGAAAGGAAACGTGAAGTGCTCCAGAATCTCCTGGTAGATGGCTGCGTTGACTCTGGACTTAATAGAACACAGTGGACCAACAACAGCAGATGAAATAGCTCCCCAAATCAACACAGACTGTGGAAACTTCACACTAGACTTCAAGCATCTTGGATTGTGTGTCTCCATTCTTCCTCCAGACTCTGGGTCCTTGGTTTCCAAATGAGATGTAAAATCTGCTCTCATCTGAAAAGAGGACTTTGGACCAAAGAGAAACAGACCAGTACTCTCTCTCTTTTTTTTTTTTCTTTTTTCTTTATTTTAAGCCCAGGTAAGACGCTTCTGACATTGGCCATGATTCATTAAGGGTATCGCACTGAAACAGACAGCCGCTACAGCTTTGAATAACGTAGTGAAGTATCATGGTAGTCATATGTTACTATCACGCGGCATTTACATTCCAAGATTTAACTTGAGCTGTTCAAGGCCATTGTTTTTTTGTTTAGAAGCAGCTTTACAAGTGGAATAAGACATTTGAAGCCCATGTCCAGGATCCGTATGTGTGTCATGTTCACTCCTTGTGAAAGTCCACAACACTTTTGAATGGCCTTTTCCTGACAATCCTCTCAAGGCTGCAGTCATCTCTGCTGCTTGTGCACCTTTTTCTTCCACACGTTTTCCTTCCACATAACTGTCCATTAATGTGCTTTGATACAGCACTTTAGGAACATCTAATTTCTTTTGCAATTACCTTTTGAGGCACAACTTTCAGGTCACCAGTCTTTCCCACGATTGTGATTCCTACTGAACCAGACTGAGAGATCATTTAAAGGCTCAGGAACCCTTTGCAGGTGTTGTGGATTAATTAGCTGACTTTGAGCCTAGAATATTGAACCTTTTCACAATATTCTAATTTTCTGAGATTTTGGTTTTGGGGTTTTCATAAGCTATAAGCAATAATCATCAAAATTATAACAAATAAAGGCTTGAAATATACGGCTTTGCATGTAATGAATCTCATACACTAATTTCACCTTTTAAGTTGAATTAATGAAATTAATTAACTTGAAATTCAAATTTTTTGAAATTCACCATTATGTTCTTTCTTTGTAAAGACACCATTTCCTAAATTCTCATGTAAACGAGGGCTCGTTGTTGTTGTACCTGCTGTGTATTTTGGTAGGGATGCAGATCTCTTTGCAAAAGATAATGTACTGGGCCAGTTCTAGCTACTATGGGGCGCTGGGGCAAAAGTAACTTGGAGAACCCCCTTGGAACCAAGTCACCCTCAGGGCCCCTGAGCTGATTGCCAGGCCCGATCCAATCTGCCCCCAGGTCATACAGTATCATCATATGTCTCCTAAAAAGCATTTTTGGGGTTCCCATTATTCACCTCCTCTTTTTCCTATACAGAGTAAGCACACAGTATGCCCGCTCGCTCTCATGAGTCACCATAGCTGGAGGGGGAGGGGGCATTTTACAGGCTCTGGGGCCCTGGGGCAATTGCACCTTTGCCTCTATGGAAGCACCAGACCTGGTAATATACAGTGTTAGTGTCAGTATATTCTTTGAATACGTCCCAAGTATGTTGTGTCAAAGCTTGTTAATCACTTTACCCCCGCCCATACGAATTTCTCCGTCCCTTTTTCCATCCTTTAACCCCCAGGGATGGAGAAATCCGTACTTTCCGCATTCCCGCCGCTGTCCGCGCTCCCGCTCGTAAACACGACGCCCGCCGCTAGTAAACACGCCGCCGCCCGCTCGCCCGGAGATCAATGAACGGGAAAATCCATTCCCGTTCGTTGATCTAAGCCCCACAATGATCCGCTGCTCTCCGATGGGCAGCGCGATCATTGTGAGAAAAAACAAACACTCACAGCCTCCTTCTACGCTCGCAGGTCGCAATACACAAAAAGTTACTGTTGCCATCTTGTGGCCAAATAGTAACACTACACCCTAAGCATTTTTCACATAGAAATAAATGAGTGTTACACAAAAAATTAACTCATTACCTCCCACACTCTCCATTTTTTTTTTTTTTTGTAATTAAAAAAAAAGTTCAAAAATTTACAATTAAAAAAAATACATAAATAGTTACCTTAGGGACTGAACTTTTTAAATATTTGTCAAGAGGGTATAACACTGTTACTTTATAAACTATGGGCTTGTAATTAGGGATGGACGCAAAACTGAAAAAAATGCACCTTTATTTCCAAATAAAATATTAGCGCCAAACATTGTGATAGGGACATAATTTAAACGGTTTTATAACCGGGACAAAAGGGCAAATAAATTGCATGGGTTTTAATTACAGTAGCATGCATTATTTAAAAACTATAATGGCCGAAAACTGAAAAATATTTTTTTTCCCACATTTTTCCTATTTTTCCATTAAAACACATTTAGAATAAAATAATTCTTGGCATAATTTCCCACCTAAAGAAAGCCTAATTGGTGGCGGAAGAAACAAGATATAGTTCATTTCATTGTGATAAGTAATGATAAAGTTATAGACGAATGAATGGAAGGAGTGCTGAAAGGTGAAAATTGCTCTGGTGCTCAGGGGGTAAAACCCCTCAGTGGTGAAGTGGTTAATGCATAAAATAACTCAGTAATTAGCGTATGATAAATTATGTGATCATTCTTTTGTGCATTATCTGCAACATTTCATGTGATTATTCAAGTAAACATTTACACATGGTAGCTGTACAACTTTGTTAGGGAATTAAAGTCTTTACGTGGGAATGTTATATTACAGAAGTAAATACCAAGACATAACACACATCCAGTTGTAGGTAACTGTCACAAGAGAAAGTTTCTGTCGGTTAGTTTACCAGGGCGATTCTTCAGATTTGCATAAAGAGTTTGATATGATTTATGAAAGACTATTGGCTAAATTATCCTCCTTGGATGTTATAGAAGGCCAAAGATCGTCTGCAGTAGACAGTGGGATGCGGGGGATGGGTGAAAAAAAACAAGGGGTCGGGGGAGAGCGCACTCAGGTTGTCGGTCAATAAAAATGGCCAGCTGGCCGAGGAATATTCTCACCTGGATCAGCCACAGTTCCAGGTGAGAATATTCTTCGGCCGGCTGGCCATTTTTATTGACTGACAACCTGAGTGCTTTCCCCCCACCCCTTAAGCTAACTTACTGGTTTTGTATGGCAATCATATTCTTGAAGGGATTCTGAATATCAGTTGTAGATATGCAGTAGAGAACCAGCTTTGTCCATCAAACTTTCTCCTAGTTGCCATAAAAGAAAGAAACAAAAGCAAGCTATTACAGGAAATTATTATAACAATATCCAGTATTAAACAGAGTTTGTTTAATAGTTGTACTTGCCACTGTTTCAATTATCAGAACATGTCCATACCTAAGACATGATGTGAACTTCAACAGTGGCTTGTGCAGCAGTCTGTCACCACTACTACTATGCTTCATAGTATGCTATAAGCTAGTACTACTATGTATGCTTTATATTGAACAATAATGTACTATCTTCCACATCTATGGTGAAATATTTTTCTTGGCTGTTTTTCTGAAAAAAAAAATATTTTTCTCCTTGTGCTGGTTGCATGAATTAGAAAATTATGCTATACACATGGAGATAGTTCAGGACAGTCCAAAGGAAGATCTATTTGAATTACCCACATATCCTTCGAATTTAAGTCAACATTGTGCATAAGTGAACCCCAAAATTTGACCCTCTTAAAGAGAATCTGTATTGTTAAAATCGCACAAAAGTAAACATACCAGTGCGTTAGGGGACATCTCCTATTACCCTCTGTCACAATTTTGCCGCTCCTCGCCGCATTAAAAGTGGTTAAAAACAGTTTTAAAAAGTTTGTTTATAAACAAACAAAATGGCCACCAAAACAGGAAGTAGGTTGATGTACAGTATGTCCACACATAGAAAATACATCCATACACAAGCAGGCTGTATACACCCTTCCTTTTGAATCTCAAGAGATCATTTGTGTGTTTCTTTCCCCCTGCAGCTATCTTCCACTGAAGTGTCAGGCTGTTTCTTCCTGCAGAGTGCAGACAGCTCTGCCTGTATGTAATTCCTTAGTATGTGAAAGCCCAGCCAGCTCAGAGGGCGATTTATCTAGCTTGTAAAAGAGAAGAGAGAAGCTTCCCTAATCTAAATAATACACAGGCAGTGTGCAGAGAGGGGCCTGGAGGGGGGAGATGCATCACAGAACCACAACACTGAAGAACTTGGCAGCCTTCCAGACACAGGCTGACAAGTCTGACAAGAGAGAGATAAGTTGATTTATTACAGAGACTGTGATAGTACAAAGTGCTGCAGTAAGCCAGAACACATTAGAATAGCTTTTGGAACTTGTAGGATGATAAAAAACAGGATGCAATTTTTGTTACGGAGTCTCTTTAAGCTGGAATATTTTATTTACTCTAATATATATTTACCCAGCAAAGGTAATGGCAGCACTTGGGGACCAGGAGGGGTTAATGACTGCACTGCATAAAGTATTGCAGCCATTAACCCCTCCTGGCCCTTAAGTGCAGTCAATCATTCCTCCAGGTTTCCAAGTGCAGCAATACTCCACTCCCCTCCTTAGTAAGAACTGCAACCGAGTATCTTTCTCCCTGCACTTTCCTTGTTAATTGTTGTGGCCAGGATTTTCAGACTTGTGTTTTCTTTATCAAGCAAGTGTCACTTACCACTGGGTAAATTAGTGCAAATGGGAATGTCACTAACAAGCACAGTCCTGGCCAAATGTTTTGAGACTGTCAAAAATATTGGAAATTAGAAAAGTTGGTGCTTAAGTTTTTATAATAGCAATTTGCATATACTCCAGAATATTATGAAGAGTGTTCAGATGAATTGCATAGTCCTTCTTTGCCATGAAAATTAACTGAATCCCCAAAAAACCTTTCCACTGCATTTCATTGCTGCCATTGAAAGACCTGCTGAGATCAATTCAGTAATCGTCTTGTTAACTCGGGTGAGAATGTTGACGAGCACAAGGCTGGATATCATTATGTCAGCCTGATTGGGTTAGAATGGCAGACTTGACAGGTTAAAAGGTGGGTGATGCTTGAAATCATTGATCTTCCATTGTTAACCATGGTGACCAGCAAAGAAACGCATGCAGCCATCATTGTGTTGCATAAAAATGGCTTCACAGGCAAGGATATTGTGGCTACTAGGATTGCACCTAAATCAACAATTTATAGGATCATCAAGAACTTCAAGGAAAGAGGTTCAATTCTTGTTAGGAAGGCTTCAGGGCATCCAAGAAAGTCCAGCAAGCGCCAGGATCATCTCCTATTATAAAGACACATGATAATGCCATTAAAAACAATGCTTCACCTCAATAAAATGAATGTAGCCTGAGAAAGCAATACACTTTAACCTGAGGCTCAAGATAAGAGCCCCAAGTAAAGAATGGAGACCCGGGTCATACACTGGAAACAGTTGCTGATAGAGTGTGAGTGAAAGAAAGAATGGATGGGTGAAAAAGATCTACAGCCTAACGTGCAATAAGACATATGCTAATAGACATGCTGTTAAATTGCGTGATGCAAACAATCGGATGATGGTGAGCAGATATACAGCTGGCTAACATGTGACTACCAAATGGTATGGCATACTATACCGACCAGGGACTCCACAGAATGAATGGTGATGATCTCAGGTTGAGGGAGGCATGTGAGGCTCCACGCGTGGCGTGATCTCTATGATCACTTCATCAGGAGCTGAGGATTATAGGGTATTGGATGCTTATATATCTAAAATTAAATGGCATAATCAGCCGCAGCCTGTTAGTAATTACCTGTCTGCTGTGGAACGCTCCGGCAAATACTACCCATAAATGAGGCGCACGAAGCAGCGGATGCGCGTCAACACAGGCCGGAAGTGCCCGGCCGGTGCGCGCTTAACTGAACTACGGTGGCCGGGTATGTGAGAGCCGCCAGTGCGCATGTGTAAATGCGCTTCACAGCGCGGAAACCCCGCTGGAGCGCATAGTGAGGGGGACTACGGTGGCCCTAAGATAAGATTGATCCGGAGCGAACAAACATGCGGACATAACGCTACCACTGTGTAAACTTACACAGTGGGGCGCATAAATTAGGTGCGGTGGCCAAGAAGAGCTGAGTTCAACACAATTAACATATTATCACAAATAATTAAACATAAATCGAGGTAATGATAAAGAAATTCATAGAGAAATGCAAATTGGAAACACAGGTGAGGATCTATGACAAAGGCAAATTAAAGCATTAATATATATAGATCATTTAAAGGTGTAACTACAGTCAACTATTATGCATGCCAAGGCTCACTTAATATATCCATTCCATACACATCAAGAACTGCAAGCATATAAAGAGGGCACAGCATACAGAAATGGTTCATAATAAAAGGGGGGGGGGCACAAAAACAGTGTCCATGCATCAAAAGAGGGGCACTGTGTAAGTTAGCGTCCATATCCATAGTATGATGCATTCCAAAGGTGGTCCCCTTAATAGTAAGACGTTACATGGAAATCCTGTAGACATCTGGTGCAGTTAAATACAGTAGAAAGAATCTGTGAGGCACCAAAATGCAGCAGAAAAACAAGTAGGCATAGTCCATGATGTCCTCAAAAGGCCAACTTGAGTCCCGTGATGAGGGATGGATCACTCAGAGTTCCTCTTTATTCCTGGGTTTATAACCAATAAGTACAGGAAAGGGTTAAGAACATAATACATTGTCCCAAATCCATTGCAAATGTGGGTGAACAAATAATCACCAGGATGTGAACGCTTAGACACTAATCCCACCAGTCTGGGACCTACTCACCTAGGTCCAGACTAGAAGTAGTGATGCAAATAAAAAGTGCCACCACACACACACCAAGTGTACGCCAAATACAAAAAAAAAGGGGGGGGGGAAGGGGAGGGTTAAATTGGAACAAATCCACTGCGCTCACCTCCGCAGTCGAAACCTGGAAAATGACCAAAATTAGTAACAAACAAGTGCCATTACTAAACACTGTGCTAAAACTTGCAACAAATAACTGCGCTCACCTCCGCAGCAACTTGATGTACTGCTCTTACCTTAACAGCAAATCAATAGTGATAAAAATCGTGCAGTGTGTGTGATAATAAGGATCACCTTCACAATCCCCAATACGTGTTATAATGTAATTATACCTACTGGAAATAAAAGATAATATGAATAATGGGCGCACGATACTCACCCACTAGCCAAGAAATGACTTAAAGGAGAACTCCTCATTCAATCCAACCGGTGCACGACTACCCATTTGGTATATCCACCGCAATTCTTTTTGTAAGAGTCGTTTAATGATATCTCCTCCCCCAGGGCCAATCATTACTCGTTCTAGAGCAACCACCTTTAGTCCATTGGTTCTACCCTGGTGGTGTGGGAGGCAACGCTTGTCAATTGTTTACCATTCTCTAAGTCCCTACTGGCTAAAGCTATAGATAGATAGATAAGTGTTGTTGAATTCTCTTTTTTAATACATTACTCGTCTGTCCCACATACAGTTTTGGACAGTCGCAAGATAATAAGTAAATCACTCCCCGGGTTTTGCAGTTGTTATACTGATGAATATAAAATGTATTGGTTCCCATACTATCTGTGACAGACAGGGTGGGATACATATATTGGCAAATGGAGCAATCGCCACAAGGGTGACTGCCCTTAATTCTGATGCCTCTCCCCAATGGTGTAGTTGATCTCTGATACAGACTATTACATATGGTGTCTCGTAAATTTCTAGCTCTTCTACAACTCATCGACGGGTGAGTAGTAACTACAGGACTCAGGTGGTTGTCAGATAACAATATATATATTTTTTCATAAGAAACCTAAGATCTGACCACTGATTGTTAAAATTAGTTATAAAGCGTATAGTCTTGTCATTACGGGTGGGTTTAGAATGTAATAATTCAGCTCTATCCGAATCTCTGGCTCTTTGGTATGCCCGGGCTATTACCTTTTTTGGATAGCCTCGTTCACATAGACGATTGGTTAAGTCCCGGAATTGACGTTTGAAATCCTAAAAGTCAGAACAATTCCTTTTCAAGCGCAGGAACTGGCCTACAGGGAGATTGCGTTTCTGATCCTGTTTATGGCAACTCTGGAAATGCAATAAACTGTTTGTTGCTGTTGGTTTCCGATAAAGATTTGAATGTATACAATTATCAGCACCCATAGTCAGTTGCAGATCCAAAAAATCGACCTGTCAATCTGAAATGTGAGAGGTTAGATGGATATTGAGAGAATTGTTATTCAGTGTATCAATGAATTCTTGACACAGATCCCTAGGGCCATCCCAAAAAAAGATGATGATGTCATCGATAAATCGATGCCAACCCAAAATATGGGATTGGTACCCTTCCATGGCACTACTAAAAACAACTTCCCTCTCCCACCACCCAAGAAACAGACCGGCATAGGAGGGTGCGCACCGCGCCCCCATAGCCGTGCCTGCCACCTGTCGATAAAATTTCCGATCAAAGGTGAAATAGTTATACTTAAGGATGAATTCCAAAAGCTGCAACACCAAGGTATTTCTAAGATCTGAATCATGGCCCTCCATTTCCAAGAAGTATTTAGCTGCACACAACCCAAGCTCATGGGGAATGTTACTGTAGAGGGACTCTACATCACATGTGACCATCCATGTTTGAGCAGGGAAAACAATGCCCTCTAATTGATTAAGTAAATGCGTAGAGTCCCTAACATAAGAATTTAAACTCACCACATGTGGTTGTAGATAAACGTCCACAAAGTTGCAACATTTCTCAGTTAGTCCACCAACACCCGAGACTATTGGTCTGCCCGGGGCAATCAAGATTTTTGTGGATTTTGGGGAGTAGGTATAACGTAGGAATCACAGGTTTATCTACTGTGAGGTAGAGTAGTTATTTAGGAGTAATAATATTCTTCCTCAGAGCCTCATGTAGAGGTGAAGCATTGTTTGTTTATTATGGCATTATCATGTGTCTTTATAATGGGTTTTTGACTTAGTGGGTTATAGGACCCCCTTTTAAGTGTTTTTATGGTCTTTTGATGTTCAATAAAATTTGTATTTTTCTGAATATTGTTCTGGTGGTGCAGTTTGTGTACAGCCTTGTCTCCCTGTTCACATTACTCTTATTTTCTGTACCTTGCACGCCATTCTTTACATATGGGTGTGCAAATGCGTCTGCTTATTGAAGAGGATCATCTCCTAAAGAGGATTCAACTGCGGGATAGGAGTGCAACCAGTGCAGATGTTTCTCAGGAATGGCAGCAGGCTGGTGTGAACGCATCTACACGTACAGTGAGGTGAAGACTTTTAAAAGATGGCCTGGTGTCAAGAAGGGCAGCAAAGAAGCCTCTTCTCTCCCAAAAAAAACATCAGGGACAGATTGATCTTCTGTAGAAAGTATGGTGAATGGACTGCTGAGGATTGGGGCAAAGTCATATTCTCCGATGAAGCCCCTTTCCGATTGTTTGGGGCATCTGGAAAAAGGCTTGTCAGGAGAAGAAAAGGTGAGCTCTACCATCAGTCCTGTGTCATGCCAACAGTAAAGCATCCTGAGACCATTCATGTGTGGGGCTGCTACTCGTCGAAGGGAGTGGGCTCACTCACAATTTTGCCCCAAAACACAGCCATGAATAAGGAATGGTACCAAAACACCCTCCAACAGAAACTTCTTCCAACAATCCAACAACAGTTTGGTGAAGAACAATGCATTTTCCAGCTCAACAGAGCACCGGGTCATAAGGCAAAAGTGATAACTAAGTGGCGCGGGTACCAAAACATTGAACTTTTGGGTCCATGGCCTGGAAACTCCCCAGATCTTAATCCCATTGAGAACTTGTGGTCATTCCTCAAGAGGCGGGTGGACAAACAAAAACCAACTAATTCTGAGAAACTCAAAGAAGTGATTATGAAAGAATGGGTTGCTATCAGTCAGGATTTGGCTCAGAAGATGATTGAGAGCATGCAGAGGTCCTGAAACAGAAGGGCCAACACTGCAAATACTGACTCTTTGCATAAATCTCATGTAATTGTCAATAAATGCCTTTGAAACATATGAAGTGCTTATAATTATATTTCAATACATCACATAAACAACTGAAACAAAGATCTAAAAGCAGTGAAAACTCATATTTTTGACAGTCTCAAAACTTTTGGCCAGGACTGTACACACGTTACGCAGTGTGCTCGATGTTGCAGCCATTAATTGGTAATGGATGCCTCTAAAACCTTCTCATATCAAAGTAAGCTATACAAAGCATATCAGATAGTGGGAAGAGTGTTATAAAGCATGCTAGCTGCTGCGACTTGGTTTGCAAAGGTTGAGAGAGAGGTGCGCCCCCCACTCCCTCGGCTATGAGTGGTTCGACTTGTGCACAAGTTGACCCCTATACTTTTATTTAGTGAGTAAGACCTACATTTCTAGACTTCTGGTGAGTATACACGGTAGTCTTTTATTTAATCATCAAAATATATAAATTAACCTTTTCATTTTTTAACAGGTATTGTTCCCAATGATGGACAGTTTCCAAATGCCCATGGTTGTCGTGTTGAGCTGTTATGTACTGGGCCTATGTGTAGATATGCAGTAGACCTGCCACTTCTACTAAAAGTGATGGCTGGAAAGAACAGTGAAAAGTGAGTAATAGTGAGATATTAATGATGTGTTTCCATAGCGTTTTAAAAACTTTGGTATTTTTTCTTGTTGCCTCCACTGCACGAGGTACTGACCACCTCCAAAACTAGGTTGTAGTTGCTAGAGAAGCCAGTGGGAGGTAAATAATTCTGGTTTACATGTGAATTAGATGCAAACTACTTGCAACTTGGAATTGGCCCAGTTCCCAACTGCATACAATTTGCATTTAATTATTTGCGTGCAAGCTGTAATTATTTGCATCTCATTTACTTGTGCCTAGTAGTTACTATCCAGGGATTGAGCAGTAGCTGACCCCCATGGAAACAACAAAATTACTGAAATGAGGTGTAGATCAAAACTAGATAGAAGTAAATGTAGTAAATAACATTTATTGCAAATATATTTTAGATAAGGCTAAGGCCTTTTGCACACTACATGCGATTCCAATTTTTTTTTTTTTTTTTAATATACGATCCGATTTTTGATTCCGATTGAAAAAAAAAAAAAAAAAGGAACGGATGCTGCTATGTTTTTCAATCCGAATAAAAAAATCTGATTATATAAAAAATTGGAATCGCATGTAGTGTGCAAAAGGTCTAAGCGCTCATTTCCACGGGCAGTTGAACTGTGTGCTCAGCAAGCAGTTAACAGGCAGTGATAAACAGTTGCCAGGCAGCAGAAAGCAGTTGTGAGAGTTTGATAGGCTTTTCACTGCTTATCAACTGCTCATGGAAAAGGGCCCTAAAGGTAATAAATTATATATCGCAATTAAACCAAATAACCAAAATATCCATCCTCGCCCCAACCTTATTTCCATCCATCCCACCCACAAACACATGCTCCCCCTACCCTGCGGTCTCTGGAATGCCATATCCGTCCGTAATAAACTTACAGCGGTCCATGACCTCTTCCTCTCTAAATCCCTCACCATCCTCGCACTCACTGAGACATGACTTACCCCTTCTGACTCTGCTGCAGAGGCTGCCCTCACCTATGGTTGGCTTCCCCTCAGTAACACCTCCAGACCAGACAACAGGACTGAGGGAGGGGTGGGTCTGCTCCTCTCACCAACCTGCACCTTCCGTGTCCTCACTCCACCTCCCTCCCTACAATTCACATCATTCAAGGTCCACACTATCCGCCTCTACAATCCCCTCCCAGCCATTGTTGCGGTCTTATACCGCCCTCCGTTGAGCTCCAAACCACAATTTCTTGACAACTTTGCCTCCTGGCTCCCACACATCCTCTCCTCTGACCTCCCCACCATCATTCTCAGGGATTTCAATATTTCCATCGATGAACCTAACAACTCTGTCGTGACCCAGCTACTCACCATAGTCAACTCACTTGGCCTAGTGCAACACACCAACACCCCCACCAACACTGCAGGTCACACTCTCGACCTTATTTTCACTAAATCCACCACCATTACAGACCTTGACATCGCACCCTTCCCACCCTCAGACCATCACCTTCTCACCTTCAACCTCCTCACAGAAGGCACCTCCAAACTACCTGCCCACCCACCTGGTCGTTGGCAGCGAGACCTACGCAAGCTCAACCCTAGTGACCTTGCGGCCCCTCCATGCCCTCTCCTCCTCTCCCCACCCTAATCTGTCCTAATCTTGCTGCAGCTCAGTATCGCCAAACTCTCTCATCAGCCCTAGAGAAAGCTGCTCCCCCAATATTCCGCCGCAACCGCTCCCCTAACCCCCAGCCCTGGCGCACTACCCACACTCTCCAGAGGGTGACACGCGCCACTGAACAGAAATGGAGGAGAACTCGACTTAACCAGGATTTCCTACAGTACAAGACTAACGTGCTGCAGTTCCACACAGCCCTTACTGATGCAAAGCAGGAATACTTTACCAAGCTCAACGGAGCACAAGCTTCCAACCCCCATCGTCTTTTTGCCACTTTCAATTCCCTGCTTAAACCCACCCTCCATTTCCTCCCTCTCTGCCACAGATTTAGCCACCCACTTCACCAACAAAATTGTCTCCATCCGTCAGGAAATATCCAATCTTCACCTCCCACTCCCTCCCAACCCGTTCCTCCTCCACCCTATCCTCTCCTCACCTCATTTACGCCTACTACCACTGAGGAAGTCAACCACCTACTGCAGACTTCCCATACCACTACCTCCCCCCTTGACCCCATCCCTTCTGATTTACTCCAGCCTCACTTCATGGATTTTGCCCCAGTCCTCACTACCCTGTTTAACCTCTCCCTAGCCACAGGCATCTTCCCCTCAGACTTCAAGCAGGCCACTGTACTACCCCTGCTCAAGAAACCCTCACTACCCTCCAACTACCGCCCTATCTCCCTCTTCCCCTTTGCCTCAAAACTCCTTGAGCGTCTGGTTCACAAACGCCTGACCCCAGTACCTCAATGCCAACTCACTGCTAGACCCACTGCAATCTGGATTTCAGCCTGCCCACTCAACCGAATCTGCTCTCACCAAAGTGGTCAATAACCTTGCCTTAGCTAAAGCTGAAGGTAAATACTCCATTCTCCTCCTCCTTGACCTTTCAGCAGCTTTTGACACAGTAGATCATCCCTTACTCCTCCAGTCCATGGGCATTCATGACCTCGCCCTGACCTGGCTTTCATCCTACCTCTCCAACCTCTCCTTCACGACCTCCTTCAATGAGTCCTCATCCACCCCCAACCACCTCTCGGTGGGAGTCCCCCAAGGCTCGGTCCTTGGCCCCCAACTGTTCTCCCTATACACATCCTCCATTGGCAAGGTTATCTCCTCCATGGGTTTTAACTAGCATCTGTATGCAGATGACACCCAGATCTACCTCCACACCCCTGACATATCTACCACTACCATGGACAAGGTCTCCTGCTGCCTATCAGCCATCTCCTCCTGGATGTCCGCTAGGTTCCTGAAACTAAATCTAGACAAAATGGAATTTATGATCTTCCCACCCCAGCCATCCATGAACCTCCCAGATGTGCATGTCACTGTAACCACACTACCATTCGCCCTACCTCTCAAGCCCGCTGTCTGGGAGTCACCCTGGACTCCACACTCTCCTTCACTCCTCACATCCAAAACCTCACAAAGTCCGGCAACTTCCACCTTCGTAACATCTGCAAGATCCGCCCTTTCCTGACCTCTGCCACCACCAAACTCCTCATCCATGCCCTCATAATTTCCCACCTTGACTACTGCAATGCCCTTCTGTCTGATTTCCCTATGACCCGAATAGCCCCGCTGCAGTCCATTATGAATGCGGCAGCCAGAATTATCCACTCCTCTCATCGCTCCACCATGGCAGCTCCTCTCTGTGAATCCCTCCACTGGCTTCCTATGCTGTCCAGAATTAGATTCAAGATACTGTGTCTGACCTACAAATCTGTCCACAAAAACTGTCCAACCTACATTTCCGATCTTACTCAGAAGTACACACCTAGCCGCTCACTCCGCTCCTCCAATGAACTTCGCCTGACCACCCCCCGCGTCACCCAGTCCCATGCACGCCTCCAGGACTTCTCAAGAGCTGCTCCAACACTATGGAACTCCCTACCTCCACCCATTAGGGAAGCCCCTCCTTCAACATCTTCAAGAAGGCCCTCAAAACTCGCCTTTTCACTCTGGCCTACCCCCCCTCATAAGTGCTCCAAACCCGCAGCTGAACTCTGGTCCCCTTCCTTTCGTGTCCCTACCTCTTCCTCCTTTTGTGTCCTACCTGATCATGCACCTCCATTACTTTGCACCCATGCTATGCATTTGAGTGAACTCAAATTGTCTAATCTCCATGCTCCCATCCAGTGACCGACTAAGCATTACACTCATACTGTGTTGCGGGATCTGGTTTTTCTTGTAGTCCTGTATTGTCATATTGCTGTATGTCACCCCTAAATATTGTCTGTTGCCTAAACTAATGTCCAGCGCTGCATATGTTGGCGCTTTATAAATACAATAAATAAATAAATTAAGTTTGGAAAACACTCACAATTCTGCATACTATCTAAGTCATACATAACACAGGATCTAATGCATGAACTGCCAGTAAATATGTTGTGCGCAGGCAGCACACAGCAATCTTACCACTACTAACACCAGATTTTATTGCCCAGCAAGTTTTTTACACCTTATCCTATTCCTCCTTTCATGCTGCCAGGAAACCATGAGTGTTAGCTTAGACCTAATAAGGAGCAGATCCAAAGTCCCTAACGTTGTATCTGGAAGTCTCCTTTACTAAGGATACCCTTATAGCTCACGGTCAGTCCTCACCTCTGCAGTGCTGGACCCCGTGCAGCTCAGCCGGGAACCTCCCGCCCTGTGCTGCTCATCCCGCATTTCTGCCTAATATCGAACACACTATCACACCTTGCTGCGGTTCTTGTCGCTGTGAGCCCCAGCAAAGCATATTTGAAACTCCTACTGGGCTCCTCATTGGTCCATGTGTGGACCAATGAGAATCCTCCCTTAAGAGGAAGCTTCAAAGATTAGCAGGAGCTTCAAAGATGATGGCAGTGCTCACAGTATTACATAGCAATGGGAAGGTACTGCAGAGTCAGTAGCAAAGGGTGCCTGGCTGACCTGCATGGGGCTCCACCATACTAGCCATACCAGCCCACATGGTATATGACATGGGGGCTCTGTAAGTGACAAACCCTCCCTCTCTCATATCATGGAAAAGGGGCTCTTTCCCACCTCTGGTGCCCAGGAGGAGACAGGGGCGCATATGTCGTAGGGGGCTTATGTGGAATCTGAGAGACCCTTTTAATAAGGGTAAGGGAATGCCCTGCCCCTTAACAAATATAGAAGGCCCCTTAACAAATATAGAAGGTAACTTTAATGTTAAAGATCTTCTCCCGTAAATCTTGATAGAAGGGTCCTCAGCCACCTCTCTGCCTACCTGATGTCTGCACTGCATGCCAGAATCTGCTTGCACCGTCGCTCTGCGCCGCCCGCGGGATTCGCCGTGACTGAGACTGATGCAGTCCTCTTCTCCCCTAGCCAGCTAGTGTTTGTTTTAAAGAGGTTTCTGCCAGGGCTTCAGTGAAGACAGAGAAGAGGACGGCATCGGCGGCAGTCACTGTGGATGCCGCAGGTAGCACAGAGCAATTGGTGTGTGTAGAACCTAACATACAGTGTGGACATTGTAGGATTATATAGGATTATGCAAACTCTTTGTGCAAATTTATGCAGCGTGAAATGGACCAATCAAATCCTGGCAATGTGGAATTGGATTGGTCCATCTTCAAGCTGCATAACATTGCATACAGAATTTTCATAATCCAGAATAGTGATGAGCACAAATTTCGCATAGTTGTAATTTAGTATCGTAATTTGCAGTCACGCTGCAAAATGTTAATGTAAACCTTACATACAAAATTTATTAGGAATTTTCCTAAAACTTAATCCATCCATAATTTTGGGTGATTTTGTACTGACTTTGGCGGCTAATAGCAAAGCCTACACACATGTTATCATCACCAAAATTTCTGCATATGTTAGGGGGAAGACTGGGAACAAGTCAAAAATTTTTTTTTTAAAAATAACTTATAGTTTTTGAGAAAATCGATTTTAAAAATACAAAGGAAACATGGTTTTTAAACTGTCTTTTTTTCTGAGTTTAAACACCATATTTCCTTGCATTTTTAAAATCAATTTTCTCAAAAACTACAAGGTCTTTTTGAAACATCCTTTTTTTTTGACTTACCAGTTTTCTCCTTAACTTATGTAGCGCCATTTTGGTGTCAGTAGCATCTATGGCGGCTATTCACTGCTAAAGTCTGCATAAAATTACACAAAACTTTATGCAAAATTACGATTATGTGTATACGAAATCACTTGAATTTACAAAGTATAATTACATATATACATACGATGCATAATCGTAATTAGCTGATTATGATCATCACTAATCCAGAACTCAGAACAATTTGGATCTCATTAACCATCGCTAGTAGCAAGTATTTCTATCCAAACTCACATACTTGTTTAGATAAGCTCCTCCCAGTGGGAATCGGCACATAGAGGCACTATAATCTATATAGAAAAAGTTAGATACGTACCTTAGAGGGAAGCCTCTAGATCAGTGATGGCTAACCTTGGCACTCCAGCTGTGACAAAACTACAAATCCCATCATGCCTCTGCCTCCCCGAGTTATGCTTAGTGCTGTCAGAGTATTGCAATGCCTCAGGGGACTTGTAGTTCCACCACAGCTGGAGTGCCAAGGTTAGCCATCACTGCTCTAGATAATCCAGAGGCTTCCCCCATCTTTCTACAGCTTGCTGTTCCAGTGCTGGGACCCTCTTAACATATTCAAATATTTTGGGGTGGCCGTGCTCTCTGGTGCACTGATGTTGCGTGGCTACGGTAAAGAAAAGGGTCCTGGCGAGCAGTGGTGGGCTCTAGAAGGATCAGAGAAGCCTCTGGAGTATGCTTGGGGATGCTGCAAAAAAAGAGAGCAGGGAGATTTTATGAGAGGCCCTTCACATTACTAAAACTTAAGCAACCATTTTTTTTAGAACTTGAAGGATACCAGAGCCCAAGCAACAGTATAAAAAAGACATTGTATACGGTTAGGAGGGGGTAAGCCTTCACTTACCGTTCCCTTGTTTGAGTCATGCATGCCTCCGTTCCCCCGTTCTGTCCCTTGTTACCGGCTCCCGACCCCAGTGTCCTCTATATTTTAATGCAGGGATTCCTCTCCCCTTGTGCCTGCGCCTATGTCATCTGAAAGATATGCCCACTTTCTCCCATCCTGCGGGCATCTAGACATGCACATTCCACAGCACTGGGCAGTTCCCACTGTCAAGACATGCTGCCTGTCAGGGAGCCAGAGGAGGAGGCAGAAGGATTTTTTTTTTTAAACTGCTGCATCACAAAGAGTAAGAGGCAGCAGCGATCATTTATTCCTTTAGATAAAAAAACAAACAAGGAAAGGCCGCTGCACATGCACTCACCAAACAAATGGGAGCAGGGAAATGAAGTGCCAGAGTCCAGTTGCACAAACAAGGAAAGGCCGCTGCACATGCACTCACCAAACAAATGGGAGCAGGGAAATGAAGTGCCAGAGTCCAGTTGCAACCAGAAAAGGATCCCGCTGCACCAGATGGTTCGGTAAAGTACAAAATTGTTTTAATCCAGCATCACGGCAAACAGATAAAAGCTCACGCATATTGGAGCAAACGGCTCCTTAATCATAGCTTACAAATACATGCATTGCACAGCTTATATAGGTGAGTAAGCACACCCATAGGTGTTGCCCTTAGTCTTAAAGAGACATACATACATATCTTAAAATGGTACAAACCAATACAATACTTTGATAAAAACCTCTTAGGGCTCTTTCACATCAGAGCTTGCGTTGGAGAACGCTTAAAGCATATGTTTTATTGTATGCTTTTTAATGCGTTTTGATATGCGTTGCACTGCAGAGAGTGTGCGTTTTTAATCCGTTTTCAATGCGTTACAGGACATAGGAAAACGCAGGTAATTTTTTTTTTTTTTAGTTTTCAACTTTCTACATTGTTCCTCTGTTGCATTCTGAGACTGATTGCCTGCGTTAACGGATTAAAAACGCGCATAGTGTGCGTTTTACATTGACTAACATTGTAACGCATAAAGCTAGCGTTGGCATAAAAACTGCGCCTGGGTGCAGTGTAACGCAACGCACAAAAAGGCTGCGTTATATGTGAAAGCTAAAATGAAAGTCTATGGACTTTCATCTTACCTTGGGTAACGCAAACTTTATCCTTTGCGTTGAAACGCAGAAAATCTGCCCTAATGTGAAAGAGCCCTTAATGTGCCTATAACCTATAGAAAAACAGCACTGCATATTAGTTGCATTCAAATATATTAAGAAAGATGATGTATATATTAAATTATATTATACCCTTGGACATTCCTGTTGGTCTCCATATATCCCACATATCGACGGAACAATTGTGGTGTAAAAGAAGACCTGAAGGAAGGGCCTACCAATAACCATAAAATATCACACGTCATAAAACGTATTCAGATCCAGCTTTGAATTTAGGCCCAAAGTGGTACGTGTCCCCAACTTCCATATCCAAAAGGCCTCAGCAAGGTTTTATAGAGATCATCTCCTCTTGTAGAAAGAAATACCCTTTCTATGCCCTGGAATTTAAACCCAGACATATCCCCTGAATGTGTGTACAAAAAGTGTTTCAATACACTAGAGACTTGGGTAATGTAAGTACTGTTATTTAAACACCTATTCGCACCGCTATAATGTTCCGAAATTCTTTGACGTAGGGGATGGTTTGGACACCCCACGTATTGTATTCTGCATATAGTACACATAATGAGATAAATTACATTACTGGTTTGGCAGTTAGAGAACCTGAACTAAAAATAAAAAGTTAAAATAGCCATACACAGGTCATACTTGCCTCTGGTGTAGTCTGCTACTCAATCTCTTTCTCCTCTCCTGCGTTTCATTTGTCCACTGTTATCAAAGGATGTCTCCGTCCTCCATTTTAAAAATGGCCATTACCCCCTAACAGCTTCCTGGTCAGCACACTGTTAAACTGTAATATCAATTACTTGAGCCATATGGAAACATGGACATTACCTTGCACATTCAGTTGCAACTGACAGCTGCTGATATATAACTGACAGCAACTGGTATATTTCAGTTCTGACAAAATCTTGTCAGAACTGGAAGGTATCACAGTAAGAAGAAAATGGTGAGCTTCTGAGAGGAACTGATTGTGAGGTTAGTATGTAATATTAATTTGCAGCTAGATCATGTGTTTATTTTAAATAATTTTCCTCACTTCAGGTTCCCTTTAATATAGTGTCTAACCTCATAACTGGTCTGTCTGGAAAAATAATTAATCTCTTGTTTCTGACTATGGACATGGCAATAACAGCAAGTGTTATATCTGCACCTGTATGACCCCTTATAGGTCAACCAGGTCGGAATTGGGGTCTTTTCTTGCTCGAAAATAGGCTGGGTGAAAGGCTAGTACCTAAAGTGGGAGCCAGTCTAGAGGAAAAGCCACAACCCTCTTTTAAAATAGTATGAAGTTTGGGATTTGCATGGAGGACAGGCAAGTATTTCTTTATCGTATTTATAATTGGATTGTATTCTAAACTATATGAGGTGACAAAATTGACGCCTCTATTCAGTTGCCTGCTCCTACCAGCAGAGACCGAGACCAAGAGGTCCTGTTGTCTTTTACATAGTACCTGGATTCTGGCTTTATCTATTAAATCTTTTTGATAGCCTTGTTCCATGGGTCTAGACTGAACTAAATCTAGCTCTTCCTGCAACATTACAGGGTCAGAGCCATTTCTAGCTGCTCTTACCATCTTTCTGTATGGGATGGACTTCAATGTATGCCTAGGGTGACAGCTACTCGCCAATAGCAATGAATTGCCTACACATGCTTTTCTAAAGGTTCTCGTTTATAATCCTTCCAGGTGTCACCTGGCCTCTCAATGTAAGATCAAGATAATTTATTTCTGTGGCATTATGTGACATAGTGAAGGAAAAATTTAAATTATTATTGTTGCAATACGTTAGAAAATCAGGCAAAGCATGTTGGGGACCCCTCCATATCAGCAGCAGATCATCTATATATCTGGCATACCAAAAAAGAGAATCAGAAAAGGGGTTCCCATCTCCAAAGATGTGTAGCTCCTCCCACCATTCCATGTACAGATTTTTCAGGGATAGGGAGAACTTGGCTCCCGCAGAAGCTCCGCACCTCTGGAGAGAGTGAACCCCGTCAAACATAAAATAATTGTGGCTAAGAAGATGATCTACTTCTGGTGTAGAAGACCCATATATGTTGATATGAAACTCAAGGGCTTGAAAGGCAAGATGATGGGGAATGGAAGAATACAACGACAACACGTCCATAGTCACCCAAGTGTAGTGGGGTTCCCACTGTAGGGGTTCCAGACTAGACAGCAGGTGAGTGGTGTCCCGCAAAAAACCCAGGAGACGGCGCACCAAAGTTTGGAGGCACAAGTCCACCCATTGTCCCAGGCGTTCACCTAAAGAGCCTATGCCTGCAACAATTGAGCAACCCTTCGGGTGAACATCCGGTTTATGAACCTTAGGCAGGTGATGAAATACGCGCATGCAGCTAATATGCGGTGCTGTTTTTTCTATGTGTTATAGGCACATTAAGAGGTCTTTATCGATGTATTGTATTGGTTTGTACCATTTTAAGATATGGATGTATGTCTCTTTAAGACTAAGGGCAACACCTATGGGTGTGCCTACTCACCTATATAAGCTGTGCAATGCATGTATTTGTAAGCTATGATTAAGGAGCCGTTTGCTCCGATATGGGTGAGCTTTTATCTGTTTGCCGTGATGCTGGATTAAAACAATTTTCTACTTTACGGAACCATCTGGTGCAGCGGGATCCTTTTCTGGTTGCAATATTCCTTTAGGCCGTTATAAATCCTGGACACCTGCATGATGGGAGCGAGCGGGCACGTCTTTCAGATGACGTAGGCGCAGACACGAGGGGAGAGGAATCCCTGCATTAGAATAGAGGACACTGGGGTCGTGAGCCGGTAACGGGGGATAGATCGGGGGAACGGAGGCTCACATGACTCAAACAAGGGAGCGGTAAGTGAGGGCTTACACCCTCCTAACCGCATACAATATCTTTTTTTCATACTGGTGGTATGGCTCTGGTATCCTTTAATCACAGAAATGTTTTGTCCTGCTTCATTCACTCTTAATATTTTGCCATCTCTACTACTAAGAGATATACTGGAGCGTCTTGTTGCATAGAGAGAGAGTATTTAATTCAGCAACTCGCCCCCCCTTGGCTTCCTGCCAACTCTTTATTTTATACTCCCCCTCTCCCCCCCCCCCCATTCTTTTTGTTCATGTAACTAATTGGGATAGTTCTAATTGTCTTTTGATTTGTAGGTTTTTCTTATATTACCCTTATAACGTTGTAATCTTTCTTTCAAATGAGATGAGTTAAGGCCCTAATTTTGTAGTGATAAAACTTCTTAGTTAATAGCTTTTCTTTCTCTTTTTTGTTAACGCTTTATATGTACAGTATACTTAAAAATGTGGTGTTAGGGATGATTTAAAGGGATATAGACTGGAATAATTAGGTTGATTCACAAACTTTTCTCATTAAATATCCCTCCATATCTATTTTTCACTAGTGTTGGGCCGAACAGTTCGCCTTGCGAACCTCTCTGGGCCTCTTACTACTTCCGGGTCGCAATGACCCGGAGTAGTACGCCTGCGCTGCCCGACGGAGCGCGTCCTAGATCGCGCTCCTGTTGCCGGGCACTCTCTGCGCATGAGCGTGACGTGACGTCACGCACATGCGCAGAGAGTGCCCGGCAACGGGAGCGCGATCTAGGACGCGCTCCGCCGGGCAGCGCAGGCGTACTACTTCGGGTCATTGCAACCCGGAAGTAGTAAGAGGCCCATGGATTTAGAGATGTTCGCCGGCGAACGGTTCGGGAACCGTTCGCCACATCTCTATTTTTCACCTTATTTTAAGCACCCAACAAACAGCATAGTACTTATCTTAAGGTGAGAAAAAATAAATTGAAAGGGAACCTAAACTGAGAAGGATATGGATTTTTAATTTTAAAATAATACCAGTTGCCTGACTCTCCTGCTGATCCTGTGTCTCTAATACTTTTAGCCACAGCCTCTCAACAAGCATGCAGATCAGTTGCTCTGACTGAAGTCAGACTGGATTAGGTGCATGTTTGTTTCAGGTGTGTGATTTAGCCACTACTGCAGCCAAAGGGATCAGTAGGACTGACAAGCAACTGGTATTGTTTAAAAGGATACATCCATATCCCTCTCATTTAAGGTTCCTTTTAAGTTACATTAATCAATAACCGCTTATTTTGAATGATTTTGTTGCTTGGAAATTCACAAAAAAATATGTTAAAGAAAAGGTGAAACTTACCAAACACACAATTGGAGAACCTCACTCCCAAACAGTTCTCTGCTGCTTTATAAAGCCTGCAGGCTGCTTATAAGCCAATGAGAAGTGCACACATAATACACCTAGCTTGCAGTGATAATCAAGCAAAAGCTGAGCAAGTCAGCCAATTAGTAGGAGAGGGCTTCAGTTGCATATAGACAATGGCTATATGACCAGCAGGGGGCACCAGCGTGCAGGATATTCCCTCTCATCTGCCCCCCTCCTAACTAAACTGCATGGGATACTACAATAATTAAAAACAATGGTGCATGAGCCAGCCTGGGGCCCCGGGAACTCTCACTGCCCGGGGCCCCAGAACCAGCATCTAACACCATATGTGAGCGCAGCCAAAACCTTGGAGCTACCACCTCCAAGGCCTGTCTCCTACTGCTCTAGAACTTACCAAACACACAATTGGAGAACCTCACTCCCAAACAGTTCTCTGCTGCTTAATAAAGCCTGCAGGCTGCTTATAAGCCAATGAGAAGTGCACACATAATACACCTAGCTTGCAGTGATAATCAAGCAAAAGCTGAGCAAGTCAGCCAATTAGTAGGAGAGGGCTTCAGTTGCATATAGACAATGGCTATATGACCAGCAGGGGGCACCAGCGTGCAGGATATTCCCTCTCATCTGCCCCCCTCATAACTAAACTGCATGGGATACTGCAATAATTAAAAACAATGGTGCATGAGCCAGCCTGGGGCCCCGGGAACTCTCACTGCCCGGGGCCCCAGAACCAGCATCTAACACCATATGTGAGCGCAGCCAAAACCTTGGAGCTGCCACCTCCAAGGCCTGTCTCCTACTGCTCTAAAACTTACCAAACACACAATTGGAGAACCTCACTCCCAAACAGTTCTCTGCTGCTTTATAAAGCCTGTAGGCTGCTTATAAGCCAATGAGAAGTGCACACATAATACACCTAGCTTGCAGTGATAATCAAGCAAAAGCTGAGCAAGTCAGCCAATTAGTAGGAGAGGGCTTCAGTTGCATATAGACTTGCTCAGCTTTTGCTTGATTATCATTAGTGATAAGTTTACCTACATTCAGTTAGAGCATACTTGTTAAACTCTGGCCCCTGGGCCAAAAATTTGGCCCTCAAGGGGTTTCCCAACTATGCATTAGGTTTGGCCCACTCTAGACCACGGGGGAAGCTATATTGGAGGTGAAACCCTAGATCACCAGGGAAGCCACATGGGGTAGGTAGGGGGAAGCACTAAACACTAGTGAACTGTGTAGGGGAGGGTGGGTGCCACTAGACACTAGGGAACTGTATAGGAGTTGGAGGGGAGTAATTGGACACCAGGGAACTTTATAAGGTGGCCAGTAGACATTGTGGTTGACCCGCGACTAGGTCCCAGTGTTCAATGTCGTCCCACTTTGTATTTGAGTTTGATGCCCCTGAGTTAGAGGATTAATTAAATTAAATAAATTATGTTATCTACAGTCCTCCCCTAAATGTTAACATGAGATTCATATCTTTGAAAATGATTGTAGAAAACTGGGTCTTGATGATCGATCACTCAATATAGAGTTGCACAATAGTAGGATTAGTTGACAAATTTACTTCTAATAAATATTATTCAATGTATCAGGTGTGGTAATATTCAGCACTGAGTTTTGTGGAAGTGGTATTGGTACATGGTGCAGATTCTGGTGGTGTTCTACGATACATACGACCAAATTCGGCCTGAAATTGATGGTATCATTAATCAGGCATGCTCTTGGTGGCACCGATTTTCATCGGATTATAATAATTAAATTGGATGTTTGATCGGCCACCAAGTCGCCTCATGTATGGCTAGATAGCTAGTGTTTTGGCTATAATAAAAAACAAATGCCAACTTTCACCAGCCTCCCCCATTTCATGAGTAAACAATTTAAGGTTGAGTTACTAAAGTGGAACAGGTTCTTCTGTTTTCTCTTTAATGTAATATTGTTTTAGTAAACAAATCCTGTATATGTATGACCAAGCAGTTCTGTATAATGTTTAAGTTAATTTAAATACCATATTAATGTAGAAATATATAAATGTTATGTTTTAATGGGTTGAGAGAAATTGATGGCATTATGCACATTAGATTTTTCCTGAGTGAATCATACATAGAAGTTAGTTTTTTTTCAAATCGGTCAGGACGATGGTCATGATGAAACTTGTCTACTGTTCCAAAACTCGTCTTCTTCAGTCAATCTTTTTCAAATATGGCATCTTGTTATTCATCCCCAGGGTATGTGTAATGAATAGTGACATGTGAGCTGCGGTGGATAGCAGTACCACCGCAGCTGCTTCTGGTTCTCTGCCTGCCAGTCTCCCTGCGCCTCGGGCGTCTAGCACGCCGAGGATGGGTGTGGGGAGTAATCGCATGTCGGCTGCGGTGGACGGTGGGTCCACTGCGGTCATTGCTGAGTCCCTGCCAGCTGGTTTTTCCGCGTCCCAGGCATCTAGTACGCCGAGGACGCGTGTCTCTGCTGTGCTCAGGGGCACATTAGCGCGTGCGCGCGCTCACCGTCAGGATCTTTATGCCAGGAGGAGGCGCGTCAGCTGACCAGCTGGTCGGCTGACGTCAGAGGGCACGCTCGCCGCTCCTGATTGGCCGAGGCTGGTGGGCGTGCCTTGGGGGTCTCTTCCGCATCTTAACCTGCCTGGCGTTCTATTAAGATCGCCAGGGAGGCTGCGGGAGGGTTTTTTTTTAATACAAAAAAAACTATTTCATGCAGCCAACTGAAAGTTGGCTGCATGAAAGCCCACTAGAGGGCGCTCCGGAGGCGTTCTTCCGATCGCCTCCGGCGCCCAGAGTAAACAAGGAAGGCCGCAATGAGCAGCCTTCCTTGTTTTGCTTACATCGTCGCCATAGCGACGAGCGGAGTGACGTCATCAACGTCAGCCGACGTCCTGACGTCAGCCGCCTCCGGTCCAGCCCTTAGCGCTGGGGGGACCCTCTTTCGCCGCTGCTCGCGGCGGATCGCCGCAGAGCGGCGGCGATCAGGCAGCACACGCGGCTGGCAAAGTGCCGGCTGCGTGTGCTGCTTTTTATTTGAGCTAAATCGGCCCAGCAGGGCCTGAGCGGCAGGCTCCGGCGGTACTGGACGAGCTGAGCTCGTCCAGACCGCCCAGCAGGTTAAGCTTCTCGGCTTCACTTGCAAGTTGTCTGCTGTCGTGAATACTTCGTGTTAGTGCTCAGACCTTAGTCAGTTCCATAGTGTGTTAGAACCAGCAGGAGCTGGGAATTCACACGAAGTTAGAATCGACTTGATAGCTTAATATTGTTAATTACTGTTATTATCTGTGTATGACTCTGGCTAGTTCTGACCAATCTTACTCTCAGTCATTCTGTACCTTTGCCTATCTGATCCTGTTGCCAACACCTAGCCTGATTACCGTTCTGTCTCCTGATTTTGTACCTCTGCTCATCTGACCTTGTTGCCAACTTTGCCTGATACTCGTTTCTGCCTCTGTCTGTCGATTCTGTACCTGACCTGTCTGTCTGTTGTCGATCTGATCTGTCTGACCATTCTACTCTCACCAGGGACCCCCTGTCTCTGGTGAGAGGTACAGTACGGGTAGTGCCCACCAGCTCCTCTGGTGAGGTAGTGCAAATATTGCCAGTACTACTGTTACACCAATCACCACACTTACTGCATTAAAGTGTGATTAGGTTTGTCACTTCTTAGTAGTATATTAGCATTGCTTAGCTAACACATCAGTATCTATATATCTGTATTATTGGTGATTCTGCAGATCATCATATAATCAGGTATATACAGTGGAGGAAATAATTATTTGACCCCTCACTGATTTTGTAAGTTTGTCCAATGACAAAGAAATGAAAAGTCTCAGAACAGTATCATTTCAATGGTAGGTTTATTTTAACAGTGGCAGATAGCACATCAAAAGGAAAATCGAAAAAATACCCTTAAATAAAAGATAGCAACTGATTTGCATTTCATTGAGTGAAATAAGTTTTTGAACCCTCTAACAATAAAAGACTTAATACTTAGTGGAAAAACCCTAGTTTGCAAGCACAGAGGTCAAACGTTTCTTGTAATTGATGACCAAGTGTGCACACATTTTAGGAGTAATGTTGGTCCACTCCTCTTTGCAGATCATCTCTAAATCCCTAAGGTTTCGAGGCTGTCTCTGTGCAACTCTGAGCTTGAGCTCCCTCCATAGGTTTTCTATTGTATTAAGGTCCGGAGACTGACTAGGCCACTCCATGACCTTAATGTGCTTCTTCTTGAGCCACTCCTTTGTTGCCTTTGCTGTATGTTTTGGGTCATTGTCGTGCTGGAACACCCATCCACGACCCATTTTCAGTTTCCTGGCAGAGGGAAGGAGGTTGTCGTTCAGGATTTCACGATACATGGCTCCGTCCATTTTCCCGTTAATGCGATTAAGTTGTCCTGTGCCCTTAGCAGAAAAACACCCCCAAAGCAAAATGTTTCCACCCCCATGCTTGACGGTGGGGACAGTGTTTTGGGGGTCATAGGCAGCATTTTTCTTCCTCCAAACACAGCAAGTTGAGTTAATGCCAAAGAGCTCTATTTTGGTCTCATCAGACCACAGCACCTTCTCCCAGTCACTCACAAAATCATTCAGGTGTTCATTGGCAAACTTCAGACGGGCCTGCACATGTGCCTTCTTGAGCAGGGGGACCTTGCGAGCCCTGCAGGATTTTAATCCATTGCGGTGTAATGTGTTTCCAATGGTTTTCTTGGTGACTGTGGTCCCTGCTAATTTGAGGTCATTCACTAACTCCTCCCATGTAGTTCTAGGATGCTTTTTCACCTTTCTCAGAACCATTGACACCCCACGAGGTGAGATCTTGCGTGGAGCCCCAGAGCGAGGTCGATTGATGGTCATTTTGTGCTCCTTCCATTTTCGAACAATCGCACCAACAGTTGTCACCTTCTCTCCCAGCTTCTTGCTAATGGTTTTGTAGCCCATTCCAGCCTTGTGCAGGTCTACAATTTTGTCTCTGACATCCTTGGACAGCTCTTTGGTCTTTCCCATGTTGGAGAGTTTGGAGTCTGCTTGATTGATTGATTCTGTGGACAGGTGTCTTTTATACAGGTGACTAGTTAAGACAGGTGTCCTTAATGAGGGTTAATTGAGTAGAAGTGTCTAACCACTCTGTGGGAGCCAGAACTCTTAATGGTTGGGGTAGGGGTTCAAAAACTTATTTCACTCAATGAAATGCAAATCAGTTGCTATCTTTTATTTAAGGTTATTTTTTCGATTTTCCGTTTGATGTCCTATCTGCCACTGTTAAAATAAACCTACCATTGAAATGATACTGTTCTGAGACTTTTCATTTCTTTTATTGGACAAACTTACAAAATCAGTGAGGGGTCAAATAATTATTTCCTCCACTGTATCTGTATTATAGGTAATACTGCAGATCACCTGATAATCAGAAACTTTGTTCTTGCTAGCACCAATCGTTACAGAACAGCAGACCAATAATGTCTATGGAAGCACTGTGCAGCCATGTTGAACTGTTAACCACGGTCGTTAACGGCCTAACCAACACGGTTAACGCTCAACAGACACAGATCAACCAGTTATCTGAAGTGGTACGGACCCTTCAGGCAACTAATGCACCAGTGCCATCCCCTGTGGTTATGGAACCTAGAATACCTCTCCCTGAAAAGTTTTCAGGGCATAGGTCGGATTTTCAGAATTTTAGGAACCTCTGCCTTTTCTATTTTGAGTTACGACCTACATCTTCAGAGTGAGAAAGCCAGAGAGTGACATTTATCAAAACTCTGTTATCCGGGTATTCGCAGACATGGGCTTACAGTCTTCCCACTGGTCATGAGGCCCTGACCTCTGTACAGCAATTTTTTAAAACCATGGCAATTATATAGGACGATCCTGATATCGCAGTGACCGCAGAAAGGAAACTTAAAACCCTCAGGCAGGGGCATAACACTGTCGAGGCATACGCTGCTGAGTTTAGAAGATGGGCTGTGTCGGCTAGGTGGGGACAGTTTGCTTTACTAGACTGTTTTTTGACAGGGTTATCTGATGCTGTGGCGGATCTTATGTTAAGTCATCCTGAGCCCAAAACCATTGACGACGCGATCTCATTGGCGGTTAAGATAGATCGCCGGGTCCGTTATCAGAGACAAACCCGAGGTAGACTCTCGGGGAGATCAATGCCTGTTGCCAGTTCCTCACCGTCTCCCTCTCCCTCTCTTCCCCGGGATGAGCCGATGCAGATCGGACATTCTAAATTGTTTGAGGTAGAGAGGAGTCGGAGACTAACTGAGGAACTTTGTCTGTACTGTGCAGAGAAGGGCCATGTGGTACAGAATTGCCGCAAGAAGGCGGAAAAACTCTGCTGCCTAGGTGTAGCTAGAGGTACTACCCTAGGCGAGCCTGTCTTACCTCTAAAAGAAAATCGTCTGCTGCTCCCGTGTTCTATTACCTGGGAGAATCGAGTCTTATCTACCCAGGCGTTCATAGACTCGGGCTCCGCAGCCAATTTCATAGACTCTGACTTTGCTATGAAATTGGGAGTTCCCATTGTTTCCCTAGACAGACAGATTTTTGTAACTGCAGTGGATGACTCTCCACTTCAGGGGAAACAACCTCTGTCACAGACTCCTGTATTATTATGCCAAGTGGGGGTACTTCATAAAGAACAAATACAGTTCTTTGTGCTCAAAATGGCTACTTCTACAGTGATTCTTGGTATGCCATGGCTACAACAACATTCCCCTCAGATTGACTGGAGTTCTGGTCAGCTATTAAGCTGGTCATCTCACTGTCATCATCATTGTCTGGAGAAAGTTGCTGTTTGTGCCACCAAGGTTCAGATGGAAGGATTGCCCGCACATTATAATGACTTCCTTGACGTCTTTTGTCCCAAAGCTGCAGATAAACGTCCGCTGCATAGAAGTTTTGACTGTGCTATTGAGTTGAGGTCAGGTTGTATGCCCCCTAGAGGCTATTTGTATAACTTGTCTGGCCCTGAGAAACTTGCTATGCAGGAGTACATTAAAGAGAATTTGGCTAAAGGGTTCATCCGTCCTTCACAGTATCCAGCCGGAGCGGGTTTCTTTTTTGTGCATAAGAAGGACGGTGGGCTTCGGCCATGTATTGATTACAGAGGGTTAAACAAAATTACTGTAAAGAGTCGTTATCCACTCCCTTTGATAGATGATTTGTTTTCCCAGGTTACTAATGCCAGTATCTTCTCCAAACTTGATCTCAGAGGGGCATACAACCTGGTCCGCATAAGGGAGGGTGACGAATGGAAGATGGCGTTCAACACGCCTGACGGGCACTACGAATATTTGGTTATGCCCTTCGGGTTATGTAACGCTCCAGCCGTCTTCCAAGAGTTGATCAATGAGGTCTTCCGGGAGGTTTTAGGGCGGTGTGTCATCGTTTACTTGGACGACATACTCATTTTTTCACCCAGTTTAGCTGAACACAGGGAACATGTGAAGTATGTGTTAAGAAAACTGAGACAGAACTCTCTATATGCAAAACTAGAGAAATGCCTCTTCGAACTTTCTTAAGTTCCCTTCTTGGGTTATGCTATTTCTACTGCTGGTCTCACCATGGACCCCAGTAAAGTATCTGCTGTACTGGAGTGGCCACAACCTTTGGGGTTGAAGGCACTCCAGAGGTTCCTTGGATTCGCCAATTACTATAGGAAGTTTATTAAAGGATTTTCCTCTGTGGTGTCACCCCTCACAGAACTTACCAAAAAGGGGGCAGTCACTTACAATTGGTCGGCGGAAGCACATGTTGCTTTTGCAACATTGAAGGAATTGTTCTGTTCCGCTCCCATTTTGCGGCATGTTGATATCAGTCTCCCCTTTATCGTGGAGGTGGATGCGTCTGAAGTAGGTGTTGGGGCTGTGCTGTCTCAACACTGAGGTCTTCAGGGCAGATTGCATCCGTGCGCTTTTTTTTCTTGGAAATTCTCTCTAGCCGAGAGAAACTACGATATTGGGAACCGCGAGCTCTTGGCGGTCAAACTCGCGTTTGAGGAATTGCGCCATTGGCTCGAAGGAGCAGAGCATACGATCATGGTCTATACAGACCATAAGAATTTAGAATATATTGAGAGGGGCAAGAGACTTAGTCCCCGACAAGCCCGTTGGTCCTTGTTTTTCTCGAGATTCAGGTTTGTCATTACTTACAAACCAGGAAGTAAAAACATCAAGGCAGACGCTCTGTCTAGATGTTTTGAGCCTGAGACAGTACAGCCACCAGCCCCGGAGAATATCCTGCCCGAGAAAGTTGTCATAGCGGCCACCGACACATTTGGAGGATTGGTTGTCTGCACTGAGTCCTTATCAAAGGGATATTCCGGAAGGGAAACCAGATGGGGTACTGTTGGTCCCTATGCATTTCCAGTTGCAGATTTTACAGTTGTTTCATGCACATAAGAATGCAGGACATCCTGGAGTGGCTAGAACGCAGGACTTGCTCGCTAGGTGTTTGTGGTGGCCGTCCCTAGTAACAGATTGTAAGGAGTTCGTCAGAGATTGTTCGGTTTTTGCCAGGAACAAACCTTTCAGACAGGCTCCGGTGGGCACACTTCAGTCTTTGCCAGTGCCTGAGCAACCGTGGACCCATTTGTCCATGGATTTCGTGGGTGAACTTCCTAGATCGGAGGGAAAAACTGTCATCTGGGTGGTAGTTGACAGATTCAGCAAAATGGCTCATTTTATTCCATTGGACGGACTCCCCTCAGCTGAGGAACTGGCGGATCTCTTCATCCATCACATTTTTAGGTTACATGGGATACCAGAAAATGTGGTGTCAGATAGGGGAGTCCAATTCGTGTCCAAGTTTTGGAAGGCATTTTGTCATCATCTAGGAATGAATTTGTCATTCTCCTCAGGCTACCACCCACAGACCAACGGGCAAACCGAGAGAGTCAATACGTCACTTGTGCAGTTCCTCAGGTGCTATGTGGCTGATGCTCAGTTGGAGTGGGCGAAATTCCTGCCACATGCGGAATTCGCACATAATAATCTGAAGAGTGCCTCTTCTGGTTTCTCCCCCTTTCAGGTGGTCTCAGGGAGATCGCCTAAGTTCTCTCCGTTTCCTGTGATGTCCTCTTCTCTCCCTGCTATGGAAGATTGGCAGAGATCTTTGAGGGACATCTGGGCTATGGTGAAAAGAAATTTGGAAAAGGCTTTTGTGACCCAGAAAAGACATGCTGATAAGAAGCGGTCTGCAGAATGGGAATTTGTTCCTGGGGATATGGTGTGGGTTTCTACACGGCACTTGGCGTTGAAACAGCCCTCAGCCAAGCTAGGCCCTAGGTTTATAGACCCATATCCGGTATCCAAGAAAGTTAACAATGTGACCTATGTGATTGCTCTGCCTTCCAGTATGAGATGTGGGAAGTCTTGTCATGTGTCTCTTTTGAAGCCTGCAGTGCATGTGGATTCCTCTCCTCTCCCCTCCCCGTGGTGATTGATGGAGAACCCGAGTATGAGATTGAGCAGATATTAGATTCTCATAGGGTGCGCAACTCTATTCAGTATCTGGTGCACTGGAAGGGGTATGAGCCTGAGGAGAGATCTTGGGTGCCAGCTCATCGCATGCATGCTGAGGAATTAAGGCAACGTTTTCATGAACTACACCCTGAGAAACCGTGTGGTACGTGTCCGGAGTCCACGCCTCAAGGGGGGGGGGTACTGTAATGAATAGTGACATGTCAGCTGTGGTGGATAGCAGTACCACCGCAGCTGCTTCTGGTTCTCTGCCTGCCAGTCTCCCTGCGCCTCGGGCATCTAGCACGCCGAGGACGGGTGTAGGGACTAATTGCATGTTGGCTGCGGTGGATGGTGGGTCCACCGCGGTCCTTGCTGGGTTCCTGCCTGCTGGTTTTTCCGCGTCCCAGGCGTCTAGTACGCCGAGGACGTGTGTCTCTGCTGTGCTCAGGGGCACATTAGCGCACATGCGCGTGCTCACCGTCAGGATCTTTATGCCAGGAGGAGGCGCGTCAGCTGACCGGCTGACGTCAGAGGGCACGCTCGCCGCTCCTGATTGGCCGAGGCTGGTGGGCGTGCCTTGGGGGTCTCCTCCGCTTCTTAAGCCTCTCGGCTTCACTTGCAAGTTGTCTGCTGTCGTGAATACTTTGTGTTAGCGCTCAGACCTTAGTCAGTTCCATACTGTGTTAGAACCAGCCGGAGCTGGGAATTCACACTAAGTTAGAATCGACTTGATAGCTTAATATTGTTAATTACTGTTATTATTTGTGTATGACTCTGGCTAGTTCTGACCAATCTTACTCTCAGTGATTCTGTACCTTTGCCTATCTGATCCTGTTGCCAAAACCTAGCCTGATTACCGTTCTGTCTCTGTCTCCTGATTTTGTACCTCTGCTCATCTGACCTTGTTGCCAACTTTGCCTGATACTCGTTTCTGCCTCTGTCTGTCGATTCTGTACCTGACCTGTCTGTCTGTTGTCGATCTGATCTGTCTGACCATTCTACTCTCACCAGGGACCCCCTGTCTCTGGTGAGAGGTACAGTACGGGTAGTGCCCACCAGCTCGTCTGGTGAAGCAGTGCAAATACTGCCAGTACTACTGTTACACCAATCACCACACTTAGTGCTTTGAAGTGTGATTAGGTTTGTCACTTCTTAGTAGTATATTAGCATTGCTTAGCTAACACATCAGTATCTATATATCTGTATTATTGGTGATTCTGCAGATCATCATATAATCAGGTATATATCTGTATTATAGGTGATACTGCAGATCACCTGATAATCAGAAACTTTGTTCTTGCTAGCACCAATCTTTACAGTCTGCCATCCTGTTTTCCAAATATATTCTGCTGAGACCAAAATAAGTGTTCTTGCCAATTAACAGTAGTTGATATAGTACAGTTTTTTTTATAAAAGCAACTTGGTCTTCATACTATCAGCAGTTCTCTATGCAGGTTGACCCAGTCAAAGAACACTTAGTCTGGTATCAGTAGTACTTCTATTTTGTTCACCAAAAGAATATTTAGTATATAGATATATTTTACTAATCATTAGTGTGCTTCCTTTTTGTGTTACCTTTAGGTTGTTACTTGATCAGGAAGTATCTCTGAAAAGTCTTCGGTTCTTCACCATGGAGAATGATGGAGGGTGTCTGTTTGTATCTCCTATGGATAAAGAGTTGGTCCAAGCTCAAAGGCAGGTGGGAAAAATATATTAGAGGCTAAATCAGATCATGTAGGATTTAGAATAATTGCTATAACAAATAGTCATTAATTGTCCATTCCTTAAAAACTATGCTTTGGTGGCCCAGTGTGGTATAGCAGCAGTCTATTTAGGAGATACTTATTGCAGCTGCTGGCTGCTGCAGAAAGGATCTCATGGACAAACCCTGTAAGCTCATATGCTTTCCGGTTATCTTATGCTTGATACTTTGCCATGTATCTACCACCCCCTAAGGAGAGGCAAGCTAAAACATTCCGCATGGCATTGGTGAACCACCTGGTGCTGGAATGGCATCTTGAAATGACATCTTGTGTTTAAAATTAGGAACATCTTGTGTTTTAAATTAGGAACTGCACGTAAATAATATTTATGCATACAACTGTCTTGTAAGGCGGCATCTGGAATATGGAATGCAATTCTGGGCACCACATTACAGGAAGGGCATGGGAGTTTTGAAACAAGTACAGAGATGAGCCACAAAATTAATCAAAGGGATGGAGGGTCTCGCTTACCAAAAAAAGTTAGATAAACTGGCCTTAAATCTAACCAAAGCTGGCCATACCCTATTCAATTATCACTACATTTTGTCTTCAATTGACCTGAAGATCAATATTAAAAGCTGAAATCATGCGAAAGATAGATCCGCAGGGGCGTTGCTTGGAACCTGGGAGATCCGGGGCACCCCTGGGCACTAGGTGATTGTAAATATGTGACACACGGCAGTGATCCTGGGCTGGCTGGCATGCTGTACTGGCTTGCAGTTAAGGGTTAATTCAGGTAAGTATCAGGTGGCAATAAGCCATTGTTAGAGTATGTGTAAGAGTATGTGTAAGAGCTAGGCTCCTATTGTAGCCTCTATGAATGGTCATGAGAAAGGGCTTTATTGCATCTTTCTGCATCATATATGAGCCAATAGCTGCTCTGCTTCTCCCAGATCTGGGATTGAGACCTGACCTGTCACACAACATGCATCAGGGATTGCCCAGGGATTAGTCCCTTAAAGACTACACCTGATCCTGACTTTCAAATTACTTAGCTAGCTAGAGGAATTTAAAGTGTACCATTTGCCCATGGGGTGGTCATGGAGGGGCCCACTACTCACAGTTGCTGAGCAAGGAGAACAGGCATGTGTGCCCGGGAATATGCAGAGTGGGCCACTGAATGGATGGTCGGAGCTGATGGCTGGTGTCCTGGAGCCGGAGACTCAAGCGAAGAGCAGGTGACAGTGTGGCTTAGCACAGACAGGCAGCAAGGTGGACCTGGGGCATGATTTTAGCAGTGAGACAGATGCCGGGTCATCGGCGGTGTCGGGAACACAGCCTGCAGCTCATGCAGCACGTGGGAGGCCACGTCACTGATCACATGTGACTCCGCATCTACAGCCCGTGGAACATCCCAGAATGCTGCAGACAAGCATGCCCAATACTTCATCCATCCAGAATGTGATGGGCACTTCATGCCCTGAAATCCGGGGAAGCGCTCTGGATCTTCAGCCCTAATGACACGTCTGATTAGCAGTGTTTGTTTTTAGTCAGTCATATAATATTGATTGTAATATTGATCATAATTTGGATTATAATATTGATTTACAATAAAAAAAATTGAGCATCAATTGAATAGTGTATGGCCAGTTTTACATGTATAAATACATCGGAGGTCAAAACAAAACTTTGACAGATGATCTGCATATGGTGAAAAAAAAGTATTTGCCATCTATTTAGAACGGGGGTCTTAAGAGTAAGAGAGATTAAAATGTGGAATGTATTGCCACAGGAAGTGGTGTCATTGATGCCGGGTGATACGTCCTATCCTGTTACCGACTCTCAGATCTCGCTGCTGAGGACTGTTGTGCAGCGGCACAGGCGTACATGTGCGAGATCTGAGAGGCAAAGAAGGAGGAAAATAGGATACAAGTGTGGGCCAGAAGGGTGTTTTATGGGCACAGCGCAATTTATTCTTCCATGCTGCTCTGATAAACAGGGTGACAGGGAGAGCTGACCAATCTACTTAGGGAGAGGGAGAGTTGACCAATTCAAGCAGTCAATCAATCGCCTATATACTGGGTACCACATACAGTACAGCACCAGTATATGATTTTTTTTTATTTGGTGTGCGTTGGAGGAGGGGTAGTCTTATAGGGTGAGTATATCCCAAACTCTATATTTTAACTGGAAAAGTTGGGGGACGCCCAGTCATCTTATACGCCGGAATATATGGTATACTGTTATTGCCACTGGAAGTACTTATAGCAAATATACTATACTATAACTGCGTTTTAGGGGGCTTAGATTCTTTCCTTGCGTTGAAAGACATCCACGGCTATAATTACTAGGTAATTCCCAGTGGTATTGATCCAGAGATTTTATCTGATTGCCATCTGGAGTCGGAAATGATTTTTTTCCCTTTTGGGGCTAATTAGACCATGCCTTGTAGGGGTTTTTTGCCTTCCTCTGGATCAACAGGAATATGTGAGGGAGCAGGCTGGTGTTGTACTTTATTTTCTGGTTGAACTCGATGTTTGTATGTTTTTTCAACCCAAATAACTGTAACAGTAAGAGTGGTTATAACCTAAAATATCTTTCCATAGGAAATAGTTATGGCAAATTCTATCTCTGCATTTTAAAAGTGACTTGGATTGTTATCTTGCATTGAAACGGCTATAATTAGCACGTAATTCCAGGTGGTGTTGTGGAGATTTTATGTGATTGGAAGGAATTTCTCTTTCTTTTTAAGGCTAATTGGCCCACGACTTGTAAGGGTTGTTCTCCTTCCTCTGGATGAACTGGGATATGTGAGTGTGCAGGACAGTGTTGTACCAATTTTTCTGTTTGAATGTTATGGACAGATGTATTTTTTCCAACCGAACTAGCTGTAATTATTCAGAATGTGATAAAACATACATTAGGATCCATGCCTAGCACTATCGCAGTGCACAGAAACCAGGACCAAAGGTCATTAGAAACATTGTAAGATGCTAAAAATGTCACTAGTGCTGCACACTATCCACACAATAAATGCCCACCACATTCATCCAGACATCCTTCCATCTATCCACAGTGATCTCCCCAGAACTTTTTTTCCAGCTAAGTGGTATGAAAACCTTGCAGTGGAGCAGAAATTCAAGTAATCCCAAGTAAGGTCTAGTAAAGCATCAGGTATACTGCCATCTGCACAGTAAAACAGGTTGAGAAGGGGGAGATGAGAGGGACAATAAGTGCAATAGATGAGAGATACAAATTCAGAAATGTTCACCTTCTTTGTTGGTTGAATCTGGGACAGATATATAAACTCTACTTTTGTTTGCAGGTGGCTCAGCATTTAGAGACTGATCTTGGAGTCACTGTTCAACCGATCAACATCTACAATATGCGATATTCCTTGCAAATTTGGTCTGCCATAATGTCATCTGATAACGGCAAAGAGCAGGTGAAATTTCCTTTCCTCATAGTATTATCATGCACCATTAATATATATTGATTTATAAAACATATTTTGTTTACTAATGTAATTTGTCTTTACACTTATATGTGTGGTGTTGCCTAACCCAATGTATTAAATCACTTGACAATAGAGTGTTTAGAATTGTTTTCTTGCTCCATGACCCATTTTATTTTCAGCTTTAGTTCATGGTCAGTTATCCTGACATTTCTTTGCAGGAGTTGCTGTTAGAAGTCCGAATTAATGATTAAAATCATGGCAATCATCCCACCCTGTTTTACAGACAATACAATATTTAAGTTGCCTGAGATGAATGTTTGTGATCCTTTTGTTAAAAAACCCAGCATGATTAAAGGTGTCCTCATTGTCATTGGCTTCCCCTTCAGCAACCCACTGCGCTCTAGCGAAGCCAGTGATCGATTCTGAGATGTCACCTGAAAAGTGTCTGTATTCAGCTTTGCAATTCTGTTTCTAAAAGTTTTAGAATATTAGGATGTGATTTTCATGTCCAAAAAATTATAATACACATTGTTAGGTTGCGGCACACTAGCAATTTCTGTTTAATATGGTGATATGGTTTGCACAATTCACGTTTTGTCAGTTCCAAAGGGATGGCAAGCAGGAGTGGCACTCAATCAACATACTCGTGTAGTGCATTTACGAACACAAGCATTGAAATTGATATTCTATCACAGTGGTTCTCAACCTTTTTAGCACATGTACCCCTTTGTGAGTCATCCCTAGGCAAATGTACCCCTTACTGGTGAAAAAGTGGGCGTGGCCATTACATGATGTGGGTGGAGCCAAATACTAGCGAAATACAGGTAGTCCCTGGTTAACAAATGAAATAAGGACCGTGTCCATTTTTAACCCGAATACATTATCTTTTGTCCACCTCTGTTCTCCATATACCTCTTTTGTCCCCTCTGTGTCACCTCAGTTCGAGCCTCATTTGTCTCTCTCTGTGTCACCTCAGTTCAAGCTTCATTTGTCTCCCTCTGTGTCACCTCATCTCCCCGTTTTACCTCTGTTCTCCCTGTGCCTCTTTTGACCCCCTCTGTGTCACTTCTGTTCCCCCTGTGCCTATTTTCTCCCCCTCTGTTCCCCGTGTGCCTCTTTTGCCCCCTTCTAGGTCCACCTGTGTCACCTCTTGACCCCCTGTTCTTGCTAGGTATAGGTGCCCCCCCCCCCCATATAGGTATCCAGGTATAGGTTCCCCAGAATAGGTAGCAAGGCCTGGGTGCCCCCAGTATAGGTATCCAGCCATAGGTGCCCACATTATAGGTTTAGCAAGGTACAGGTGCCCCCAGTATAGATAGCAAGCTATATGTGCCCCAGTGTAGGTAACCAGGTACAGATGCCATAGTGTAGGCAGAAAGGTATAGGTGCTCCTGTATAGATGGCCTAGATGGCCAGATACAGGTGGTGCCCCAGTGTTGGTAGCAAGCTACATGTGCCCCAGAATAGATAAGCCAGGTGCAGGTGGTGCCCCAGAATAGATTAGCCAGGTGCAGGTGGTGCCCCAGAACAGATCAGCCAGGTGCAGGTGGTGCCCCAGAACAGATCAGCCAGGTGCAGGTGGTGCCCCAGAACAGATTAGCCAGGTGAAGGTGGTGCCCCAGAATAGATCAGCCAGGTGAAGGTGGTGCCCCAGAATAGATAAGCCAGGTGCAGGTGGTGCCCCAGAACAGATTAGCTAGGTGAGGTGGTGCCCCAGAACAGATTAGCTAGGTGAAGGTGGTGCCCCAGAACAGATTAGCCAGGTGCAGGTGGTGCCCCAGAATAGATTAGCCAGGTGCAGGTTGTGCCCCAGAATAGATTAGCCAGGTGCAGGTTGTGCCCCAGAATAGATTAGCCAGGTGAAGGTGGTGCCCCAGAATAGTTAAGTACAGGTGGTGCCCCAAAATAGTCAGGTACAGGTAGGGCCCCAGTGTAGTTGGCATGCCAATAGGTGACCCAGTATAATCTTACGTAGCCCCGTTCCCGCGCAGACTCCTCTCGCTGGGCTCTCCTCTTGTCGACGGGCTCTCCTCCTCTCGCCACGTCTTACCACAGCAACTCACTGTCGTCATGAGAGGCTGCTGGGTAACCATGGCAACAGGATGCGAGACGGCGACAAGGAGAGCCCAGACAGGAGGAGAGCCCGGCGATACGAGTCCACGTAGGAACGGGGCTAAGTAAGTTGCTGCGCCCATGCCTCCAAGCCTGCCCTGCCTGACACTGACTCTCCTTAGGGCGAGATCCGCCATTTTGGCTGTGGCCCCTGGGGGAACCCTGACAGCTGCCAATGTACCCCCAGGGGTTCACGGACCCCAGGTTGAGAACAACTGTTCTATCAGGTTCGAGCTGAGTTCTGATTAAATGTTGTGTAGCGCACATTGGTGACCAAGTTAACAACTGATATAACAAAAGTTCGATATTTCGCCATGTTTATGGTAAAGGACAGACTTTGTCAAATCCAAGAAACCAAAGTGACCAGCAGTCACAATTCAAACATTAGATTTTATTCACATCTAAGATGTAAATAAACACAGCCATGACATCCAATAGTAAAAACAGGATGTAACTATAACTCCATATATCGCTCTATGATATAGATCTTACTAAACGCTGTAAACAAAGGGCATTCTTCAGGATAAGACCATGTTTACATTGCATTGTAGATCTTTGATGCACAATGGACTGTTGCCGTTTCACGTGGACAAATCGCTATTTGTCAAATGGTGGCATACGACTACAATCTAAACCTTATGTTTATATAGCCCCCCCTCCCCATATCAGAATCAATGCATTTCACCAAGTAAATTTGCACTTACAAGGAATTTGTCTTGGCAGTTGCTTAACAAACACAAACAAAAACAATACAAGGACAGACAGTATATATGTATGTATATATATGTATATATATATATATATATATATATATATATTATTACAAGTCAAGGACAGTATGTACGTATAGTGGCAGTCAACAAGGTGAAAATTGTTCTTTCTCAGTTCGGTGCTGATTACTTTGAAGTCCTAGCAGCTCTAGCGTGGTTCTGCATTAAGCTTGGCTACCACCTGAGGAAAAAAGCTGTTCCTGTGTCTAGAAGTTTTAGTAGCGATTGACTGGAATCTTATTCCTGAAGGCAAGAGCTGGAAGATGGAGTGAGCTGGGTGAGAGGGGTCAGAGGCAATTTTGTTTTCTCTCTTTCTGCATCTGCTAGCGTAATCGGCTAACCTGCTCTACTACTTAGAGGCAAGACCAGATATCCCACGCACCTTCCTGCAACACAGGAAGCCTGTAAATACGTCAGCTATATCTATGTTAACATAGCTTCTGCATGGGGCATGTGCCCAACATATCACATGATCCCCTCCGTATTTGTGTCTAATGCGTACTTCTTTTTGCATGAAATGTGTAAAATATTTCATTGTTATTCCATTAGTAAAAATAATGAACAACGCCACCTAGAGACTAGTGGTTATGCGTCCAATGCATACGCTTTTCTGCGTCAACACGTAAAAAAATCCATTTGTGCTCCAATAGTACAAAACATACGCAGTGCCACCTAGTGGCTAAAAGGAAAATATTCTCACTTGTATTTGGGCAAATCCATGGGCACATGCAAATAAAATGCATAAGATATGTGAAAAAAATATATATTCAGTAGATTTACATAGCACAACTAAAACTTTTTACATCCCAAAAGGCTACATCTATAGGCACATAAATTTCACTGCCAATTAATAGGGGGAATCGTTATATGCAAATCTACCTCAAAACAGGCTATCCTACTATGCAGGGGCGTAGGGTCTCCGTTAATTTCCACAATAATCCATCTAGAAAAACAATATTAAAGAAAAGAAAATAGGAGAAAGGCCACGACTAAAAATAAGACTACGAACTGCAATGCAACACCGTCCACACTTTTACAGTGGGATGTAAAAGTGTGGGCAACCTTGTTAATCGTCATGATTTACCTGTATAAATCGTTTGTTGTTATGATAAAAAATGTCAGTTATATATATCATATAGGAGACACACACAGTGATATTTGAGAATGAGAAGTGAAATTAAGTTTATTGGATATACAGAAATGTGCAATAATTGTTTAAATAAAATTAGACAGGTTAATACATTTGGGCACTGTTGTCATTTTATTGATTCCAAAACCTTTAGAACTAATTATTGGAACTCAAATTGGTTTGGTAAGCTCACTGACCCTTGGCCTACATACACAGGTGAATCCAATTATGAGAGAGAGTATTTAAGGAGGTCAGTTGTAAGTTTCCCTCCTCTTTTAAGCTATAAACAACTCTGAAATGACCTGAAGACAAAGATTGTCCACGATCATGGTTTAGGGCAGGTATGTCAAACCGGTCCTACGAGGGCCGAGATCCTCACACATTTTTGATACAGCTCTAATGAATTGATGGGTCTGAATCAGGATAGGTGTGGTCCATCAGGTAGAACACATTCCTTTCTTTCTCAGTCCATCCTAAACACTAGCATGGATCTGGCCCTCCAGGCCTGGAGTTCGACACATGTGGTTAAGGGGAAGGATACAGAAAGCTATCTCAGAGATTTCAGCTGTCTGTTTCCACAGTTAGGAATATATTGAGGAAATAGAAGACCACAGGCTCAGTTCAAGTTAAGGCTCGAAGTGGCAGACCAAGAAGAATCTCGGATAGACAGAAGCGATAAATGAGAACAGTCAGTCAACCCACAGAGCAGCACCAAAGACTTACAATCTCATTTTGCTGCAGATGGAGCCACTGTGCATCGTTCAGCCATTCAGCGTACTTTATACAAGGAGATGCTGTATGCGAGAGTGATGAGGAGGAAGCCGTTTCTCCACCCACAGCACAAACAGAGCCGCTTGAGGTATGCTAAATCACCTTTGGACAAGCCGTCTTCATTTTGGAATAAGGTGCTGTGGACTGATGTAACTAAAATTGAGTTATTTGGGCATAACAAGCAGCGTCATGCATGGAGGAAAAAGAACACCGCATTCCAAGAAAAACACCTGCTACCTACAGTAAAAGATAGTGGTGGTTCCATCATGCTTTGGGGCTGTGTGGCCAGTGCAGGGACTGGGAATCTTGTCAAAGTTGCTGAATGCATGGATTCCACTCAGTATCAGCAGATTCCGGAGACCAATGACCAGGAATCAGTGACAAAGCTGAAGCTGCCCCGGGGCTGGATATTTCAACAAGACAACGACCCTGCTCAAAATCCACTAAGGCATTCATGCAGAGGAAAAAGTACAACATTCTGGAATGGCCATCTCGGTTCCCAGACCTGAATATAATTGAAAATCTGTGGTGTGAGTTAAAGAGAGCTGTCCATGTTCGGAAGCCATCAAACCTGAATGAACAAGAGATGTTTTGTAAAGAGGAATGGTCCAAAATACCTAAACCAGAATCCAGACTCTCTTTGGAACCTACAGGAAGCTTTTAGAGCAGGGGTAGGGAACCTATGGCTCGGGAGCCAGATGTGGCTCTTTTGATGGTTACATCTGGCTCACAGTTAGGGGCTGATTCACTAAGCTACACTGCTGAAGCAGCGCAGCTTAGTGTGACAGTGCAAGTAACATTTTCAAAGTAGGCACGTTACTGCTGTAGCATGCACTACTAACTTACTTGCGCTCCCCCCAAAACTAACAGCCGCTCCAGTTGTCCCAATCTGGAACCTGTCAGGTCCAGTGACTTTGTAGGAAGAGATCCCCGCACTTTGATTGGCCCAATAGGCTGTCTGGCCCAATAGGCCGCTTGTCAAGTGACAAATTGCGGGGATCTCGTCCTGCAAAGTGAATCAACCCCCAAGTCAGCTAGCTAATTGTACAAGCTGTTAGTCGGTATTTCTCCTGTCTGGCTCTCGGGGAAATTGCTAATGTTGCTGAAACCCAAGAGAAGCTGAAGATTTGTTTGACACTTCCACTGCCCGGCGGATCAACTGTGTACACATCACCATAGCAACAGGGACGTGAGCCCTCTGCTGCACATGCGCACTGTCCCAGTTTGAAACATAATGTATGGCTCTCATGGAATTACATTTTAAAATATGTGGCGTTTATGGCTCTTTTAGCCATAAAGGTTCCTGACCCCTGGTTTAGAGAACTGTCATATCTACAAAAGGAGGATCTACTAAATATTGATTTCATTTCTTTTTTGTGGCGCCCAAATTTATGCACCTACCTAATTTTGTTTAAACAATTATTGCACACTTTCTGTAAATCCAATAAACTTCATTTCACTTCTCAAATATCACTGTGCATGTCTCCTATATGATATAATTAACTGACATTTTTAATTGTAACAACCAACAATTTATACAGGAAAATCAAGATGATTAACAAGGTTGCCCAAACTTCCGCATCCCACTGTATATTATATCAATGTGTTATATTACTGGGAGTAATTCATATTCCGTATTAAGATCAAACGGGGTAATTGTTCCCAAATGTCTGATCCACCATGCCTTATCCCTCAAGAGTAACTTAAGCCTGTTGCCCCGTCTTCTTGGTCGAGGGATTGTTTGTAAAATCTGAAATCGTAAGGTTGCTACCCCATATCTTTTCTCTACTATATTTGCGGAAACTGCCTGATCAATATTTCTTTTTCTAATAGCTGATTTGTGGAAAGAGATTCTGCTCTTCGCCCTCTGAGTGGCCTGTCCCATCTTTTTACCACTCTGAAGATGTCAGACAGAATCTCCCCCAAGAACGTTACCACACTGGACACAGTCCCTACAGGAAAAAGTCCCCCTCCTAGCTGTCCCGTGTTCCCTTAGTCCGGTGTGCATAGAAGACCTACACTGCAATGTAAACATAGTCTTAAAGTATGCCCTCTGTTTACAGAATGTAGTAATGCTGGATCCACACGGTGCGTTCGCGCACTCGATTTCCCGCTCGATTCCCATCGATTCGTTTATTTCCAACATGTCCGATTTGGAATTCGATGGATCGTTAGGTCCATTTGGCATATTTTGCATGCGAATCGACCTAACGATCCATCGAAATCCAAATCGGACACGTTGGAAATAAACAAATCGACAGGAATCGAGCGGGAAATCGAGTGCGCGAATGCACCGTGTGGATCCAGCATAAGAGCTATATCATAGAGCTATATGTGGAGCTATAGTTACATCCTGTTTTTGCTATCTGATGTCTTTGTTTATTCACATCTTGGAGGTGAATTAAAATCTACTTTTTAAATCGTGGGTGCTGGTCTCTTTGGTTTCTTGGATTTGACTTAGCCTGTCACAGCCAGACGGGCTAAACCGTGCACGACAACAGCAAGTAAGGAGTGCTGTCTGAGAAGTACACTATGCTAAAGGACTGTACCCATGCTAGATTAAAGTAATAACTACCACCTCTGCCGATAATCCGTTGTGTGTACAGCAGCCCCGACTGATGCAGTCAGGGGGCTGCTGAAATTTGCGAGGTGGATCAACTCAGCGAAGCGACGGCCATAGCTTTGTGATCACTCCGTCCCCCGAGTGACATCACATCTGCACTGCTCCATCGGTGCTCCGCCTCCCCACATTGACTCAGAACGCATTGCTCAGCGTTGTCACCTGAGGGATCGGGTCCTAATCCCCATCAGGGTGACATCTATCGAGCTTGTGTACAGGCCTTAAGATCTGATGGAAAATTGGTTGCAGTAGTACTTTCGGATGTCCAGGTATACAATTGATAATCGTCAGATATTGACAATTTACTTGGTGTAAAGGTTACCTCATAATGTATGTGCCTGTTAACTTTCAGTTGATTTCAGACAATTTATGGATTAGTAATCAGGCATGTTGGAAAATCTGTATCAGAAGAGAGTAAGGTTGTATTAGAAATACAAGATTTCAGAAATAACATCTATTTTTTAAATTATAATGATAAATAGCAGCCTTTTTTCAGCTGCACGATGACAAATATAAAATATTTTACATTTATTGGAGGAACCCCTCTCTTCCTTTCATATTGCCGGGATTTTCCGGCAAACCGGTGGAGGAGATAAAAAAACAAAACACAGGCTGCTACTGATGATGTCACAGGGGAGGTGATCTCAGCTTGTGTGAGATTTCACATAGACAACACCCCTGTGAGGGAGGGTAGCTGATGACAAACACACCCATAATCTAAAACCTCCTACTAAGCTCAGAAGTAATAGCTGTCACCTGTATAACTCTAGTTATGAAAAGAGAAGGGTGAAAAGCATGCACTGAAATGCTCATAGGCTTGAAGGAGTATTTATTTATCTTTGTATGTGTCAGAGTGGTGCAACTAAATATTTTGAATTAAAAAATTATTTGGCTTGGGTCCGCTTTAAGCAGTTTTCTTGCATTTTGATTAATTTTTCTTTCTGTTAAAATGTAATCGAAATCCATTTGGTACAGTTTTATACTGCCTGATCGATTTTCAGTCAGGGAGTGAGCAATCGTGTTTTTTTTTTTTATCATTCTGTTATTGTCTTGTGTATAGATAACTTATGTTAACGTAAAATGTCTTTATACTACTTCTTCCCCATGATCATTACACAAGATGTGTTAAGCACAGGTCTGTTTGCCAAGACCTTATAACTTTAACTACTGTAATGATAAACTGAATTGTCATTCTCTCTACCTTCAGAGTTTTTCACATTTAATGGCTGATGGAAAGAGTTTGTGGCCAAGTTGGGAACTTCTAAAATGGATTTTTGGTTTATCCAAGTTCACATTGCCAGCAATAGGTGAGAAGGATTGTGTACAATATTTGTCTAGTAGATAGGATAATGTATGTAGGTCTCTGTCCAGTCACATTATATTCTTTCTAATAAAAACACAATTTTACTTTATCTTGTTGGTCAGATTTTTTTAACTTTAAAGGGAACCCAAGGTGAGGGACATATGGAGGCTGCCGTATTAATTTTCTTTTAAAGAGGAGCTGTCAGCCATACTATCTCAGAAAAAAACACATACGTCGATAAATACTTGCTCTACTTACATAACGTGTTGCACTGTCCACGTTTTGATTTTAGTGATTTTTCTATAGTAAAAAAAGAGAAAATCATTCTTAGTATTCTCCATCTTAACTGTGTCTATTTTGAAGCCAATCCTGATGTAATTTCCTCCGTTACTCTCCTCTGCCTGATTGTGTATGCATTGCCCACCCTCCTCCCCGTCTTCAGGCACTCCCACCCAGCTCTGCAATAGAAAGTGCATTGTCTCTGCATGAGAAATATTGGCCAATCAGAGAGAAACAGAGGTGTGGGAGGGGAAAACAAGAGAGAAAGAGGCTTCAGCCAATCAGGCTGCATTAGTTAAGTCTGAGGGGAAATTAAAAAAAAAGACAACCTAGCCTGCCCTGAAGCTTCCTTTGTACCAAATAAGAGTCAGGTAAACTGGAGAATCATCTTTTATCAAGAAGAAAATGTTAAGAGGATGCTTGGTTAGCATACTTTTTACTTGTTTACCTGATAAAAATAAAGACTTGAATTTTTTATTTTATGCCCTACAGTTACACTTTAAATAATGCACATAACCTGACTGTCCTGTTGATCCACTGCCTCTAATACTTTTAGCACTTTACCGGTTATTGTGCAATAGTGTATTGATGTGTTTTAAAGCAAAAGGGTCCATTGTGCATGGACCACAATGTGAGTTTGCGTTTTATTTTTAATGATTTTGAGTTGTTGCAATCAAGTGTATCCCCCGTGTTTGAACTTAGCCCTGACTCCTGCATATATTTTTTTGGAGTGATGGTCACTGTCTCCAATATTGAGTACGGGGTGTCTGCAGGCTTCACAGTGTGCCAGAGTGCAATAGAGAGCGCTGAGCATTATTTATCTTTGACATACTGTCTTATTTATCTTTGACATACAAGGAAACTTGCCCTTGCAATAATTCAGCTATAAGTGAACATTTGAGGTTACCCACAATGCACCACTACCAAATATGCAAATTATCTCTTTTCGCCCCTGTAAGCCAGGTTCGCATCCAGAACCGCTGGAGTACCACAAATGTTTACTTATAGCTGAATTATTGCAAGTTTCCTTCTGTTCTAACCACTTGCCGACCGCCCACTGTACATTGGCGGCGGCAAAGTGGCAGCCCCAGTACCACATTGGCGTCGGGTCCTGGGACACTGTGTTGCCGGGGATCGCGCGCTGGGATGCGCGCGCATCCGCCGGCAATAGGCTCCGCCCACCCGCGACGACACTGTTTGCACCCAATCACCCCCCTAATCACCCATTAATCACTCCCTGTCACTATCTGTCAACGCTATTTTTTTTTAGTCCCTAAACTGCCCCCTGGGGACTCCTGATCACCCCCCACCCCTCAGATTCTCCCCAGACACCCCCCCCCTGTGCACTGTATGCATCTATCCCCCCTGATCACCTGTCAATCACCCATCAATCACCCCCTGTCACTGCCACTCATCAATCAGCCCCTAACCTGCCCCTTGCGGGCAATCTGATCACCCACACCATCAGATCGCCTGCAGACCCGCCGTCAGATCACCTCCCAAGTGCATTGTTTACATCTGTTCTCTCCTCTAAACACCCTTTAATTACCCATCAATCACCCCCTGTCACTACCTGTCACTGCTACCCATCAGATTAGACCCCTATCTGCCCCTAGGGCACCCAATCACCCACCCACACCCTCAGAACGCCCTCAGACCCCAGCCCTGATCACCTCGCCAGTGCATTGCTTGCATCTATTCCCCCCACTAATCACACCTTGAGACACCCATCAATCACCTCCTGTCACCACCTGTCACCCCCTAGCACACCTACCCATCAGATCAGGCCCTAATTTGCCCCGTGTGGGCTCCTGATCACTCAGCCAAACCCTCAGATCCCCCTCAGACCCCCTTCCGATCACCTCCCTAGTGCATTGATTGCATCTATTTTCCCCTCTAACCACCCCCTGAGACACCCATCAATCACCTCCTGTCACCCCCCTAGCACTCCTATCCATCAGATCAGGCCCAATACAACCTGTCATGTAAGAGGCCACCCTGCTTATGACCGGTTCCTCAAAATTCGCCTCCTCATAGACCACCTGTCATCAAAATTTGCAGATGCTTATACCCCTGAACAGTAATTTTGAGACATTTGGTTTCCAGACTACTCATGGTTCTGTTAGGTGTATGAAGAGTTCATAGATGATTTTATTTTTTGTCAAAAGTTAGCGGAAATTGATTTTTATTGTTTTTTCACAAAGTTTCATTTTTCACTAACTTGTGACCAAAAAAAATCTTCTATGAACTCGCCATACACCTAACGGAATACCTCGGGGTGTCTTCTTTCTAAAATGGGGTCACTTGTGGGGTTCCTATACTGCCCTGGCATTTTAGGGGCCCTAAACCGTGAGGAGTAGTCTAGAAAACAAATGCCTCAAAATGACCTGTGAATAGGACGTTAGGCCCCTTAGCACACCTAGGTTGCAAAAAAGTGTCACACATGTGGTATCGCCGTACTCAGAAGAAGTAGTATAATGTGTTTTGGGGTGTATTTTTACACATACCCATGCTGGGTGGGAGAAATCTCTCTGTAAATGGACAATTGTGTGTAAAAAAAAAATCAAAAAATTGTCATTTACAGAGATATTTCTCCCACCCAGCATGGGTATGTGTAAAAATACACCCCAAAACACATTATACTACTTCTCCTGAGTACAGCGGTACCACATATGTGGCACTTTTTTGCACCCTAAGTGCGCTAAGGGGCCCAAAGTCCAATGAGCACCTTTAGGCTTTACAGGAGTGCTTACAATTTAGCACCCCCCAAAATGCCAGGACAGTAAACACCCCACAAATGACCCCATTTTGGAAAGTAGACACTTCAAGGTATTCAGAGAGGAGCATAATGAGTCCGTGGCAGATTTCATTTTTTTTGTCGCAAGTTAGAAGAAATGGAAACTTTTTTTTTCTTTTTTTTTTTGTCACAAAGTGTCATTTTTGCGCTAACTTGTGACAAAAAATAAAATCTTCTATGAACTCACCATGCCTCTTAGTGAATACTTTGGGATGTCTTATTTCCAAAATAGGGTCATTTGAGGGGTATTTATAACATCCTGGAATTTTAGCACCTCATGAAACATGACAGGTGGTCAGAAAAGTCAGAGATGCTTTAAAATGGGAAAATTCACTTTTGGCACCATAGTTTGTAAACACTATAACTTTTACCCAAACCAATAAATATACACTGAATGGATTTTTTTTTATCAAAGACATGTAGCAGAATAAATTTGGACAAAAATGTATACAGAAATTTTACTTTATTTGAAAAATGTCAGCACAGAAAGTAAAAAAAAACATTTTTTTGACAAAATTTCTGTCTTTTTTGATGAATATAATAAAAACTAAAACTCGCAGCAGCAATCAAATAGCACCAAAAGAAAGCTGTATTAGTGACAAGAAAAGGAGGTAAAATTCATTTAGATGGTAGGCTGTATGATCGAGCAATAAACCGTTAAAGCTGCAGTGGTCTGAATGGAAAAAAAGGCTCTGGTCCTTAAGGGGTTTTATGACTGCAGTCCTTCAAACTAACTTCAAACTAAGTGGTTAAGAAGGCAAAGCAAGCATTGCTTTTTAATAGGAGGGCATTTTGGTCTCTTTTATCCCCCTATACATTCCTAGTGGTTTGGGTCACCCCTAATTGCTTAGTTACTCTGTTTCACTTCAAAAAGGGGATTTGTGGGATTTTTTTCCTTTAATGTGAACCTAAACTGAAGAAAAAAAAAAAAAAAGACTTAAACTTACCTGGGTCTTTTACCAGACCCTTGCAGCTGCTCTGTGTCCGCGCTGTCACAAAGCAATCTTCCGACCCCCGCAGTGACCCTCTTTCATTTGGATGTGCGGTCCTGGTATCTGCGCCTCCTGATTGAGGTCCCATGGACAGGAGCGGTCTGCGGATGTGCAGTACATAACAATCTCTACTGCGCATGCGTAGAATGCTCCCGGCGATGGATGATCGAAGACGCGCAGCCACGGACACGCGTTCGCAGTGGCCTTCAACTCGCCAGTCTGCCGGCGGGGGACTGGAGGATCACTTAGTGACAGTGCGGGCCCAGGGTGGCTGCAGGAGGCTGGTAGGAGACCCAGATGAGTTAAACTCGTTTCTTAACTTCAGTTTAGGTTCCCTTTAAGCCTTCACTTGCCTGCTCCAGTATTTTTTTTCTTCTTCTTACCTCTCTGATAATTCCTCAGATCGATACAGGTTTTCTTGATTGTTCTTATAGATATACTGACTGCTCTTTTTTTCAATGTTTTTAATAGGCCTGGCTTTAGTCGAGACTTTAGCCAATGTAAATACTCAGGGGAACGCAATAATGGTACAAAAAGGTAAAAACCTCAAAGAAGAACTAAATACATTGCTTGGGAATGATGGCGTTCTTATATATCCTTCTCATCCTAAGATTGCCCCAAAACACCATGAACCTCTTGCAATGCCTTTCAACTTTGCATACACTGGTAAGCACCTTCAGTTGTTTCTACAATATGTAATATGCTACATTTTTACAGGCCTTCTATGACCTCTCCTTCGCTGAAATGCTTGTTCTATAGACCAAAGTGAAATATACATTTCTTTTTTTCTGCTTGACCATAAGCGGGTGTAGCTATCTTATAAGGTATGCCACTATAAGGCTGGGTTCAGACTAAAAATCAATGCTTGTATGCATTTTTTGTGCAACACTTGTGTCACTGTTGAATCGTCCACTATCTGTCCAGAGTGGAGACATGCCATTCATCAGCTGAATGGCAATGCAATTCACTGTCTAGAAAAATGCATGCTGTGGGGACTTATCTGCAACGGACAAAAACAGAATGCATCAAAGTGAACTGTCCCATAGAAAATCATTGAGATCATTATTAATCCATGTTCTGTCTGATCCATTAAAATTCTGGGTAGCAGAGATATTGTGAACCAACCATAAGGGCACAATATTGTGAAAAATTGAGATGACAGCCTTTATTGCCTACATGAACCATTTATTAAGGCGTTTCCTGTTATTTATTTTATTTATTTATTGTATTTATAAAGCACCAACATATTACGCAGCGCTGGACAGTAGTTTAGGTTACAGACAATATTTAGGGGTGACATACAGCAAAATGACAATACAGGAATACAAGAAAGACCAGATTATGCAGCACAGTATGAGTACAAGGTAATGCTTAGTCAGTCACTGGATGGAGCATGGAGATTATGCAAGTTAGGTTCACTCAGATGCATAGTATGGGTTCACAGTAATGGAGGTGCATGATCAGGTAGGACACAAAAGGAGGTGGACTCTGCCCAAAGGCTTACAATCTAGACAGAGGGAGAGGTAAGGATACGAAAGGTAGGGGACCAGAGTTCAGCTGTGAGTTTATCCCCAAAGGCTCCATAGTGAGGATATTACAAGTGATACAGCAAAGCTGAATTGGATTTAAAAAACAAAACTACAGTAAAGTAAAAAAGTTAGTTATATACAGTATATCAAATGCCAACCACAATACCTTGTTTCCTCCCTTATGGATCAGAGCAGTTTTGTTGCTTTAGCTATGTCCCTATTTAATCAGTAACTACTTTAGCCCTACTTATGACACCTAAATGCATTGCAATTGGAAAAAATAGAAAATAAAATTTCTAGTTTTTACCAATTACGGTTTAAAAATAATAAAAAAGTGCTAATGTAGTTCAAAAACACAACTTTTATTAGGCTATTTCTCCAGTCACAAGATGTAAATTATGTTCCTAACACAAGTTATGGTGTTGATATTTAGATTTTTGAAATAAAGGTGGGTTTATGCAATAGTATGCACTTTTCTCTTTGAACTGAGAAAATAGTAATAGTATTTAGTAATAGTAAAAATTGTGGATAAAAGGTTTATTAATACTTTTACTATGCACAGGTCATGGCTGTAAAAGTGGGCTTGGTTAAAAAGTATATTTTATTGTAAAACGTAGCCTGATGTGCCCCCAGTATTAGGTAGCCCCCCTTTCTATTTATTTATTTATTGTATTTATAAAGCGCCAACATATTACGCAGCGCTTTCTAGTAAAGATCCCAAGTATAGATAGATCCCCCCCAGTATAGATAGCCAGATGTGCCCCATATTAGCGCCCCCCCCCCCCCCCCCAACAGGTAGCCTGATTTATCCCTATTATTAGGTTACTCCCTATAGAGGTAGCCAGATGTGCCAAGTAAAAGCCCCCTCATACGTAGCCTGATGTGCCCCCAGTTTTAGCCCCCCTCAGTATAGATAGCCACATGTGCTACAAGTATTAGCCCCCATAGGAAGCTTGATGTGCCCTCAGTATTAGGCCTCCCTCAGTATAGATAGCCACATGTGCTCCAAGTATTAGCCCCCCATAGGAAGCTTGCCCCCAGTATCGGGTACCCCCTCCTATAGAGATATCCAAGAGTTCTGCAGTATTTGGTTGCCCCCCCACCCCCAATGTAGAGATCAGCAACACGGAAGCAATGCTGGAAGAAGCATCACTCTTTTTCTGGTTCCAGCAACAATCATGGCTCCCATCTGTGTGCAATACCCCAGCCAGTTCCTAATTATCGCCTGGACTTGGTCTATTCGGCAGTGCAGAGCAGGTTGCGGTGGAGGGGAGCCATGATCGTTGCTGGAGCCAGGAGAGGCGAGGCGAGAAATGCTTCTTCCAGCATCTCTTCTGTTTTGCTGAGCTCTGCAAGGGGGAGGGGGGGGGGGGGGGTTAAGGGGGGATCAGACTCTAAGCAGAGCTTTTCTGATTTGTGTAGGTAGGGGGAAGGGGTAATGAGCACAGATGTGTGTTGTGCTCATTAATGCAGGCCACATATCTACATCCTGGAGCCTAAAGATGCTCCAGAACAGACATAGGTATATTGTTGCAGAGCCTAAAGTGGTAAACTAACCCAATGCATAAATCCATTACATTTCACAGTTATCCTTTAATATTCACATGAGTAGTGTTAGTAGATTACTCCTCTATTGTGAACGACGCCCTTAAATAATTATAATGATTATACATTTTACAAAATCAGCATAATGTTATTTAAAAAAAAAGATTAAGAATAATGAATAATGATTGATTATACCTATGCTTTTTCTCCACAGGCATTTTCAATGTATTAGGACTTCCAGTCACTCAGTGCCCACTGGGACTTAGTGAAGATGGACTACCACTGGGAGTACAAATAATTTCTACACAGTACAATGATCATCTAACTCTGGCTGTTGCACAATATCTAGAAAAGGCTTTTGGAGGTTGGAGGAAACCTGAAAAAAACTGACACTTAAATCCTGAAACAATCCTGGATTGTGATGCTTTTTGTTATGAAGATGTTGAGTTGCTGTACAGGCAAATCCTGTACCTTTTTTTGATAAATAATTTTGTTGAGCATTCCTTAAACAAAAGCTTGCATATATATAATCCAGACCTTCATTTAATTAAATTACCTCTGGACTGTAAAACATTAATTACAGTTAATGACCTACTGCTGTTATTTACATAAGTTTGTGTAAAAATGAACATCTATAAACCAAAAGTGTTATAGAATGGGTTCTGAAAAAGTTATGGGACAGGTGGGACTCATTTAGGAGCGTAAAGCAGCATTTACATGACATTTATTTTGGGAAATAGAAGACACACAAAAAAATGTTGTTACATAGTGCAATTTACAAATAACTTTATACTGCCCCATCAAGCACTACTAAAAAAGTAAAATGGGATGGTAAAAACAAAAAGAATGCTAACCAATGAAAGAAGCCTTTCAAATAAAATGAATGAATTTAAGTTACTGATGAGAGATAAAGATTATGGTATTATTGAAGGAAAGGTGGCCATATATCAGGCGACTTGCCGGCCGATCGACCATCCGATTAGATTATTATAATTGAACTGGATAAAAATCGCTGCTGCCAAGAGCATGCCCGACCGACAATGCAACCGATTTTGGTGCGAAAATTGGTCGCATTGTCGATCGCGCATGCTGCAAGATGTTGGGCCTACTTGCTTGATCGGGTGCGCGGCGGGAATGGCGTGCAATTTTGCGAATATCCACGAACCCCCTAGTGCTGTCCCCATTGATAAATGTCCCCCCGGTGCCCCGTGCAAGGTATACATTACCTCTCTGTGGCCTCCGCTTGTCCCCGCTGGCTTCCGGGATTCCTCTTCTGCATACACTCACGCCCCACGTGGTTTCTTAGTAAGGGTGCACATGTGTGACGTCACGGGGGTGCACGTGTATGCAGAGGAGGAATCCCGGAAGCAGCTGAGGACAAGCGGATGCCGCAGACAGGTAATGTATACTTTGCACGGAGCACCGGGGGGACATTTTAACATTGGGGATGGCGTTGGGGTGGCGAGGCGGACGGATGTGGCATCACAAGGCCGATTCAGGATCGATTTCAGCATGAAATTGATCGGGATTCGGCCTGTGGTGTATGGACAGCTGACAGATCTCTCTCATCAGATTCGATTAGGGAGAGATTTGTCTTTTGGTCGAATCTGCCCATACATCGCTACATTAACTACAACATGGATGATTGGTAGCCACGATTGGATGGTAAATATGGAGAGATATAGTGTGAATAGAAAAGACAGATCAGATAGAAAAGGATGAGTCTGTATATTTAATTTCTTTATCACTCATTATGAATGAAGACTTCGCTGAGGACTGTGAAGGTGTTTCATGCAGAAACTAAGAGATGTACAGGGGTTGGACAAAATAATGGAAACACCTTGAAAACAAAATATATTTTAATATGGTGTAGGTCCACCTTTTGCGGCAATTACAGCCTCAATTCTCCGAGGTATTGATTTATACAAATTGTGAATTGTTTCCAAAGGAATTTTAGCCCATTCTTCAGTTAAAACACTCTCCAGTTCTTTTAGAGACAATGGCGGCAGAAATCGACTTCTTACTTGAATCTCTAATAACGACCATAAATGCTCAATAATATTGAGGTCTGGGGATTGTGGTGGCCAGATGAGATGCTCAATTTCATTAGAATGTTCCTAGTGCCATTCTTTAATAATTCTAGCTGTATGAATTGGGGCATTATCATCTTGAAAGATGGCATTCCCCTCCGGAAACAGTTCTTGAACTATAGGATGAACTTGGTCACCCAAAATTCCTAAATAGTCTCGGCTGTTAATTCTTCCATGAAGGGAAATCATTGGCCCGGCGGATTTCCAAGAAATAGCACCCCAGATCATCACAGAACCCCCACCCTATTTTACCGTTGGGAGAAGGCAGTCTGAATGAGATGCTTCTTTCAGCTGTCTCCAAACGTAAACTAGGCTGGAGGTCGGAAAAAAGGTAAACGATGATTCGTCAGAGAAAATCACATTTTTCCACTGCTCGAGGGACCAATTCTGGTGGTTTCTACACCACTCTAAACACTTTGAAACATTTGTCTTTGAGAGCAGAGGTTTTCTAATTGCAGTTCTTCTGTGGAATCCAGATTTGTGCAGTTCCCGACGAACAGTTTTTGTGGAAACTGGGTTCTGTAGGTGTTCATTCAGCTCTGCTTTTAAGAGCTGTGGTCTTGCAATCTTTTCTAACAATTCGATGTAGAGTCCAACGGTCTCTATCAGACAACTTTGACTTTCGGCCACAACTGTGCTTTGCTGAGGATGTTTTTCCTTCTCTTTCAAAGGCGGTCATTACTTTTGAAACAGTACCTCTTGAAATGCCAAGCATTCAGGCAGTTTCTGTTATAGTAGCGCCTGCCATACGAGCACCAACAATTTGCCCTCTTTGAAAGTCTGAGAGATCTGCCATTTTTATAAATTACAACCAACTTTGGTTTAAATATCTGTAAAAAACAATTATTTAAACATATCAAATAACAAAAATAATAAACAAAAAAATTAACATATGTCAAGTTTTGATTGCTTAAAACATGTTCAAAGATAATGATGCCAAAATGTTAGGGTGTTTCCATTATTTTGTCCAACCCCTGTAGATTGCTTATAGGGGTATGTTTTAAAGAGGAGCTGTTAGGTATAAGGTCTCAGAGAAAATAAACACATATATCAGCAGCTAAATATAGGCTGTACTTACATTACATATGCATTTCACTGTCCACATTTGGATTTCACAGAATTTTTATATAGTATATGCAGAGAATGATGCTCCTGACAGCTCATGGCAGGCTCCATGTTTGTCTGTCTCCTATGAAGCCAAATGTGTCGTCATGTCCTCCCTGCTTCCTGATCACAGAAAAGCTCGTACTGAATAACACTAGTTTGCAGTGAATATTAACTAGCCATGTGGCTAGGAACAATAGCGGACTCCTGCAGTGTACTCTGCTGGGAGATTTATCAGTGCTGTGCGCTGGACTGAGTTACATTCTATTGTTACTTGACCCTGTAACTTCTCATTAGCAGCCGAGGGGAGGGCCCCAGAATGCTTTGCAGTATGGTTTGCGGCTTGCGTCCTCTTAAGAGCTTGGGTCTAACAGCTTTGCTGATAAGCACACATCAAATGTAAGAGAGATTTTTATCTTCACTATTGCCTTTTTGGCTTCCGTCTAAACTGTTTAACACAGGAGAATAGAGGTTTAAATTAGCTTCTGCAGCCTGACAGTTACTCTTTAAGTATCACCATATAAACAACATGGAACTATAGTTACTGCAACTGATTGAAAAAGCTAAGAAATATACTGTAAAAAATTTAATGAACACAAGGGTCCTGCCCACTACATGAACATCATACATACATGGATAAGAAAGTTTGAATGAATGAATTGTGAAGTTTTATGGACCAACCGAATATAAACATCTGAATAAAATTTAATTTTAACTTTTTCTTCTTATTGGGGAATATAATAAACCTCCACACATAAACCATGAGGAAATACGATTACTGCAGCAGGTTGAAAAAGCTGCAAAAAATGTGGCCATAGTTATTGGTAATTTTAAGTATCTACCACAGGTGTCAAACACCAGTCCATTTTATGTGGTTTGCAAGAGCTTCAAATGTGCATAATTGTAAGCAGTAAAAGAAAGGAGGAAACCTATTCTGTACATGTGCTTACAGCAAACTACAACATACTAGGATGTAATGTTGATATTCTCAGCTTCTTCAAACTCAGAATCTAGTTCCGAATTCTTCCTCATTCTGAAATGTTCCAGTCAGTGCTAACCTCCCCCTTGTTACCGCCTCTGGCCACTGCGCTCCATGTTGCATTCCAGATCTTCAGCATTTCCTGTTTTTAAGCCAGAAAGAGGAAGTAATGTAGTTATGTGAAATGTGATGTGGCGAGCAGAGGCAGCGACAAACGTGAGTTAGCATCCCCCTGCCACTATCCACAAGCAGGTTCTGACTAGAACAATTCAGAACGAGGTTTCAAATTCAAATAAGCTGAACACGTCAACGCTAGTAGGATGACCTGACGCTTGTATCTGCGGCATCTGATGTTTTCATGGAGACAGCGGGCTGAAGCTGATGCATCTTTTTACAGATGAAAATAAAGGGCTTTTTTTTTTAAATAGTTATATTTTTAACTATTTAATCTAAGTAGGTAGAGAGTCAATAATTACCTCCTAGACCTTTAACTGATAAGGGGATGGACATCTTGGGAGCCCCCTAGGACCTATCCCCACATGCGTGGGGGATAGTTACCACCACCTACATACATGTCAAAGACAAGAGGTTCATCCTCACTTCTATGCAGTAAAGGGTTGTGGGGGAGGCTTTGCTTACCCCTTGCTTCCAGAGTCCCCCATATCATGGAACATGTGGGTTGGTATAGCTCAGAGCCACAGGCGTAACTATAGAGCCTGCAAGGGATGCAGGCGCAGGGGGACCCGGAGGTGGAGGAGCCTTAGAAGAGACCCGGCTCTGGGGTCCGTCGCCCGCCATTGCGAGCAGGCTGTGTGCTTTGTAGCATGTGGCGGCAGGCACTAGGTCCTGAGCGGCATGCTTTTTTTTTTTTTAACCTCCTGGATGCTTCCTTATCAGCTCCGCTACCCGACCCCTTCAAGCACGCAGGATCAAGAGATGCACGCACCGAAATGTAATCCCTTCGTGCCGCAAATCCATGCTCTGTTGCAGTCAGGCCAGGATGAAGAAGAAGTCTATGCTCCTGACTGCCCGTTGCCACTAGTGAGACACAGCCTTCTTGCGTGTGTGTGTGTGTGCGCGCGCGCAGGCTTGTGACATCGCCTGTGGCTGTGTCGGGGACAGGAGCGGCTGGGGCTGCAGAGATGGCCATGGGGAACCCTGAGCCTCAGTGCAGTAACTATATGATATAAATATATACACACATTGCCCGGGATATATATATATATATATATATACATTTTTTTTGTGAGGAATTCCTGTTTTTTGGGGCGGGGAGTGGCTGAGTCTGGTGCCTGTCTGAGTTACTGCACGATTTACTGGTTTACTACATGATTTGTTTTTGTGTGTGTGTGGGGTGTTGCCTGCCTAATTTCTGATTTGCGGGGGAGGGAGTGGGCTGCCAGCCTGCCTGATTGGGGGAGGGGGGTTCTGGGGGTGTTGGAGAGGGGGGCCCAGTGGTTTCTAGTTATGCCTCCACCATGTGGCTCCTACTGTTGTTTGGTGTCCCCTACTGCTGCCACTGACTTCCAAATACCACAATGGCCTTCTCTTACCTCTAAGGCTGTCCCACGACTTTCTGGGATGCTCTCTGCAGTCTGCATCACCACTACTTTTGTTATGGAAGAGATGTCATCTGACCAGTGCAACATTTGTAATGGCAGATCTCAGGCATACATAACCCGAGGTCTACTTGTAATAGCTTAACCACTTGCCGACCGCGCACTCATACCGCGCATCGGCAAAGTGGCAGCTGCAGGCCGGCTGCAGGCTAATTAATCAGGAAGCAGCCGCTCGCGTGAGCGGCTGCTTCCTGTCAATTCACGGTGGGGGGCTCCGTGAATAGCCTGCGGGCCGCTGATCGCGGCTCGCAGGCTAAATGTAAACACAAGCGGAAATAATCCGCTTTGTTTACATTGTACGGCGCTGCTGCGCAGCAGCGCCGTAAGGCAGATCGGCGATCCCCGGCCCATCAGCGGCCGGGGTTCGCCGCCATGTGACAGGGGACGTCCTGTCACAGGCTGCACAGGACGGATAGCGTCCTGTGCAGCCCCGATCACCAGGGGGCCAGGTAGGAGAGGGGGAAGCGGAATTTCGCCGTGAAGGGGGGCTTTGAGGTGCCCCCCCCCCCCCCCGCCAGCCACACGCAGGCACGAGAGATCGGACCCCCCCAGCACATCATCCCCCTAGTGGGGAAAAAAGGGGGGTGATCTGATCTCTCTGCCTGGTGTTTGATCTGTGCTGGGGGCTGTAGAGCCCACCCAGCACAGATCACAGAATTCAACGCTGGTCCTTAAGGGGGGGTAACGGGTGGGTCCTCAAGTGGTTAAGCCAGTTCATCTCTACAAATAGCTAAGAATAATGTCCCAGGTTTTTTAAAATTGCTTGTCCTGCATATCTGAATCAAATATTTAGCTTCTCCACCCAGCCTATAACAAACTTTGTCAAGAGTGGTAGGGTTAGAGCTCATTGACAGACACTCAGGCCCATGTGCAATTCACTTTTTTTCGTAAGTTTTCTCAAAGGTGATTTTTACACCTTGTCAATAAAATGTCCATTAAACCAACAGCAAGCTAGAAAATACTCAAAATAATTTTGTTAGTGCCTTTTTCAGCTACCTTTGGTACTTTTAATTGCAAAGTGCTGAATAGTTGATTTAAAAAAAAGTTGCAAAATTATTACCCAAGAGAAAAAGTGAATTGGGCCTTAGTTTGTATAGCTAACAACCATTGTTGCTAATCCTTGCAGTTTTTACTCCAGAATGAAGGGCCAGGACAGGCTCTCTCATGAAGCAAGGTGAAACATTTGCATCAGGTACAGAGATTACAGGAGCAGCATGTTTGTACGGTTTATACTAACAGCATGCAATCAGAGTAAGAGGAGCAGCGAGATGAAGAGGTCATTGGAGAAAAGCAGCTTGTAGTGCTGTGTGAGGAGACTGGCAGTAAGTGAGGAGGAGGGAGGCAGGAGAGCAGCAGTGTTTCATTTGACTTGCACAGCAGAAGAGTGGAGGTGGCACTGCTGTTCTGACTGAGGAGGAATGGAGAGGCTGAGGGTGAGCAGGTAGTTTGTCACAGACTCACAGCCAGTCAGTGTGATATTGTGCTGAGCTGCAGCATGTCATGTAAGAACATTAACCTCCCTGGCGGTAAGCCCGTGCTGAGCACGGGCTATGCCGCCGGGAGGCACCGCTCATTTGCATAATTTTTTTTTTGCTGCACTTTGCTAGCTGTGTGCAGTGCCCAATCGCCGCCGCTACCCGCGTCGCCGCAGCCGCCCCCCCCAGACCCCGTGCGCTGCCTGGCCAATCAGTGCCAGGCAGCGCTGTGGGGTGGATCGGAGTCCCCTTTGACGTCACGACGTCATCCCGCCCCGTCGCCATGGCGACGGGGGAAGCCCTCCAGATCCCGTTCTTTGAACGGGATCTGTTGATCTCCGATCGCCGGCGGCGATCGGAGGGGCTGGGGGGATGCCGCTGAGCAGCGGCTATCATGTAGCGAGACCTCATCTCGCTACATGAAGAATTTTTTTTTAAAATAAACAAAACGTATTTGCTGCCCCCTGGCGGATTGTGACAAACCGCCAGGAGGGTTAAATGAAGCAGAGTAAATTGTCGGGCACAGGACTTCTATCAGTAACAAAGAAATGCTTTTCTTTAACCACTTAAGGACCACAGCATTCCCCACAGATACACCCCCCCCCCCCCCCCTAGTGACCAGGCTATTTTTTGAAGTAATTGTTACTTTATTTTAAATAAAATTGGGTTTTTTTCCCCATCCCCTCCCTCCCCCGATGTCCAATCAGGGCGATCCTCTCTCATAGACATCAGCCTATGACAGGGGATCGCTAGTGAGCCAATCCAGGGGCTGTCCTATATAAAAGTCCAGCATTTCTGGATCATCTCAGCATGCTGCCTCCATGTCGCCCTGAAGCTCCGCTCAACACGTTTTGTCACAAGGACTCATCAGGGGCTAGTGATTAAGTAACCAATTACTGACCCCTGCGGTACCCCACTGCTAACAGTTGTGAATGTCCGTGCTCAGAAACCATGCAATTTGGATCAGCTAAAAAAGTTTGCAATGGAAGAATGGGCCAAAATCCCTCAGAACTGTGCCAACCTGATAGAGGACTACTCTAAAGGTACCCATACATCTAGCGATTTTTGTGGCCAATCAACCAAGAGACAGATCTTTCCCTGATGGAAGAGAGATTTGTTGGACGCCTTAAACCGCAGGCCAATTTTGGATTGATTTCAGCATGAAATCTTTCTGGAATGGGCCCTTTGACACCGCCTCACTGCCCCAGCCACGTCCCCCCGAATGTTAGATGGATTGCCTGTGCCTGTTCATTAATACTTTAGCAGAAAAACACCCTCAAAGTATATGCCCACCTCCAGGTTTGACAGTGGGGATGATGTTCCTGGGGATTTAGACAACATTCCTCCTCCAAACATGACGAGTTGAGTTGATGCCAGAGTTCAGTTTTGGTGTTATCTGACCACAACACTTTACCCTCTGGACCAGACCACCCTACAATCTAGAGCAGCTAGGATTGCAGCAGACTCCTCCCACCTCGGAAACTGCTTCCTCAATCGACTCCCATTGGACAGCCGCTTCAGAACCATCGCCACCAGAACCTCCAGACACCAAAACTCTTTCCTCAAGCCGTCCTGGCCCTAAACTCAGTTCAAGCCCCAGTGGGCAAACGGCTACCTGGGGCCCCCACCACCCAACAGCACATTCAGCCCCTAGGGTCATTCCACCCCCCCCCCCCCCCCCATTGTGATCCCTGGGACCTATTGATGATACATACGTGATTTATTACAAAACGGGCTCTAGGTCTGTCAACGCCGCGACAGTGCACACCCACGTCCACCCCCCTGGCCACGTCATCGTCGTCCTTGTTTCCCTGCGTCATCCACCCAGCTCTGCGCTGTGCGTCCGTTCCCCTAGCAACCACAGGGGCAGCGCAGAGTGAGCCAGCTGAACTGCGCGCCCATGCGCAGTTCAGTTTTCACATGGACACGGAAAAATGACGACACAGGGACAGTTAGGGATTATTATATAGGATGACACATGGCAGGTCATGAAGAAGAGGTATCCACTAGGTATGTAGACAGGGAGCAAGGACAGAGCAGCGCACCACGATGGGTGAGTTGCAATGCTGAATCAAATTGTGTAGGGGCCCTGGGGGCACAAATTGGTGGAAGGACCTGGGGGGGGGGGGGATGGGCACAGCAGGGCTCAGGGGCCCTGGGACAATTGCCCCCTTTGCTTTAATGGTAGCACTGGCCCTGATAGTAAAGTACGCAGGGCCGGATTTGTAGTATTCTCCACCCAAGGCCCAATGTCACCAACCGCCCCCCCCCATAAAAATAACAAAATCTTTACCAACTACTCACTCCAAACGCAAACATTCTCCCACAATAAAACCAGTCATTTTCTGAATTAAATGTAATGCCCCCAGGGAGGCTGCACAAGTAAAGTTGGATCATTCCAATGACTTCCATTTTTTAAGGGGAAAACAAGTTATCTGTATGCTTTTAGAATGTGGGGGGAAACCAGAATGCCCAGAGGAAACCCACCCAGACAAGGGGAGATTGTACAAACCCCATGCAAATAGTGCCCTGGCTTGTATTTGAGCTATGAACCTGGTGCTGCAAGGTGAGAGTGGTAACCACTCAGTCACCATACTGCCCACATTAGAATGTTACTTCCACAGTTTCTCAGGGGCATTCTGTTTTACTGTGGGAGAACGTATTCTCCAAAAAGTGAATTAGGAATTAAAATGTTATGATTAACAAATAAGTGCTGCCATGGACAAGGGTGTCCATATTGGGCATGCACAAGTAAGGTCCCTGCATGCCCAGTAGGATGAAAGCACGTTTACCAAGCATGCATGGTCCATAATCGTGCATGTTCACTATGGAAAATGCTTGGGCAGGGTCGCACTTACATACCAACGAAGCTAATTCGTCCAGAGAGGGACTGTGTGCTGTAATGGTGGGGTGTAAAAAGATGTGGGAAATCTCAGTACTATCCAGTAGTATCCCACTAATGAGGTATCTATAAATAATGTATTTTTATTTGCTCCATGATTGCTTTGGGAGGGTGGGGGGAGAGGTGTGAGTGAGTCTGTGAGACAGTCAGAGAGAGAGTGTGTGTGTGAGAGAGAGTGAGTGTGTGTGAGAGAGAAAGAGAGAATGTATGAGAGAGTGTGTGTGTGTGTGTGTTAGAGAGAGAGAGAGTGTGTGTGAGTGAGTGTGTGTGTAAGAGAGAGCGTGTGAGTGAGTGTGTGAGAGAGTGTGAGTGTGTGTAAGGGGGAGTGAGTGTGTGTGAGTGTGTGTGAGAGAGAGACTGAGTGAGAGAGAGTGTGTGTGAGAGAGAGACTGAGTGAGAGAGAGTGTGTGTGAGAGAGAGAGAGAGAGAGAGAGAGAGAGAGAGAGAGAGAGAGAGAGAGAGAGAGAGAGAGAGAGAGAGTGTGTGTGTGTGTGTGTGTGTAAGAGAGAGTGTGTAAGAGAGAGTGTGCGAGTGTGTGTGAGAGAGTGAGTGCAAGAGAGAGTGTGAGTTTGTAAGAGAGAGTGTGAGTTTGTAAGAGAGAGTGTGAGTTTGTAAGAGAGAGTGTAAGTGTGTGTAAGGGAGAGTGTGAGTGTGTGAGAGAGTGTGAGTGTGTGTAAGGGAGAGTGTGTGTGTGAGAGAGAGTGAGTGTGTGTGTGTAAGAGAGAGTGTGAGTGTTTGTGTGTAAGGGAGAGTGTGTGTGTGTGTGTGTGTGTTTAAGAGAGAGAGAGTGTGAGTGTGTGTGTAAGAGAGAGTGTGAGTGTGTGTAAGAAAGAGTGAGTGTGTGTGAAAGAGAGAAAGAGTGAGTGAGTGAGTGAGTGAGTGAGAGAGTGTGAGTGTGAGTGTGTGTGTGTGTGTGTGTGTGTGTGTGTGTGTGTGTGTGTGTGTGTGTGTGTGTGTGTGTGTTAGAGAGAGAGAGAGTGTGTGTGTGTGTGTGTTAGAGAGAGAGAGAGAGAGTGTGAGAAAGAGAGAGAGAGTGTAAGAGAGAGCGTGTGAGTGTGTGTGTAAGAGAGTGAGTGTGTGTGTAAGAGAGAGAGTGAGTGTGTGTGAGAGAGTGAGTGTAAGAGAGTGTGAGTGTGTCTGTAAGAGAGAGTGTGAGAGAGTGTGTGAGTGTGTGTGTGTGTGTGTGAGCATGTGAGTGAGTGTGTGTGAAAGAGAGAGAGTGTGTAAGAGAGAGCGAGTGAGTGTGTGTGTGTGTGTGTAAGTGTAAGAGAGAGAGTGTGAGTGTGTCTGTAAGAGAGTGTGAGTTTGTAAGAGAGAGAGTGTGAGTGTGTGTAAGGGAGAGTGTGAGTGAGTGTGTGTAAGGGAGTGTGTGTGTGTGTGTAAGAGAGAGTGTGAGTGTGTGTATGTAAGGTAGAGTGTGTGAGTGTGAGTGTGTGTGTAAGAGAGAGATAGTGTGAGTGTGTGTAAGAGAGAGAGTGTGTGTGTGTAAGGGAGAGTGTGTGTGTGTGTATGTAAGGGAGAGAGAGTGTGTGTAAGAGTCTCTTTATCTTGCCAACAGCTGAGGTCTCTCCTTCCCCCATGCTGCCTCGATCAGTGTCAGCCCCATCAGATTGTCTCAGCAGCCACCAGACCTCTGACCCCATCACAATATTGGCTGATCTTTATCTTTAAACAGGCTGCTGTGTTTGCTAAAAAGCACACTAGAGACGGGAGAGATCTGCAGCACAACTTACGGAGGCTGCAGATTTTTACAGGCTGTCACTGTGTACCTTGTGGAGAGGGGAAGGCTGACGATCAGCAGCAGACCAGCACTCATAGGGATTCCATACTTTACTGCTTGTGCTAGCCGCTCAGGTGGCTTCAGAAACTTTCTGATCGGGAGACAGACGTGTGCACAGGAGCTCGGAGCTGTAAACAAGCTGTTACAGAAGGCTACTAGACTGACTGAATTGAGCGTGCGTCCGCTGCCTGCTGGTCCTAACAGCTCCCTCTCTGTTCCGCTATTGGCCAGCTCCTGTTTAGCTGCCCGCTGCACTGCCTGCACGTACGCACAGGCTACAGTGTGCACGGCGAAGCGGGCGGCTGCAGATGGATCAAGCCCACCTATAGATCACTATCAGGGCGGAATGGTGTGTAGGGCTCTTAACCTACAGCCGCCCTGTGGCAATCAGGCGCCCTAGGAACCGGCCTTGGGGGCCTTTCCACAAATCCGGCCATGAAAGTACGTGTTTCAGTTATCAATGAAAAAGCAATACTGTATTAATTGTGCATGACTGCAGACATATAGGGAGATCTCTAGCACTTAGTTTTGCAGCACAGGGTACGTGCACCCCAGAGAGTACTTAAAGAGACTCTGAAGCGAGAATAAATCTTGCTTCAGAGCTTATATATAAAACTCCACTATCCCGCGGCTGAACGGGGGTCCCTTACCCCCCAAATCCCCCCTTGCAAAATCTATGACCAACTTGCTGCTGCTGGAGGCAGGGCTGCAGCCCTGCCTCACAGCCCGTCTATCAGTGGCACAGCGCCGCCTCTCCCCCGCCCCTCTCAGTGAAGGAAGACTGAGAGGGGCGGGGGAGAGGCGAAGATATGCGCTGACAGACACGCGTGAGGCAGGGCTGCAGCCGTTAGCCCTGCCTCAATCAGGAAGTGATCCCCGGGACTTCGAGGGGATTTGGGGGGTAAGGGACCCCTGTTTAGCCACGGGATAGCACACATGCCCCTGCTATATATAAGAGCTGAAGGGAGATTTATTCCCGCTTCAGACTCTCTTTAAGTTGGGTTCAGAGGTTACTTGACCTTGTCATAGTCAACCCATTATAGTTAGTTTTGAGGGGTTGAAAAATTATAAATTATTTATAAACAAACCTGAATACAGGCGTTCTCCTACTTACAAACAAGTTCAGTTCCGGGAGATCGTTTGTAAGTTGAACCGGTTTGTAAGTCCTGTGTTAACCACTTCACTACTACGGGGGTTTTTCCCACAATTACCAGAGCAATTTTCACCTTTCAGCACTCCTCCCATTCATTTGCCAATCACTATTTATCACAACAGAACAATTTATATCTTGTTTTTTTTGCCACTAATTAGGCTTTCTTAGGGTGGTACATTTTGCTAAGAATTATTTTATTCTAAATGCATTACATCTGGTGCCAGATGTAGCCAATATACAGTGGAGGAAATAATTATTTGACCCCTCACTGATTTTGTAAGTTTGTCCAATGACAAAGAAATGAAAAGTCTCAGAACAGTATCATTTCAATGGTAGGTTTATTTTAACAGTGGCAGATAGCACATCAAAAGGAAAATCGAAAAAATAACCTTAAATAAAAGATAGCAACTGATTTGCATTTCATTGAGTGAAATAAGTTTTTGAACCCTCTAACAATAAAAGACTTAATACTTAGTGGAAAAACCCTTGTTTGCAAGCACAGAGGTCAAACGTTTCTTGTAATTGATGACCAAGTTTGCACACATTTTAGGAGGAATGTTGGTCCACTCCTCTTTGCAGATCATCTCTAAATCCCTAAGGTTTCGAGGCTGTCTCTGTGCAACTCTGAGCTTGAGCTCCCTCCATAGGTTTTCTATTGGATTAAAGTCCGGAGACTGACTAGGCCACTCCATGACCTTAATGTGCTTCTTCTTGAGCCACTCCTTTGTTGCCTTTGCTGTATGTTTTGGGTCATTGTCGTGCTGGAACACCCATCCACGACCCATTTTCAGTTTCCTGGCAGAGGGAAGGAGGTTGTCGTTCAGGATTTCACGATACATGGCTCCGTCCATTTTCCCGTTAATGCGATTAAGTTGTCCTGTGCCCTTAGCAGAAAAACACCCCCAAAGCAAAATGTTTCCACCCCCATGCTTGATGGTGGGGACGGTGTTTTGGGGGTCATAGGCAGCATTTTTCTTCCTCCAAACACAGTCATCAGACCACAGCACCTTCTCCCAATCACTCACAGAATCATTCAGGTGTTCATTGGCAAACTTCAGACGGGCCTGCACATGTGCCTTCTTGAGCAGGGAGACCTTGCGAGCCCTGCAGGATTTTAATCCATTGCGGTGTAATGTGTTTCCAATGGTTTTCTTGGTGACTGTGGTCCCTGCTAATTTGAGGTCATTCACTAAGGGCCTGTACACACTGAAAAACGCAAGCAAAATCGCAAGCGCATGCGTTTTTAAAGTGCCTGTAGTTTTAAAAACGCATGCGCTTTTGCCTGCGTTTTTTGTGCGTTTGCGTTTTTCTGGTAATTGCTGATTGGCTAAAGAATCCTTTGTTTTTTTTCTAGTTTACATTTCAACAGGAATCAGGAGATTGCAGAGTCTTCTGGGATACTGACTTCTGAAAAACGCAGGCAAAAACGCAAGCGCATGTGTTTTTCATGCGCTGCGCTTAAAAAAGCGCAGCAGGCACTGCGATTGCGTTTTTCTAAAAACGCATCGCACCAGTGTGTACAAGTCATCACGATTTTCATTCTTTTTCAAAAGACCTTGCGTTTTTAAAAACGCAACGCAAGCGCAGCAGTGTGTACAGGCCCTAACTCCTCCGGTGTAGTTCTAGGATGCTTTTTCACCTTTCTCAGAACCATTGACACCCCACGAGGTGAGATCTTGCGTGGAGCCCCAGAGCGAGGTCGATTGATGGTAATTTTGTGCTCCTTCCATTTTCGAACAATCGCACCAACAGTTGTCACCTTCTCTCCCAGCTTCTTGCTAATGGTTTTGTAGCCCATTCCAGCCTTGTGCAGGTCTACAATTTTGTCTCTGACATCCTTGGACAGCTCTTTGGTCTTTCCCATGTTGGAGAGTTTGGAGTCTGCTTGATTGATTGATTCTGTGGACAGGTGTCTTTTATACAGGTGACTAGTTAAGACAGGTGTCCTTAATGAGGGTGACTAATTGAGTAGAAGTGTCTAACCACTCTGTGGGAGCCAGAACTCTTAATGGTTGGTAGGGGTTCAAAAACTTATTTCACTCAATGAAATGCAAATCAGTTGCTATCTTTTATTTAAGGTTATTTTTTTCGATTTTCCTTTTGATGTGCTATCTGCCACAGTTAAAATAAACCTACCATTGAAATAATACTGTTCTGAGACTTTTCATTTCTTTGTCATTGGACAAACTTACAAAATCAGTGAGAGGTCAAATAATTATTTCCTCCACTGTACATGTTTTGGCTATAAAAGGGTGCCAGATATAGCCGATTAACCTGATTTTGTTTATAAAAGGACACTGGAGAACTACAGAAGGGCGAGGAATGACCTTAAATGTGAACTGAGAGCTGCCAAAAAGGAGTTTGCTGAGAGAATGAAACAAAACTTGTGCTCGAACGACTCACGAGCTGTTTGGAAGGGGCTTAAAGCTGCCCCCAACTAGAAGCCCCCCCCCCCCCAACATGCAACAACCAGCTCTGAACTAGCAGATTTCAGCAAATTGTACTGCAGGTTTGACCCTGAGTACAAGCTTTGCTTCCCTGGAGGTGAGGGAGGCAGATGTTCTGCGCCTCCTGCCTACATTAAACGCCAAGAAAGCCTGAGGCCCGAATGGCTTGTCTCCAGCCTGCCTTAAAACCTGCTCGTAGCAACTTGCGCCCATCTTCTCCAAGTCACTGGAGGAAGGCAAAGTCCCTGCTTGCTTTAAGAGGTCCACCTGTCTGCAAGAAACAGGGAATCTCCGACCTAAAAGAGAACCCGTGGTGGGCAGATGGGACATGTTCTCTGCCTCATGACATGTCTCTGTGTCCGCACACTGCCACTCCCTGCCACCCCATCGCCGCGCTATAGGCCCGCCCCCCCCCCCCCAAAGACTGGCGAAATTATTTGTCGCTATCTCGGAGGTAAACACAGGGAAAGGGATTCCCTGCTCAAAACACCCGCGAGGGGCGTTCCTGCAGGGTTCCAGAGCTGCCATTGGAAAGCTCTCTCTCCCTGTCCGTGCCCGCTGCCCCCCTGCACGCTGGATGAGAGAATGTATCTCTCATTTCAGAGCAATGTCAGGTTTTGGGCAGGCACACCTTGCCGTGTTTCTGTAGTCGGGTGCTCAGCCTTGATGCAGAAGCGGCATCAGTCCAACACAAGCAATTCAAGGTCGGCTGGCACACCAGTTCAAAGTTCCAAGCAGTTTTATTGTATGCACAACATGACAATTGTTTCGGGGCCACGGAGGGTCCCCTTCATCAGATAAAGTGTAGACATACAAGACATCTCTTTTCAGAGTTGTGACCTATAGGTGAAAGTGGGGAAGTGTGGTCCACAGGAGTGGCGGTTTTTGCAGCGACATGATCCGCTCAGCCCCCGGATCAGGTAGCCTACTTTTTTTTTTTTGAGCACACCTCAAGCTCTCTTTAAAGGGAACCCAAGGTGAGAGTTATATAGAGGCTGCCATATGTATTTCCCGTTAAACAATGCAGATTGCCTGGGTGTCCTGCTGATTCTCTGCCTCTAATACTTTTAGCCATAAACCCTGAACAAGCATGTGGATCAGGTGCTCTGACTGAAGTGTGACTGAATTAGCTGCATGCTTGATTCAGGTGTGTGATTCAGACACTACTGCAGCCAGAGATCAGCAGGCCAGCCAGGCAACTGGTATTAACAGGAAATAAATATGGGTGCCTCCACTGGGCGGGTTTTCAGCAGACTGTAGTGCATGTGTCGGCGGACTGGGAAGGCTGTTCCTGAACGATCCGCCCGGAAGCACTTTCGTAGGTGCAGACGGACCCGTCGTTGGCTTGCTGTCGTCCGTGTGTACGCACCTATAGCCTTCTCACTTTCCCTCTCTCATCAGATAGTGATCTGAGAGGGATCTATCTGTTGGGCCTCATCTACTAGTATAGCTTTACTCTTCCCATGATCAGAAGTTTTGACTTTGACTATTCTTTCACTACTGACCAATACTACTCACTTTTGAAATGCCTTAATTTTAGAAACATTTACAATCTGAGACTGATATTGTTCAGTTCAAGTGTGAAAACACACAACACTTAATCATACTACCATAGTGAATGAGTGTCTTGTAATTAACTTAGGCAGAAGGATGAAAGGGAAAAACTTTATTTAAACATAAAAAAAAATTATGTAACCCTGGACATATACCACAGCCTGAAATTTATTATTAAACTCAATCAAATGTAATGGGGTATCCTCTTTCCTGTTCTTTCCTCCGGCTCTCACATTCCTTAGTCACCTGCTCCACTTTCCTCTGAAGAAGAGCTGGAAGTAGGAGAACAATAAATATTAAAAGAAAATCACTTAAGTTTATACAAATCCAATGACTATCTCATTTTAAAGGGTTACTGTCACTTTTCAGACATGAAGGCATAAAGTCTGTTTCATTATGAAGGAACTTAGGAACTGCATGAGCTCTCAATTCAATAAACTATTCCAGAGTTATCAGTGTCAGGCCTCTTGCACACTACATGCGATTCCAATTTTTTATACGATCCAATTTTTTTATTCAGATTTTTAAAAAAGTACTGCATGCTGCTATGTTTTTTAATCGAAATAAAAATCAGATCGTATAAAAAAAAATAAAAAAAAAATCGGAATCGCATGTGGTGTGCAAGAGGCCTTAACCAGTTCAGCCTTCAGTCGTTTTCACTTTATGCATCCGAGCAATGTTCACCTCCCATTCATTAGCCTATAACTTTATCACTACTTATCACAATGAACTGATCTATATCTTGTTTATTCCGCCACCAATTAGACTTTCTTTGGGGGGTACATTTTGCTAAGAGCTACCTTACTGTAAATGCATTTTAACAGTAAGAATAAGAAAAAAAAATGAAAAAATTCATTATTTGTCAGTTTTCGGCCATTATAGTTTTAAAATAAAAACATGCCTCCATAATTAAAACCCACGTATTGTATTTGCCCATATGTCACGGTTATTTCACCGTTTAAATTATGTCCCTATTACAATGTATCGCGACAATATTTTATTTGGAAATAAAAGAGCATTTTTTCCGTTTTGCATCCATCACTATTTACAAGCTTATGAAAAAAAAAAATAGAGAGAAATATTTAATCTTTACATAGATATTTAAAAAGTTTAGACCCTTAGGTAAATATTTCTGTGTTTTTTTTTTTTTATTAAACATTTTATGTGGGCATTTTTGGGAGGGTGGGATATAAATAGTGTTTTATTTGGGGAAATATTTGTGTATTGTAATGTTTTTTTTTACTTTTACTTGTAGTTTTACCTCTTGAGTTTGTTTACATGACGTCACTCTAAGCGTACAATGTACGCTTAGAGGACATAGCTTCAGAAAAAGCGTAGCTTCCGAGAGAATGTCGCTTTTCAGCGGGGGAGAGGAATCAGTGATCGGGCACCATAGCCCGATACATTGATTCCTGGGCTACCGAATCCGCGGCCGGCAGTGCGCGTGCACGTGCTCGATCGGCCGCGGGACCGCGCGGACGCGCACATGGCTTTCTGGACGTAGGTACTACGTCCTGGAGGCATAAATACAATACTACCAAATGTATGTAGTAGAAGAGTAAACTGAGTGAATATACTTTGAATAAATACTTTACATAGTCCCTCATATTACATAGAAGTGGTTAAGATTGTACAATCAAGATTGTATCATTAATGGGCACCAGAGAGAATGTTCGAGATCGATGCCCTAACATGGCTGCCCAATCGTAATTTCGATCTATTTTGCAGGACAGAAGATCTCACTTATCTCATTTAAAATATTTGTCCTTGTATTAATATAATACAAGGACATTATAAATGCTTAATAAAAAATTGTGGTTTATTAAGTGTTGTGTATTCTTCTAGAGCAGGGTTGGCCAAACTTTTTGTGGCTCGGGTCGCATTCCTCAAATTTCTCCCCTCCTTCCTCCCTGCAGAGTGAGAGCGGGCGGCAAGCGGGGAACTTAAATGCGACGTGAGTTTCAAAAACCCCTGCCGCTTGCTCGCAGCTCGGGGGGGTGTCTAGGAGGAGAAGAATCTGCGGCCTGCCGAAGCAGCGCAAGAAGGCCGTAGTTTGCCCAACGCTGTTCTACAGGATACGGTTTACACTTACAATCCTTTTTATGGTATTAATAATTTCAGGCACCTTCATAAGTATTGTTACAGTATACACCACCTCACTCATCACACTTAGAGGCTCAGTTGTTAGTCACTTCTTGCATATGAAGTGCATTGCGATCACTGTACTGGCCACTCTTCTGTCTTTTATCTGCCACTGACCTGAGGTCTGCCAGTATGTTGGGGCGAGGGGCGCTGCAGCAAAGATGAGGAAGAGGAGGGGGGGGAAAGGAGGGCAATCAAGCATGGCGAATGCGTCACCTATGGTTAAGGTATTTATACTGGGGTACACATTTAGTTTCCTATTTGGGGGGGTTCCATTTATATGGGGGTGTTCTATTTATTCGGGGGACACATTTGGCTTCATATACTGGGTGGAGGGTATTCTATTCATACGTGGGGGTGCTATTTATACTGGAGGGCTCTATTTATATTGGGGGAGATATTTGGCTTCTTATACTAGAGGCTCTCTATTTATACTGGCGGTGGGAAACACATTTGACTTCCCATACGGGGGGGGGGGGGGGGGGGGGGGGGGTTTGTTCTATTTATACTAGGTGGGTGCTTTTTATACTGGTGGGGCACATTTGGCTTCCTTTACTGGGAGGGGGTGCTATTTATACTTTATTCTGGGGGCACACATTTGGCAACCTATATTTGGGTGGAAGCCATCTATACTGGGAGGCAGACCTTTGTCCACCTACTTATACTGGGGCAACCAATCCTGGATGGCTACCTTATACTGTATTGGGAAAACATCTTTTGGCTATCTAAACTAGGGGGCTACCTCTGGCTGCCTATACTGGGAGGCTACCTCTGTTGACCTATACTCTGGCTACCTACACTGAGGGGGGGGGGGGGGGGGGGGGGACACAAACACCTCTGGTTACCTATTAGTATTGGTGGGACTGTGGGAGCGGGGGCATGTGACTACTTCATTAACCATTTCAGCCCACAGGATTTTTCACCTTATGCATCAGAGCAATTTTCACCTCCCATTCATTCGCTAATACCTTTATCACTACTTATAACAATTTATTCATCTATATCTTGTTTTTTTCCACCACTAATTAGGCTTTCTTTGGGTGGTACATTTTGCTAAGAGTTCTTTTTTTTTATAAATGCATTTTAACAGGATTAATAAGAAAAAAATGGAAAAAATTCATTATTTCTCAGTTTTCGGCCATATAGCTTTAAAATAATCCACGCTACCATAATTAACACCTATGTATTTTATTTGCCTGTTTGTCTCGGTTATTATACCATTTACATTTTGTTCCTATCACAATGTATGGCGCCAATATTTTATTTGGAAATAAAGGTGCATTGTTTCCGTTTTGCGTTCATCACTATTTACAAGCTTATAATTTAAAGGGAAGGTCCAAGCAAAAAAAAAAAATGAGTTTCACTTACCTGGGGCTTCTACCAGCCCCATGCAGCCATCCTGTGCCCTCGTAGTCACTCACTGCTGCTCCAGTCCCCCGCTGGGAGCTTTCTGACCTCGGAGGTCAGGGCCGAATTGCGTACATTTTTACACATTCCCGCTAGCGCAGGAACATTAACGCATACATTTTTACGTGTTAGTGGTGCAACGCGTAAATGTTTGTTCCTGCACTAGCTGGAATGCGTAAAAATGTATGCAATGTGGCCCTGACCTCTGAGGTCAGAAAGCTGCCAGCGGGGGACTGGAGCAGCAGTGAGTGACTACAAGGGCACAGGATGGCTACATGAGGCTGGTAGAAGCCCCAGGTAAGTAAAACTCATTTATTTTTTTTTGCTTGAATCTTCCCTTTAAAACATGTTTGTAGTATACTCCCTTCAAATGCATATTTAAAAAGTTCAGACCCTTAGGTAACTATGTTTTTTTTATTTATTGTATTTTTTTTTCCATTAAAAATTTTATTTGGGTAATATTTTGGTGTGGGACATAAACAGTTCATTTTTAACCACTTCACCACTGAGGGGTTTTACCCCTTGAACACCAGAGCAATTTTCACCTTTCAGCGCTCCATCCATTCATTCGTCTATAACTTTATTATTACTTATCGCAATTAAATGAACTATATCTTGTTTTTTTCGCCACCAACTAGTCTTTCTTTAGGTGGGACATTATGCCAAGAATTATTTTATTCTAAATGTGTTTTATTAGGAAAATAGGAAAAAATGTGTGAAAAAAATATTATTTTTCAGTTTTCGGCCATTATAGTTTTTACATAATGCACGCTACTGTAATTAAAACCCATGAAATGTATTTGCCCATTTGTCCCGGTTATAAAACCGTTTAAATTATGTCCCTATCACAATGTTTGGCGCCAATATTTTTTTTTTTGGAAATAAAGGTGCATTTTTTTCAGTTTTGCGTCCATCCCTAATTACAAGCCCGCAGTTTATAAAGTAACAGTGTTATACCCTCTTGACATAAATATTTAAAAAGTTCAGTCCCTAAGGTAACTATTTATGGTTTTTTTAATTGTATTTTTATTGTTTTTTTAAATTACAAAAAAAAAATAAAAAATTGGGGAGTGTGGGAGGTAATGAGTTAATTTATTGTGTAATCCAATGTAATTGTATGTGTAAAATGCTTTAGGGTGTAGTTTACTATTTGGCCACAAGATGGCCACAGTGAGTGTTTACATGCGACCTGTAAGCGAAGCAGTAGGAGGCTGGGAGAATCACAATGATCGCGCTGTTTCTAATAGAAGCAGCGGATCATTGCGGGGGCTTAGATCAACGAACGGGAATGGATTTTCCCGTTCATTGATCTCCGGGCGAGCGGGCGGCGGCGGCGTGCACGAGCGGCGAGTGCACGGACAGAGGTGGTAGCGCGGAAGGTACGGTTTTCTCCGTCCCTGGGGGTAAAAGGATGGAAAAAGGGACGGAGAAATTCGTACCGCCGGGGGTAAAGTGGTTAATGTTGTTATATGTGTAAATTGTAATGTAAAAAATATGTAGATGTAGTTTTACTATTTGGCCACCTTCATTTTTGTTTTCCCTCCTTGTACTTCTCGCTAAGCGGAAGTACAAGGGGGATGCGGAAATTTTTCTGGGCAGAAAAACTGAAGCCTCTTGTAAGAGCGCTTCGTTTTTTCTGCGTAGGGAAATGGATCAGTGATCGGGACACCATGTTCCCGTTCACTGATCCCAGGCCCCCTGCAGGCTCTGTGTGAGTCACAGACTGAGCTCCTCTTAGCCTATCACACTCTGGTTAGCAGCCATGTCTTTTGTTTGTAAACACTGCCTAAAACTGGCAATTACAAGCCAGGATTGCAGCAGGGAGTGGCCCAGGAGAACATAATGAATAGAATGGTATGCTTTTTATTGTAAGAATTTTAGAGTACAGAATCTCTTTAATGGCTAACTGATAAAGTTAAATTATGCAAGCTTTCTGGGATCTAGTCCCCTTCTTCATAGATCTCAAAAAGCGTGCACAATTTAACTTTATTAGTTAGCCATTAAAAGGTATTACTTTTACTAAACTTTTTTTTTCTACCTACTTAATTTGCTTGGCTGACATGGTACAGAAACATTTTTGCTACTAAAATAAACTTATTAATCACCAACTGAAAAATCCTCCTCAAATATGGATGAAGAAATAAATCAACAGATAAAGAAATAAATACTGTACAGTGTTTACCTAAAACATCTCCCTTGTGTGGTACAATAACTAAGGGCCAGTTCACACACACACTTGCATGTCGTTTACCACTATTTTTTCCACTGTGTGGAAGCAGCAGGGTCTGGTTGTTCCGCAGTCCAATAGCGCCACAATCCTGTCCCCCTGCGAGGTAAAAAAATGACGGTCGCTGGGAATCGCCGCTGAAAGTCGACAAACGCTTTTCTGCCCGCTTGCACTAAAGCATTTGGACAAGACGCTGGGCAGGTGGTTCACACATCCATCTGAACCAGCCCTTGATGTCAAAACACTGGTCTGAACTCGGAGTGGCAGACCATAATGACCGCCATGGCGGGGGGGAGGTTGTTATGGTCAGTGATGATCTCTTAGTGCGAACAATGCTAATGGTCGCACTAAGAGGCGGCATGTTGGATTTTCAGCAATGCCCAGCACACCACAATGGCATTGTTCTCACTGCTTCCACCACCCGAAGCTGCTACGTTACATGTGCTCATAATTTTGCCACTCCCCCCCTGCATAGCAAAAGACGCATTGTGAGCAAAGGCTGATGACAGGTCTGCACAGCGGTGTTATCGCACTGTTGCCTCTGGCTGATGGCGCATCTGTTGCTATGGTGCAGTCGAAGGGATGACAAGCGAGTCCAACAAAACGGCTTCTGGTGAGTGAGGAGGTGACAAGAACAATGCTGTTGGGTCATGCTCAGGGATTACCAACGGTCTGACATGCCAGATCTTTAGCGATCACGTTGGGCACTATACACACTCTGGGTCTGCTGCCCAATTCTCAGCCCCGCAGTCGTTATTGTCCCTCACAGCTGAATTCAGACCAGTGTAGCAATAAGTCTCTTTCTCTGTGCAATGTACAGTATGGTATTCAATTCAATACAAGTGCTTGTATTGAATCTAACAGAACTTTGAATTTTCTTTATGCTGTAAGATGTGCACCATTATAACTCTTTCCATGCCAGTTTTCAGCTTGGGGAATTGTTACGAGGCGGACTCGTCCATACCGTTTTTATCAATTTTTTATGAACGGGTCAGCCTCATCCTTACCCACCAGGGAGGTTAAATGGAGGCACATGACTACTTGATCCTTTTAACTAGAGGCATGTGACTACTTGATCCTTTTAAAGGATACCAGAAGTGACATGTGACATGATGAGATAGACATGTGTATGTACAGTGCCTAGCACACAAATAACTATGCTGTGTTCCTTTTTTTTCTTTCTCTGCCCGAAATAATATCAGGTATGGAAGTGGCTGACTCAGTCCTGACTCAGGAAGTGACTACAGTGTGACCTCACTGATAAGAAATTCCAAAATGGCTTCTGAGAGCAAGAACGAGGTAAAAAGGGGAATTTCTTATTAGTGAGGGTCACATTGTAGTCACTTTCTTTCTGAGTCAGGACTAAGTCAGCCACTTACATACCGAATATTTAACTCTTTTAGGCAGAGAAAGAAAAAAAGGAACACAGCATAGTTATTCGTGTGCTAGGCACTGTACATACACGTCACTTCGGGTATCCTTTAACTGGAGGCACGTGACTACTTAAATCTTTTTTTCTGAAAGCATGTGACTACTTAAAGGGACACTGTAGGGGGGGTCGGGGAAAAGGAGTTGAAATTACCCGGGGCTTCTAATGGTCCCCCACAGACATCCTGTGCCTGCGCGCAGCAACTCACCGATGCTCCGGCCCCGCCTCCGGTTCACTTCTGGAATTTCAGACTTTAAAGTCTGAAAACCACTGCGCCTGCATTGCTGTGTCCTCACTCCCGCTAATGGCACCAGGAGCGTACTGCGCAGGCCCAGTATGGAAGCGAGGACACGGCAACGCAGGCGCAGTGGTTTTCAGACTTTAAAGTCTGAAATTCCAGAAGTGAACTGGAGGCGGGGCCGGAGCATTGGTGAGTGGCTGCGTGGCACAGGATGTCTGCGGGGGACCATTAGAAGCCCCGGGTAACTTCAACTCATTTTCCCCCGACCCCCCTACAGTATCCCTTTAAAGCAAAACTGAACTGACAGGACACATGATGAGATAAACATGGGCTCATATAGTATAGCCCTACAAACAAAATAATTTGAAGTCTCTTTCTATTTTCCTGCACTGCAAGTGTTACAAAAATAGTTAATGTATACAAACAGGTACAAGATACATAGCATCTATAACTAACCACAATATATAGATCTACTGCATTCTCATAGTTGCATACAGCACACATAAGGGAAAAAAATCTCATTCTGACATAAATCAATATGTACAACACTAATTTATCTGCTGCATAAAACAATGCACTCACCAGAATTCTGATCAACCCATTGCAATGAATCCATGTGCGCATTGAGGATTTTACAGATCTGTTGAAGCTGTCATAAAATGAAAAACTATATTATTATTGGCATTAAATGCATTTCATAAAATGCATAATTAACAGTGCATCCAGAAAGTATTCACAGCGCATCACTTTTTCCACATTTTGTTGTTACGGCCTTATTCCAAAATGGATTCAATTAATTTTTTCCTCAGAACTCTACACACAACACCCAAGGGTGTGAAAAAAGTTAACTTGAGGTTTTGGCAAAAATGTATTAAAAATAGAAAAACTGAAAAAACTTGAGAACATAAAAACACGAGTACATAAGTATTCACAGTCTTTGCTCAATACTTTGTCGATGCACCTTTGGCAGCAATTACAGCAGCAAATCTTTTTGAATAGAGTAAAAAACAGAGCAGGAGCGCAATAGCGAACAGCAGCAGCCAAGGTGAGCTCAGGGCCAGTCCTCAAGCCCTAAACAGGAGAAATGGGAGAAAATAATGGAGCCCCTAGCGCTTACAATAATGGTACAGATCAATATGATCAAGTTCGTCCGTCCAGAAAAACTGCGCTCTGCAAATACTCGTGGACAACAATTCCTGAGAGACAGTTCATATGTGTGACACAGTACCTTCTGGGAGTATGGAAATACCTCCCTATCAGTGTGCAGCGTCCTCCGTATATTGCGTACAATTGTACGGGGTCCGCATGGATAGTGCGGAAACCGTCTCCTTCCCCTTCCGCCAGTGGTGATGTCGCCGCTCGCAGTCCAATGTGTTCCAAGACTCTGCCAGCTGGTTACTGGTTATAGGGATGCAGAGGGGACAAATACCATAGTGCAGACTGCGCCCAAAGTTGACAGACCCACACAAAATTGCACTTACAAACAAATTCTTGTGTTTATTGCATATCTAAAAGTATTCCCAACCGGATTTCAGCCATATGCCTTCGTCAGGGGATTACAGAAAACAAATTTCACAGAGTATATATATGGTTGCCAACTCCTCCCACCTCCCCTGCAGTTGATAGCCGGCACTACGGGGAGCCTGAAGGAACATTTGGAAGTTCAGTGTGGCATTAACCCATTGCTTAACAATGCAAGCTATGCATAAGTTCCCACTTTGCACTAATTAAAACAAATGGAAGTTCAGTGTGGCATTAACCCATTGCTTAACAATGCAAGATATGCATAAGTTCACACTTTGCACTAATTAAAACAAATGGTATGTGCATAACACAATCAGAAGCTAAACATAAGTGAGAATAAAAATAGCTATAAAAATAGCAAATAGCATAAAACAATTAAAAAGTTAAAAACAATACCAGCTATGATCATTCATCTTTGATAAAGCAATTCAAATCTATGTGAGCATTTAATCCTCCAGGTTTTAACGTGTCTAATTGATAGATCCACCTGGTTGCTAACTGGGATAGAATATTGATAGTAACCCCCCCCCCCCCCCCCCCCCCCCCAATGTGGTTTTACACAGTCTATGGCAAAACACTTAATGCCATTTGGTGACCGATTGTGGCACTGAGCAAAATGCTCCGGAATACTATGTTGTTTGTCCTCTGGATTTTTTATGTTGTAAATGTGCTCTGAGAAGCGTTTCTTGGCCATCCTGCCAGTGCGGCCCACATACTGTAGGCCGCACGGGCAGGTTACCAAATAAACCACCCATTTAGAAGTGCAAGTCAAAAACTGATTGATTTTAAATTCCCTCCCATTAACTGAAGAGGTGAAGGTTTTAGTGGTGCATCCACCGAACTCACATATTTTACACAAATGTCTTTTTTTACAGGGGAAAAAACCTTTCAAATCGGGGAACATACGTGGTCTCCTAGGGATGCAACAATTTTTTACCAATTTATTTGCTACATTAGGTGGTTTCCTATAAATAATACGGGTTTTTTTTTGGGAGATGGGGCCCAAGAACTGGATCTTTCTTCAAAATACCCCAATTTTTGTCTATAATGTGTTTGACAGCATGATGATTATTCGAAAAAGTGGTTACAAACGAAAAATCATTGGTGGGGTTGGTGTTGCTAGTCACGGTCTTTTTTTGCAGACGGACACTACGCCCCTCCTGCAACACCTTGCATCTATCTTTACGTACGTCATCCACATTACAACCTTTCGACACAAATCGATCCTCAATCATCTGTGATTGGTCCCAATAATCGCTCTCATCGGTGCAATTGCGCATGATTCTGCAAAATTGTCCCCTAGGAGCATTGTTCAACCACAGTCGGTAATGGCAACTATCATATCTAATATAAGAATTGCGATCGGTGCCCTTAAAGAAACACTTAGTTCTCCAAAGCCCGTCTTTAAGAAACACTTGCAAATCTAAAAAATTGGCTGAAGTAATGCTATACATAACATCAAACTGTAAATTCCATTGGTTCTCATTGATGTGGTTAATAAAAGCAAGTAAAGAAGCCTCATCACCCAGTCACTGTACACTTGCATACCCCAAGATAAGTCATTAGAAGTCATCATGAAATATGAGGTGACTTATTGGAACCCCAGTTAGAATTTTTGAAGAAGTTATGCATGTTTTCATTCACAAAAAACTTTTTTTGGTTTGAACAAAGCTTCTATAGCCAGCAACGCGGCGTAGCGATGGGGGCGAAACATGCTCCGAGTGTAGCAAATTTATACATGTCAGCATGGGAGGAACAATATTTGGAGGGTTATATAGGGGGCCCACTTATATCATGGAAAAGATTTATCGATGATTGTATTTTTTTCTGGGGGGGGGGGGGGGGGGGTGATAAGGCTTCTTTACTTGCTTTTATTAACCACATCAATGAGAACCAATGGAATTTACAGTTTGATGTTAAGTGTAGCATTACTTCAGCCAATTTTTTAGATTTGCAAGTGTTTCTTAAAGAGACTCCGTAACAAAAATTGCATCCTGTTTTTTATCATCCTACAAGTTCCAAAAGCTATTCTAATGTGTTCTGGCTAACTGCAGCACTTTCTACTATCACAGTCTCTGTAATAAATCAATGTATCTTTCCCCTGTCAGACTTGTCGGCCTGTGTCTGGAAGGCTGCCAAGTTCTTCAGTGTTGTGGTTCTGCTATGAACTCCCCTTTATGCAGACTGCCTGTGTGTTATTTAGGATTAGAGCAGCTTCTCTCTTCTCTCTCTTATCTTTTACAAGCTGGATAAATCATCCTCTGAGCTGGCTGGGCTTTCACATACTGAGGAATTACAAACAAGGGCAAAGCTGTTTGCAGGAAGAAAAGAGCAGCCTGAAACTTCAGTGCATGGGGGAAAGAAACACACAAATGATCTCTTGAGATTCAAAAGGAAGGCTGTATACAGCCTGCTTGTGTATGGATGTATTTTCTATGTGTGGACATACTGTACATCAACCTACTTCTTGTTTTGGTGGCCATTTTGTTTGTTTACAAACAAACTTTTTAAAACTGTTTTTAACCACTTTTAATGCGGCGAGGAGTGGCGAAATTGTGACAGAGGGTAATAGGAGATGTCCCCTAACGCACTGGTATGTTTACTTTTGAGCGATTTTAACAATACAGATTCTCTTTAAAGACGGGCTTTGGAGAACTAAGTGTTTCTTTAAGGGCACCGATCGCAATTCTTATATTAGATATGATAGTTGCCATTACCGACCGTGGTTGAACAATGCTCCTAGGGGACAATTTTGCAGAATCATGCGCAATTGCACATATGAGAGCGATTATTGGGACCAATCACAGATGATTGAGGATCGATTTGTGTCGAAAGGTTATAATGTGGATGACGTACGTAAAGATAGATGCAAGGTGTTGCAGGAGGGGCGTAGTGTCCGTCTGCAAAAAAAGACCGTGACTAGCAACACCAACCACATCAATGATTTTTCGTTTGTAACCACTTTTTCGAATAATCATCATGCTGTCAAACACATTATAGACAAAAATTGGGGTATTTTGAAGAAAGATCCAGTTCTTGGGCCCCATCTCCCTAAAAAACCCCGTATTATTTATAGGAAACCTCCTAATGTAGTAAATAAATTGGTAAAAAATTGTTGCATCCCTAGGAGACCACGTATGTTCCCCGATTAGAAAGGTTTTTTCCCCTGTAAAAAAAGACATTTGTGTAAAATATGTGAGTTCGGTGGATGCACCACGAAAACCTTCACCTCTTCAGTTAATGGGAGGGAATTTAAAATCAATCAGTTTTTGACTTGCACTTCTAAATGGGTGGTTTATTTGGTAACCTGCCCGTGCGGCCTACAGTATGTGGGCCGCACTGGCAGGATGGCCAAGAAACGCTTCTCAGAGCACATTTACAACATAAAAAATCCAGAGGACAAAAAAACATACTATTCCGGAGCATTTTGCTCAGTGCCACAATCGGTCACCAAATGGCATTAAGTGTTTTGCCATAGACTGTGTAAAACCACATTGGAGGGGGGGGGGGGGGGGGGGAGTACTATCAATATTTCAATATTCTATCCCAGTTAGCAACCAGGTGGATCTATCAATTAGACACGTTAAAACCTGGAGGATTAAATGCTCACATAGATTTGAATTGCTTTATCATAGATGAATGATCATAGCTGGTATTGTTTTTAACTTTTTAATTGTTTTATGCTATTACTATTGCTATCTTTATAGCTATTTTTATTCTCACTTATGTTTAGCTTTTGATTGTGTTATGCACATACCATTTGTTTTAATTAGTGCAAAGTGTGAACTTATGCATATCTTGCATTGTTAAGCAATGGGTTAATGCCACACTGAACTTCCATTTGTTTTAATTAGTGCAAAGTGGGAATGTATGCATAGCTTGCATTGTTAAGCAATGGGTTAATACCACACTGAACTTCCAAATGTTCCTTCAGGCTCCCCGTAGTGCCGGCTATCAACTGCAGGGGAGGTGGGAGGAGTTGGCAACCATATATATACTCTGTGAAATTTGTTTTTCTGTAATCCCCTGACGAAGGCATATGGCTGAAATCCGGATTGGGAATACTTTTAGATAGGCAATAAACACAAGAATTTGTTTGTAAGTGCAATTTTGTGTGGGTCTGTCAACTTTGGGCGCAGTCTGCACTATGGTGTTTGTCCCCTCTGCATCCCTATAACCAGTAACCAGCCGGCAGAGTCTTGGAACACATTGGACTGCGAGCGGCGACATCACCACTGGCGGAAGGGGAAGGAGACGGTTTCCGCACTATCCATGCGGACCCCGTACAATTGTACGCAATATACGGAGGACGCTGCACACTGATGGTGAGGTATTTACATACTCCCAAAAGGTACTGTGTCACACATATGAACTGTCTCTCAGGAATTGTTGTCCACGAGTATTTGCAGTGCGCAGTTTTTCTGGACGGACGAACTTGATCATATTGATCTGTACCATTATTGTAAGCGCTAGGTGCTCCATTATTTTCTCCCAAATCTTTTTGAATAGGATGCCACAATCTTGGCACACCTATCTTTGGCTAGTTTCGCCCATTCCTCTTTGCAGCACCTCTCAAGTTCCATCAGGTCACATGGGAAGCATGGGTGCAGACATTTGAACCCCTTCCTGACCGCCTAATGCTGATCGACGTCGGAAGGTGGCTACCCCAAGACAGCCTAACGCCGACCGGTGTCAAGTCCTGGGGTCGGAGATTAGCAGGGATTGCGCGCATCCCCGCTGAGTTACGAAGCTACATTCCGTAAACAACCTGCCAGCCGCATCTGTCACTGAGCTGCCCCCCCCCCCAGTGGCTCACAAACAGATCGCTCTGATAGGCTGACGCCTATGAGCGGGTAGTGGGGGGGAGGGGGAATACATTTTTATAAAAAAAAAATAAAAATAAACAATAAAATTAATAAAAAACAAACGAACATTGCAGCAGCAATCAAATAGGGATAAATACTTTGTTCTGCCGCGGGAATGCGGCGTATCAGCTATGATCTTAATGCTTAATATAATCGGCAAATAAAAACAGGAAATTTTTATGGCTTCAGACTCTCTTTAAAGAGACTTTAACTGTCGGCATAAGAACAAAAATCAATTCTTTATGTTTATCTGATAAACAAGTAATAAGGATATTAACTATTACTTTTCTTGTTGATAAATGATCATTCCTCAGTTTACTTCACTCTTATTTGGTACATTGCCACACAAAGGAAGTTGCAGGGCATGCTGAGTTGTCCTTTTTTGCTTCTCTACTTTCCCCTCAGAATTAACTAATGCCGCCTGATTGGCTAAAGCCTCTTTCCCTCTTCTTTTCCCCTCCAAAACCCCTGTTCCTCTCTGACTGGGCAATATTTCTCATGCTGAGACCATGCACTTTTTTGCTTTTGCTGTTACTTTACTTTTTGCTGTTCGAATACTAATATTACTAGACATATTTTTTTGTACTATTTCCATTTATTGTATGTATTACTATATGTTTCCTATGTACACACACCGAGTAGCACTAATGTACGTTTTTTAATTGACCAACCCTAACCCATTCGTGTTCCGTCGTTTTCACGTGAGAAATGTTCACCTCCCATTCATTAGCCTATAACTTTATCACTACTTATCACAATGCACTGATCTATATCTTGTTTTTTCCGCCACCAATTAGGCTTTCTTTGGGGGGTACATTTTGCTAAGAGCCACTTTACTGTAAATGCATTTTAACAGGAAGAATAAGAAAAAATGGAAAAATTCATTATTTCTCAGTTTTCAGCCATTATAGTTTTAAAATAATACATGCCTTCATAATTAAAACTCACTTATTGTATTTGCCCATATGTCCCGGTTATTACACCGTTAAAATTATGTCCCTATCACAATGCATGGCGACAATATTTTATTTGGAAATAAAGGTGCATTTTTTCCATTTTGCATCTATCACTATTTACAAGTTTAAAATAAAAAAATATAGAAACATTTCATCTTTACATTGATATTTAAAAAGTTTAGACCCTTAGGTAAATATTTAAATGTTTTTTTTTTATTGTAATGTTTTTTGTTTTTTTTATGGTAAACATTTTATTTGGGTAGTTTTGGGAGTGTGGGAGGTAAACAATAGATTTATAATGTAAATGTCTGTTAATTTTTTTTTTTCCTTACAGGTGTAGTATTACTTTTTGGCCACAAGATGGCGGCCATGAGTTTGTTTACATGACGTCACTCTAAGCGTTGCACACGCTTAGAGTGACGCATCGGGAAGGGAAGGGAACAGCCAGAAAAAGCACAGGTTCCGAGAGAAGCTGTCGCTTTTTCAGCGGGGGCGAGGAATCAGTGATCGGGCACCATAGCCCGATACACTGATTGCCTGGCTACCGAATCCGCGGCTGGGAGTGCGCGTGCACGCGCGCGATCGGCCGCGGGAGCGTGCATGGTTCCTGGACGTACAAACTACGTCCAGGAACCAAAATAGGTTAAAGAAACTCTGTCGCAAAAATCTAAATATACGCAAAAGGGACACTAAGGTACGTAATTTACTAACTAACATACCTCGGTGTCCCAATTATTTTGTCAATTTTGCCTCAGGTACACTTTAATAGTGTGGCTCTTAAATTGCCACTCACTCTTTTACTTTCCCAGCCTGATTAGTAGCGGGAAGTCTGTGCTCTGGGAGACAGATAGTAGTCATTTTGCAAATACAGATTATAAGCGGACTACTGAATTGCGCTGACTTGAACTATTAAGCTGCTGGATTCAAACCTGGCCATATATATTTAAGCCTGGCCATATAAAATCTGCACTGTTCCTATTTCTGTGACTGGACATACACTTAACTAACAACTAACTGAACAATCACAAAATATGATTTATTGGTAATAGTATGGGCAGCATGGTGGCGTAGCACTCTCGCTTTGCAGCACTGGCTACCCGGTTCGAATCCCAGCAGGGGTAACTGTCTGCACAGAGTTTGTATGTTTTTCCCGTGTCTACGCAGATTTCCTCCTAGCACTCCAGTTTCCTCCCACATCCCAAAAACATACAGATAAGTTAACTGGCTTCCCCTTAGGCTAATACATACGCTACAAGTTATTTACATAGACACGTGACTATAGTAGGGCTATACTAGCTGCGTAATATGTTGGCGCTTTATAAATACAATAAATAAATAAATTAGTAGGGATTAGATTGTGAGCCCCTCTGAGGTACTGTACAGTACTGTGGCGCTATAAAAATATACCAAATAATAATAGCTGAATACAGATCTAGGAAAAAAGTGCAAATCACAAAAATGTCAAGCAGAAGCGAAAAGCAGATAATACAATCCTAACCGGGTTACTGATGTCTCCAGGATCAGCAGATGTGTTCAGATGTTCTATAACATCCTTTAAATCTTGGGCCATACGCTTTAGTTGGGCATCAATGTTCTCAGCCAACTTGTACCTATTGGAAAAAAAAATAGTGATAATTCATATTAAACTGGGCATTATAATAAGATTAAAGTAATCCATCCAATTGGATTATACTACTGAAGAAATATGCAGATTTTGTTTGTGTGTGTAAAATGCTTCTGTTAAGCCATAGTGTAAACACGTTTCCACTTATTCCACATGATAAATAGGTTGATATAAAAAAAAGGTACTAAAGGGCTGTGATCCAACCAAACAGACCTATGTATATTTAGGAGCATGCATGGCAGCTAGAGGACATATTCTGAGACAGTTCCACCAGGGACATGGAGCTAGGCAGTTTCTACCAGAGTCATCGCTCCTACTATTAACACACATTTCACAAAAAAACACTAGAAGAAAGGCCACTGAATGTCTAGAGTGGCAAAAAGAATGGTGTGCTCATGCAAACTACAAAGTCTAATTCTCATATGGAGATATTTCAAGTAAAAACACTGCGTGGAGGCACTTGCAGTATGTCTTGAGCTAACCATATAATAGTTGACAAGGAGGAGATGTAGAGCGTCTCTCGGGCATACCGGAAGTGGCCAGTTAGAAGGGAGAGCAAACATACGACGATCTCTTCTTGAAAGAGCTGGAAGCGTGTGAGAAGCCCATGTAGAGGCGCTCACACATTATATAGCTCCAACCCAGGCCCCATTGAGGGCTCTTCTAATACTTACAATGGTAATTGTTTATTGACACAATAAACTAATAGCGTCTAATAGCTAACAGCAATAATGATACCACTACACCAATGTCAAAATAATTATACCTATATTTCACCCAACAGGTTAATTAAGGTTTTATGTCCTAATGCTATAAGAAGTACACTCACCTAAAGGATTATTAGGAACACCATACTAATATAGTATTTAACCCCCTTTCGCTTTCAGAACTGCCTTAATTCTACTTGGCATTGATTCAACAAGGTGCTGAAAGTATTCTTTAGAAATGTTGGCCCATATTGAAAGGATAGTATCTTGCAGTTGATGGAGATTTGTGGGATGCACATCTAGGGCACGAAGCGTTCCATCACATCCCAAAGATGCTCTATTGGGTTGATATCTGGTGACCGTGGGGGCCATTTTAGTACAGTAAACTCATGGTCATGTTCAAGAAACCAATTTGAAATGATTGGAGCTTTGTGACATTGTGCATTATCCTGCTAGAAGTAGCCATCAGAGGATGGGTACATGGTGGACACGAAGGGATGGACATGGTCAGAAACAATGCTCAGGTAGGTCAGACCGGTCCGCCTGGCACCAACAACCATGCCACGCTCAAAATTGCTTAAATCACCTTTCTTTCCCATTCTGACATTCAGTTTGGAGTTCAGGAAATTGTCTTGACCAGGACCACACCCCTAAAAGCATTGAAGCAACTGCAATGTGATTGGTTGATTAGATAACTGCATTAATGATAAATTGAACAGGTGTTCCTGATTAATCTTTTAGGTGAGTGTATATTCACAATTAACCCTAACTGGACCTTTTATTATAACCCTCATCCAATACCACCTTGCACAAGCACTTTTTGGTGTTCGAATACTAATAACACTGGACATATTTTTTTTGTACTATTTCCATTTACTATATAATGTTTCTTATGTACACACCGAGTAGCACTAATGTAAGTTTTAATTGATCATCCTTAAAGCGAACCTTAAGTCAAGTAAAAAAAATGAGATTTACTCACCTGTGGCTTCCCTCAGCCCCCAGCAGCCGATCGGTGCCCTCGCAGCTCCGCTCCGATGTCCCAGGACCCGCCGGCGACGACTTCCGGTTTCGCCGTCACCGGCCGACAGGCATGGGAACGCGAGTGATTGTTCGCGTTCCCAGCCTGTATATCGCCCCCTATGCTGCTATTGCGACCTCCTGGCCGCAATAGCAGCATAGGGGGCGATATACAGGCTGGGAACGCGAACAATCACTCGCGTTCCTATGCCTGTCGGCCGGTGACGGCCAAACCGGAAGTGCTCGCCGGCGGGTCCTGGGACATCGGAGCGGAGCTGCGAGGGCACCGATCGGCTGCTGGGGGCTGAGGGAAGCCCCAGGTGAGTAAATCTCATTTTTTTTACTTGACTTAAGGTTCGCTTTAAACAAACGCTATCGCAAAAATCTAAATATACGTAAACATATGCAGATAAAAAGTACATTTCTCCCAGAGTAAAATGAGCTAAAAATTACTTTTCTACTTGCTGTACTTTTCTACAGAAAGTAGTAGAAATCTGACAGAACAGCCAGGTTTTGGACTAGCCCATCTTCTCATGGGGGATTTTCAGGGTTTTCTTTATTTTCAAAAGCACTTAGTGAATGGCAGTTGCTCCATCCAACTGCCAAAAAAAGTGTGCAGCGAGCACGGAGGCTGCCCAGCATCTTTTTATAAGTCTTTTTCAAGAAGTGAACTAGCCCAAAACCTGTCGGTAATGTCAGATTTCTAATACCTACTGTAAGCGACATCAACATGGGAGAAAAGTAATTTATGGCTCATTTTACTCAGGAAGAAACATGGATGTGTAATGGTTAAGGGCTCTGCCTCTGACACAGGAGACCTGGGTTCGAATCTTGGCTCTGCCTGTTCGGTAAGCCAGCACCTATTCAGTAGGAGACCTTAGGCAAGTCTCCCTAACACTGCTACTACCTATAGAGTGCGTCCTAGTGGCTGCAGCTCTGGCACTTTGAGTCTGCCAGGAGAAAAGCGCGATATACATGTTCTGTGTTTGTTCTTGTTTGTATGTGTTTACATGTATTTTAAATTTTAAGATTTTTGCGACAGTGGTCCTTTAATGTAACACAGGAGGCAATTTTACTTTTTTCTTTATCAACCAATATAATGAACACCATGCTTTATCGATTAGTTATTTATTATTTGTATACTATCAGTATTGTTGTTGTTGTCACTGATTCAATATGATACACATATGTAAATTCAGAAGATATTTGAGAAAAGGTTGGACCTGTTCAATATAAATGTGAATGGTGAGAAAACAAACGTTTTGTATTTTAGGCACTTTTATTGTTGAATTCAATGAAGAAGCGGGCAAAGGACCAGTGAAACACTTTATCTAAACACTGTGCTGAATAAAAATGTTGTTTGCCGTCATACTGGACTTTGTGTCATCTGGAGAGGTAAGCTCTATCTCTCCTTGTTAACTACTATACGGTTAGCTCATCTCATAAATCAGGTTCCTCCACTCCTCCAACCTCAGTGGCACACCATTTCCGAGGATTAATGTATTCCTTTTGGAAGTCACTAGTTTCTTAAAGAAGTCCTGTAACAACTAAAAACAAAAACAAAAATACAGGATACCAATTTTTATGTTAATTATCCTGGATATATATATATATATATATATATATATATATATATATATATATATATATATATATAGATATATATATATAGATATATATATATATATATACAGGGCCGGATTACCAACCAGGCAAAAAAAGCAGTCGCTTGGGGCCCCATTCAAAGTCAAAGGGGCCCCATCAGCACATAAACCAGCCCTCGCCATCCTGTCAGTGGTGGCTGGATGGTATAATGGTTAAAGGGACTCTGAGCAGTGCAGTAACTATGGAAAGATAGATATCCGGGCACCAGCCAGCACAAGTAATGCATAAACTCCTTTATTCCTTCCCCAAGATCCCTGACAGAAATTTGCAAGGTCTAACAGCCGTTTCACAGATAAATCTGCTTCTTCAGAGGCAACAAAGATTTGTTGCCTCTGAAGAAGCAGATTTATCTGTGAAACGGCTGTTAGGCCTTGCAAATTTCTGTCAGGGATCTTGGGGAAGGAATAAAGGAGTTTATGCATTACTTGTGCTGGCTGGTGCCCGGATATCTGTCTGCTCTCCTTTGCTACAATTGTATCTGGTTGTTCCGGAGGCACGGCCTATAACCCCTGCTACCCCCTTGGGGCTGCCATCCAGAGCATCTAGTGCCACCCTACGAGTTTTTCTTCCTTTTTGCTGAACTATGGAAAGATGCATATCATTTTAAAGCTCTCTTTCTCCTCTTTCCAATGATATATAAATTGCCATCCTATGCCTTTCAGTTTTCGTTATTTTCGCGATCGAAATCGCGGCCACGGCAATTTCGCGAAAATAGCAAAAACTAAAAGGGCGTAGGGTTGCAGTTTATCTATCATTGGAAAGAGGAGAAAGAGAGCTTCAAAATGATATGCATCTTTCCATAGTTACATTGTATTACACAGGACGACTTTTCTCCAAAGTCGGCAGCTCGATTCAGCACAATGCAATGAAATATAAGGAACCCAGGGGGATATAATTACAAACATCATGCTGGTAGGTGTGAGGATGTAATTAATTAGTTGTGGGTATGCTTAAAGGCATACCCACAGGCACTGCTCGGAGTCCCTTTAAGGGCTCTGCCTCTGACACAGGAGACCAGGGTTCGAATCTCAGCTCTGCCTGTTCAGTAAGCCAGCACCTATTCAGTAGAAGACCTTAGGCAAGTCTCTCTAACATTGCTACTGCCTATAGGGCGCATCCTAGTGGCTGCAGCTCTGGTGCTTTCAGTCCGCCAGGAGAAAAGCGCGATATAAATGTTATTTGTCTTGTCAAACGATGCCGTGTGCTGCTGATTGTCTTCAGAGCCAGGCTCTTCTCCTAGGTCCCCTCCTGCTACTGTGCGCTCTGCCGCTGCCCACTCCTCCCTCCCTTCCCACAGAGAACCACAGCTGCAGCAAGAATGATAGCAGCAGATGGCAAACGCTCACTCACCTATCCATGATCCAAGTGATAGAGATCCCCTTATCTGAAACCCATCTGTCTCTTCTACAGTGCAGCCGCTGACTCTGAACTTCCTGATTCTCAGATCAGACAGGAAGTAGGAAGTAGTAATAGTAGTAGTAACACAGCGGCAGCACTCTAGAGGAGACAGATGGGCTCCGGATGACGGGACCTCTATTGCTTGGATCGCAATAGGTGAATGTGAGTCATCTGGTGCTGTCATTCTCCCCCGCTGCGGCTGCCTTCTCTGCTGGACTATCGTATTCACTGGGATGGAGGCTGCATGGTGGCTGTCTAGTTTGGGAGGAAATCGGTTGTTCGGTGGTGGGGGTGGTTATGTAATTCTGTCTGGGGAATGGCTTCCGGTTTGGCGTTGTCCAGAGCTTTCTGCTATTGCCAGGCTGGAGATGCAGGGGGAAAGTGCTGCTACTGTGATATCTGGCGCCCTCTTCACAGGGGTGCCCCAGCCCCTGAGTGCAAATGTCCCAGCCATTCATCTTTCACTCTGCATTTTGTCGCTGCTATTCCCTACATTGTGCACCCACAGAGGAAAGCGGGCTGTTGCCCATAGCAACCAGTAGCTCGGCTGCCCCGGTGTGTGCGGCATGTTGCTGTGCAGCTGCATCTTCTGATTCTATTATGACATGATGGGGGGGGCAAATCAGTTACTTTGCTTAGGGCCCCATTTAGCCTTAATACGGCTCTGTATGTGTATGTATATATATATATATGTGTATATGTATATATATATATATATATATATATATATATATATATATGTGTATATATATATATATATATATATATATATATATATATATATATATATATATATTACTGTATATCGGTATGTAAACACCCCTCCATGTGATGTTTAGCCCAGACTATGATGTCATGCAGCCTTCTGCCCCAGAGCACTCTGGAAGGTCAACTAGTGTTCCTGCTCACTATACAGTGATTGAACTGCGAAATTGTCTATATGCATGATACTAGCTTCGGGAAAGACTGCAGTCTTAAGCAGGGCTGAGGAGTCAGTACAAAAATCATTCTATCCTCATTTTATGAAACCTTGCACTCCAGATATCCAAAAATTGCTCTTACTCCACAGCCCTGGTCCTAGGTTTGCAGATAAGGCCTATTTGAAGACTTTTTATACCACATATATGCAGAAAGATATACTGATACGTGTACTGATATGGGTTCACATTTGGGTTGGCTTTACTAAAGAAGTTAAAGGAAACTAGGAGACTTCGTATTTACTGATTAAAGAGACTCTGAAGTCTCAACTTTTCCACGTTTTTATAATGTAAACCTTTTCAGCATTATAGCCTAAATTAAACTGCCGCAATCCCGCCGCAAAACAAGGGTTTTTTTCATAGAGAAAAAGCCCTGCAAAGCTCCTAGGGCTTCACTTCCTTGAAGAGGCAGAGCTTTACACTGTAGCTCTGCCTCTCCGCAATCAATCTCTGCGGATCGCCGCCTCTCCCTGCCCCTCTCAGTCTTCTTTTCACTGAGAGGGGCAGGGAGGAGGCGGAGATCCGCGGAGATTGATTGCGGAGAGGCAGAGCTACAGTGTAAAGCTCTGCCTCTCCAGGGCAGCTTAATCTGCGACCTGCAAAGTCGTGAAACTTTGCAGGTCGTTTTCACTATGATTAAACCCTCGTTTTGCGGCGGGATTGCGGCGGTTTAATTTAGGCTATAATGCTGAAGAGGTTTACATTATAAAAACGTGGAAAAATTGAGACTTCAGAGTCTGTTTAACAGAATTGCTAATAAAGAGGTAGTGTTTGGCAACTTGTATGCTTCACATAAAGGGCTAAACAATTAGGGAATGCCCACATTTTTTTTGCTGTGAAATCAATGCCAATGTTTACCATAACAGAAGTCATCAATCCCGTAAATATTATCGCCTTTCCTAGGTTGACTTCAAATTCAGTTGGTGGTTGTGTTGTGTAGCTGTAGTGAATGGTTTACTAGTATAATTGTGTATATTCAATTATTCAAACATTGAATAAATAACATTTTATAGATAAGAGTATTATTTATGTATACTGTGTTATTTACAGACCTTTTTTACAGAAGATATTTTAATAGTTCAGATTTTCTCTTTGCATTTTACTGTAAGGAAGTGTTTGAATGGTAGTTAAAGAGAATCTGTATTGTTAAAATCGCACAAAAGTAAACATACCAGTGCGTTAGGGGACATCTCCTATTACCCTCTGTCACAATTTCGCCGCTCCTCGCCGCATTAAAAGTGGTTAAAAACAGTTTTAAAAAGTTTGTTTATAAACAAACAAAATGGCCACCAAAACAGGAAGTAGGTTGATGTACAGTATGTCCACACATAGAAAATACATCCATACACAAGCAGGCTGTATACACCCTTCCTTTTGAATCTCAAGAGATCATTTGTGTGTTTCTTTCCCCCTGCATCTCTCATGCACTGAAGTTTCAGGCTGCTCTTTAATTCCTGCAAACAGCTTTGCCTTTGTCTGAATTTCCTCAGTATGTGAAAGCCCAGCCAGCTCAGAGGAGGATTTATCCAGCTTGTAAAATATAAGAGAGAAGAGAGAAGCTGCCCTAATCTAAATAATACACAGGCAGTGTGCATAGAGGGGCCTGGAAGGGGGAGTTCATAGCAGAACCACAACACTGAAGAACTTGGCAGCCTTCCAGACACAGGCTGACAAGTCTGACAGGGGAAAGACACATTGATTTATTACAGAGACTGTGATAGTAGAAAGTGCTGTAGTAAGCCAGAACACATTAGAATAGCTTTTGGAACTTATAGGATGATAAAAAACAGGATGCAATTTTTGTTACGGAGTCTCTTTAAGGATTAACCTGGATTACTTAGAAAACCTGGGAGGAAAATGTATTACTTTCGACTTGAAAATTCACTAGACAAAACCCTAAATGCAAGAGAGATTTAAGTATTCACAAACCACTTGGAGACTTTGAAAAAGAGGCAAAGGATCAACCAATCCTTTGAAACTTACAGTGGCTTGCAAAAGTACAGTATTCGAAGTTTTTCACATTTTGTCACATTACTGCTACAAACATGAATCAATTTTATTGGAATTCCACATGAAAGACCAAAAAGTGGTACGAAAATCATATATGATTACAAACATTTTTTACAAATAAATAAATGCAAATTGGGGTGTGCGTAATTATTCAGCCCCCTTTGATCTGAGTGCAGTCAGTTGTCCATAGACATTGCCTGATGAGTGCTAATGACTAAATAGAGTGCACCTGTGTGTAATCTAATGTCAGTACAAATACAGCTGCTCTGCAACGGCCTCAGAGGTTGTCTAAGAGAATATTGGGAGCAACAACACCATGAGGTCCAAAGAACACACCAGACAGGTCAGGGATAACGTTATTGAGAAATTTAAAGCAGGATTAGGCTACAAAAAGATTTCCAAAGCCTTGAACATCCCACGGAGCACTGTTCAAGCGATCATTCAGAAATGGAAGGCGTATGGCACAACTGTAAACCTACCAAGACAAGGCCGTCCACCTAAACTCACAGGCTGAACAAGAAGAGCGCTGATCATAAATGTAGTCAAGAGGTCCATGGTGACTCTGGACGAGCTGCAGAGATCTACCGCTCAGGTGGGGGAATCTGTCCATAGGACAACTATTAGTCGTGCACTGCACAAAGTTGGCCTTCATGGAAGAGTGGCATGAAGAAAGCCATTGTTAACAGAAAAGCATAAGAAGTCCCATTTGCAGTTTGCCACAAGCCATGTGGGGGACACAGCAAACATGTGGAAGAAGGTGCTCTGGTCAGATGAGACCAAAATTTAACTTTTTGTCCAAAATGCAAAATGCTATGTGTGGCGGAAAACGAACACTGCACATCACTCTGAAAACACCATCCCCACTGTCAAATATGGTGGTGGCAGCATCATGCTCTGGGGGTGCTTCTCTTCAGCAGGGGCAGGGAAGCTGGTCAGAGTTGCTGGGAAGATGGATGGAGCCAAATACAGGACAATCTTGGAAGAAAACCTCTTGGAGTCTGCAAAAGACTTGAGACTGGGGCGGAGGTTCACTTTCCAGCAGGACAACGACCCTAAACATAAAGCCAGGGCAACAATGGAATGGTTTAAAACAAAACATATCCATGTGTTAGAATGGCCCAGTCAAAGTCCAGATCTAAATCCAATCGAGAATCTGTGGCAAAATCTGAAAACTGCTGTTCACAAACGCTGTCCATCTAATCAGACTGAACTAGAGCTGTTTTGCAAAGAAGAGTGGGCAAGGATTTCAGTCTCTAGATGTGCAAAGCTGGTAGAGACATACCCTAAAAGACTGGCAGCTGTAATTGCAGCAAAAGGTGGTTCTACAAAGTATTTATTCGTAAAAAATGTTTGGGATCATGTATGATTTTCGTACCACTTCTCACATGTACACCACTTTGTATTGGTCTTTCACGTGGAATTCCAATAAAATTGATTCATGTTTGTGGCAGTAATGTGACAAAATGTGGAAAACTTAAAGGGGGCCGAATACTTTTGCAAGCCACTGTATATAAGTCTAGCGATTCTGATTCAATCAACTATGCGATCAACTTTATTGGGCGATTAACTTCAGTGTGAATTGATTAGTGGCCCACACACTATAGCCAATATCGTATACAATTCACCTTCACTAATTGAAGACCGATGTTGTGCCTCCATGCTCTGAATGCAAAAATCAATTCAGTGTCGAATGAATAATATGTAAACAGTAGGCGATTCCTGTGCGATCAACCAATATCCTCCATCCTGCTCAATCAACTAAGTTGGTCAATTCAACATGATATTGGACACTTTCCCTTGATCAGGCATACTGGAACACACTTTATTCTCAAATTCTACCTATTTAACTTACGTCTTTTCTCTTTCTTCATCTGCATGCTGAAGATAGATGGTTCCACTTTGTTCCTTGACAGATTCCTCCAAAGGCGTTAAAATGTCTTCCAATTCCTTCTGTTGAGAAAGGATGAAGTCAAGTTCTTGATCCAGCCTAGTATGGTAAAGAAAGTAAAAAACAAACTTTGTTAACAAGTGAAATTCACCACCAGCTAAATCTACAGAAAGCGGGGGAAAACAAAGCTGTAGTGCACTGCCAAGCACATTTGAAAATGTATTCAGTCGACCACTTTGCTTCTATATACTCAATTACTAAACAGATTACGATTAGAATGTGCCTAGTTCAATTTTGGGCTTACTTTGGCTTTAAACAGAAAATATGGGCCAAGAGGGTGTTTATGTGAACTTCCCGCTTCGGTAAAATAGTCAAAAGTGAGGCTTAACTTCAATACAGTATCTAGCTTCAACATTATAAAACTTTTTTAAAAGGACCAGAGAATGACCTTGGCTTAGGTTACTAGCGTTCTCCTTGGCTGGATAATACTGAAGAATATAAGTAATTATGACTTACAAAATCCTTTTTTCTTTTTTTAAAACCCAGCCGTAGAACTATTTTTTTTTTAATTAGCTACATAGTTAAAGTGGACCTGAACTTAGAACTTCCTCTCTGCTCTTTTTTTTTGAAAAAAGTTTTATTTTTTTCATATAGAAAACAAACAAGAGGTAAGTATGCAAAAGTATAACTGATACAACAATAACAGGTATAGAACATGAAGATACAAAAAGCGCCTCATAAAAGTACTTTAGCTGAGGATAAGGCTCGTGTCGCAAATGGGTGTGAGCCCTGGATTTAAATATGTGGACATTTTTGAAAATAAGAGAAAAAGAAAAAACCCAGGGCTTCACTAGTCCCAGATCTACTGACCTGAGTATTTGAAGGTTTATAAGCCTTCTCTTGAGTTAAGAACAGAGATTATGTTGTAGATAGTCTTTGCATTGTATTCACCACCTCCCCTCCCCCCTTATAAACAACCTCAAAAACTACCCCCCCCCCCCCACCCCCTTTTCTTCTCTTTGCTCTCTCTCAGGCTCAAAACTGACGCTACAGACTTTCCATTGACCGTGAGGGTTTTAGACCTCTTTTCTCATGGGACTTGTAGCTATGATGTGCTAAGGACCTACTAGATCAGAAAATACGACATAGGTGTGTCAAGACTACAGGTTCAAGCATGGTTGGGTTCGGATACAATCTCCAGAGCTCCAAGTGTTCCCAACAACTGGTTGTAGGCATACCACTACTTGAAAGGTTCCATGAAGTCTCTGATGTCCTTTGGAGGAATGACATGTAAGATATATGGTTTCCACATCTTCAAAAAGCGTTGTGTGCCGGTATGTTTAAAGTGGCATCCAGTCTTTCCAGTTTCATTAAATAGGAGAGTTCATCGTGGACATCCTGTAGGGAGGGGGGAGTTGGATATATCCAGCGATTGAATATGGATTTTCTGGCAGCCAGTATGATGAGGTGTGCAATATTCGGTATTGATGTATTAAGGAGTCCTTGTTGGGATACATCAACGTAATTGAACAAGAGAAGTGATGGTTGCTGCGGGATTGTTTTTTTTGCATATAGTTTTCAGTAGAGAGTCCACCTTCAAACAGAAATTTCGAATTTTGGGGCAAGTCCATATGCAATGGAATAAACCTGCATTTTGTTCAGAACATTTGGGGCAATGGTTCGTATAATGGGCTGGGGGTGTAGTATACTTGATATCAAAATCATATTTTGCTCTAAACATAAATAGCAAATGCGATTCTCTACACTTCTCGCTTGTCATAATACTTCTGAGTTTGTCATTTCCCTCTACAATTTTGGCCTCAATTTGTTCATCTTCCATATTAGATACCCAACTTTTAAAATTCTGTTTTATTTTTGACCCCACGTTTAGCAATGCTAAGGATTTTTGTAGCTCTGATAGAAAAAATTTACATGACTGAATTGATCCTATAGATACCGTAGAATCCATAAAGCCTAGAATAAAGATTTCCAAAGTCCTTGCTATCTAAACAGTTGACCTGCTGAGCATTGTTTGTATCTCAAGGAATGTGGAGTTACACTTTATGCCCATTCCCGTTATGGACAAATATGACAAATATTTTTGAAATAATTTCTAAGCATATTTACTTCAGAAGGCTTGAGGAAGGAAAGAAACTATACTTTACCTCTTCTGATCAAGTTTCACTTTCTCTACTTCTTTATGTAATGTAGTAATCTGATAACACAGAAATAAATGAACAGGATTAGACAGAGAACTGTGTCACATGTTTTTTTGTGAAGAGCAGCATATTTGTCTAAAAACAAAGAAATGAAAAAACGTCCGCACCCTTTCCCCATTGTGGATCAACATCCTGTCCCAGGCATTGACTTGTGTGGCTTGCTGTAGAAAGTGCTTTTCTTGGTCTTCAAGCTCTAAACTCCATTTATTGATGAGGTTTTCCAGCTGTACATATGTCATAGCAGGAGCACTAAAAGACACCATAGAAACGAAATGCAAGGCATAAATAGCTGATATTTAGCCATGAGTCTTATTTAATTACACGCAAAATCTCAATACTATGACTAAGTTTGGATTTCAAGTCAACAAAAAATGTAGTAATGTATATGAGCATCCAAAGCAAAGAAATTCAGCTCCTGAAAGCATTAAAGGGAACCCGAGGTGAGTGGGATATGGAGGCTGCCATATTTATTTCCTTTTAAACAATACCAGTTGCCTGGTAGCCCTGTTGATCTTCTGGCATAAGTAGTATCTGAGTAAAACCCTAAAACAAGCATGACTAATCAAATGAAACCTGAGTCAGCTGAGTCAGAGTACCTGATCTGCTGCATTCTTCTTTAGGGTCTATGGCTAAAAGTATTAGAGGCAGAGGATCAGCAAGATAGCCAGGCAACTGGTGTTGTTTCAAAGGAAATAAATATGGCAGCTTCCATAACCTTCTCGCTTTGGGTTACCTTTAAAGAGAGACTGAAGCAAGTTCAAATCCATGTTATTAACTTTTATTTATGTAAAGCACTTTAGCTTGTGCTAAAACCCTGCATTCCTGTGGAAAAATGAGGGGTTTATACCCCTCAAATCCCCTGGGCTAATTGTGGGTAGCGCTTCCTGATTGAGGCAGAGCTTACGGCTGTAGCTCTGCCTCTTGTCGCATCCATCCCCACTGATCACCGCCCCTCCCAATCTTCCTTCACTGAGAGAGGCGGGGGAGAGGCGGAGATCTGCGGTGTATTGACGCAAATGGAGGCAGAGCTGCAGCTCAAAGCTCTGCCTCCCTGGGCAGCAAATTCCACAACCAAGAAAGTTGTGGATTTTTGCCCTGTGATATGGGAGGTATAAACCCCTCGTTTTGCCGTGGGGAAGCGGCAGAAATAAAACTTTAAAAAATGGATTTTTAACTCGCTTCAGAGTCTCTTTAAGTCTGGAAAACCAAACTGCTTGCTTTTTGCGATGCATTTGAGTAGTGTTCTACATGCTTTTGCACTGGATCCTAATAACTCTTAAAGCGGTTTAAAACCCTGACATAATATTCAATAAAAACACGTTTACCTACTTTTTATATGCAATACTGTTATCATATTTGCATTTGTTCATAAGTATTATTATTCATTTAGAAGTTATAGGTTTCCAAAAGTACAGTTTTTTGCTTTGTGAGCTGACTTTGCATTTTATTAATAACTGGTTTTATTCATTGCTGTTTTGCAGGCAGCCATGCTTTCAGTGTCTCTCTGTCTCCGGGAGCTTCTCAGCAGTCAGAGAATGTGTCACATGCCTCACTTGATACATTTAAGTTAACAAAATATAACATTATCTGAAGTTCGGATGCGGCAGCATTTCACTGCACTCAACTTTCAAGCTCTGTGTGTAACCCTTCCAATGCTGGTCTAGTAAAAAAAAAATGCTGGTTGCATATAATATGCTATAAATAATGTTTTAGTGCAAAGATGAAATGCAGGGTTATATTCCACTTTAATATATACTCAGAACTACTAAAAGCAGACCTGTGACATGTAAAGAAAAAATGTTAGATACTTACCCAAGTAGAGGAAAACCTCTAGAGGGTCCTGAGTCTTCTTGTGTTCCCCTCAACCACACCGCTGCTGGACAGCACCCTCTCTACTTGTTTCTGGCCACGCTCCTCTCTGTATAGGAGCACAGCCGTAGTGTATATGCACGTGCGGCTTTGTGCTACTGCGCAGGTGCAAAAGCGCTCATACACAGAGAGAAGCGCAGCCACAAGATCATACCTAACAAGCTCTTGTCAGATATGCTAGGAGGAACCCTGCACAGGAACGGTGGGTTAGTGGGTGGATCGCAAAGCCTCTGGACTACCCAGAGGTTTCCTTCCACCGAGGCAAGCCTGCTTCAGGTTCACTTTAAAACACAGTAGAATAAGGCAAAAAAATAAAAATAAAAACTTAACACAAAGCTTATCAAAAACTACTAGTTTACCCTGCTCTATGAGATGCTATTTTAAAGAGAGTCTGAAGCGAGAATAAATCTCGCTTCAGACCTCATAGATAGCAGGGGCACGTGTGCCCCTGCTAAACCGCCGCTATCCCGCGGCTTAACGGGGGTCCCTGATCCCCCAAATCCCCTCCGTAATGCAGGGGAGCGCTTCCTGGTTGGGGCAGGGCTAACCGCCGCAGCCCTGCCCCACGCGCGTCTGTCAGCGCATATCTCCGCCTCTCCCCCGCCCCTCTCAGTCTTCCTTCACTGAGAGGGGCGGGGGAGAGGCGGCGATGCGCCGCTGACAGACGCGACTGGAGGCAGGGCTGCAGCCGTTAGCCCTGCCTCCAGGAGCGACCAAGTCTGCGACCAAGTGTCGCAGTGGGGAGTTTGGGGGTGAAGGGACCCCCGTTTAGCGGCGCTATACCGGCGGTTTAGCAGGGGCACACGTGCCCCTGCTAACTATGAGCTCTGAAGCGAGATTTATTCTCGCTTCAGAGTCTCTTTAAAATTCAAGTGCTGTTACAAGAAATTATCAAGTCTGTTAAGAAAAAAAAAAAAAAAAAGGAAATAAGAGAAAAGAAAAGTGTTTGAGTAACAGAATGAGAAAAAGGTACGCAAGTTCAAATGTGATGTTTGAATGACCCTAGTTGTTATTACAACCACAAGTGTGTTTAGCTTAAAGGGACTCCGTGCAGTGCCTGTGGTTATGCCTTTAAGAATACCCACAACTAATTAATTATATCCTTACACCTACCAGCATGATGTTTGTAATTATATCCCCCTGGGTTCCTTGTATTTCATTGCATTGCACTGAATGGAGCTGCCGACACTGGGGAAAGTGTCGTCCTGCATAATACAATGCTGAATAAGGAATCCAAGATGGAGTCCCTTTAAGTCATCAGACAGGGAAATATAAACAAGAGGAAAGACAGAATTAAGGCAGCCATACACTGGTCAATTGCCACCAGATCAACCAACAGATAGACCCCTCTCTGATCGAATTTGATCAGAGAGGGATCTATTGGCTGCCCATACACTGCACAGAGATTTTGAATCGATTTCAGCCAGACATTGATTCACAATCTGTAGAGCTGCCGCCTGCCTCTTCGTTCCTGCTTTCCCCGCCAGCAGCAATACATTACCTGTTCCGCCGGCGCGAGTCTCCGGGTCCCCGCAGTCCCTTCTCCGGCTGGCCTTCTTCATCTTCACTTCCTGTCCCATCCTTTGAGAAGGAAAGGTTCAAACACTAGAGCACCCTCTACCGTTTGAACTTCCGCTGGTTACAGGACGGGACAAGAAGTGAAGTGAAGATGAAGAAGGAGAGCCACAGAAAGAGACTGCAGGGACCCGGGGACTCGCGCCAGTGGAACAGGTGAGATTATTGATGCGTTGGTCGTTGCAGAATCGAACGTCGCTAACGACGCGCTCCCGACCCGCCGGCGATCGAGCAAAATTTTCCGCCTGGACAGAATTGATAGATTTCGGATGGAAATTGGTCGATCGGCCCTCGTTTGCATAAACTATTTCACAGCAGATTTGATCACAGTGATCGAATCTGCTGTCTATCGGCGGGAAATCGAGTGAATGTATGGGCACCTTTAGAGACGTTAGATGGAAAAATTGGCTGGTAAAACAAGCATAAATATGGATAGTAGAGAAAAAGGAAGGGCGGAAGCACCAACTAGTTATTGAATCCCTTGTTCTATGTTAAAAAAAATTATGATTAGTTGTTTGTACGATAAGCAAAATAAAATAAGATACAAATCTTGTCTTTACCTAACAATGGAAGTAGTAGCAGTACCTGAGGTACTGGGCTGTGCTGCTCCAGTAATCTGAGGCTTAACACTTAAGGATGCTGGAAGAAAACGGAAGTTCATTGTCTGATGTTAGCTAATGTCTGCAAACTATCACATTCAGGCTAAAGCAACATTCCAAATATTCAAGCTAATCACCAGCACCCAATTCAAAGTACAATTACATTAAATCTAACAAGCTGCATAAAATTTGAAAACGTGCAAAATCTAAGATAAAGTGAACCCAAAGCGAGAAGAATACAGATACTGACATGTTCACTCCCTTAGGCCCTATTTACACTTAATGCGTTGTGTTGAGCTGCATCACATTGCATCCCATTTGCCAAAATGGGATGCAACGCATTAAGTGTAAATAGGGCCTTATAAACAATGCAGATTGCCTGGCTGTCATGCTGAGCTTTTGGCTTTAGTTGTTTTTGAGTTACCTGCAACAAGCACGCAGCCAGTGAAGTCAGACTAGAGTCAAAGCATCTGATCTGTTCTGCTCATTCTGGGCCAGTGACAAAGTATTAGAGGTACAGCATCAGTGCAAAAGTCAGGGAACTGGCATTGTTTATTAAAGCGGATCAGAGATGAAAACTAACTATAACAAGTAACGTGTCTATATATCTCATGTAAAGTTTAGATAGTTTACAAAGCAAATCTAGCTGCAAATGCTTCAACAGTTTATGATTATTTATTCATGTGGTACAATGAGGGCAGCCATGTTCTGTTTGTCACAGGCTGAGGGCTGGAGATGCTATGCGCTTGCCTGTGTGTAATGTGACAAATTCAGTCCCCTCTCCTCCTCCCCTCTGCCTCTGAAATCTCTGGCTAGTAAACTCCTCCTCCTCCTCCTGCCCAGACTGATCTCCCATAAGCCCTTGCTACAGTGCCAAGGCACTCTAAAAAGCTGTGGGCGACACTTGTTTAGTTTATAGGGAATTAGAGTATTAAAACAACAACAACAACAAAATTATTTGGCTTGAGGAATGCCCTATAAACTATATGAAAAGAACACAATTATGCAATGAGTAAAAGTTTATCTCGGATCCACTTTAAACAGTTTCCCATTAACTACTTCACTACTGAGGGGGTTTTCCCCTTCTGTATCAGAGCAATTTTCCCCTTTCAGCGCTCCTTTTATTCATTCGCCTATAACTTATTACTACTTATCACAATATATCTCGTTTTTATTCGCCACTAAATAGGCTTTCTTTGGGTGCTAAGAAATATTTTATTCTAAATGCATTTTAACGGGAAAACTAAGGAAAAAAATTGAAAAAAATTATTATTTTTAAGGTTTTGGCCATTATAGTTCTAAAATAATTCATGCTACCATAAAACCCACACATTTTATTTGCATATTTGTCCCGGTTATTGCAACGTTTAAAATATTTCCCTAGTACAATGTATGGCACCAATATTTTATTTGGAAATAAAGATGCATTTTTTTCAGTTTTGCGTCAATTACTAATTACAAGCTCATATTTTCAAATTAAAAAAAGTTCAGTCCCCAAGGTAAATATTTATGTATTTTTTTGTCATTTTTTTAATGCTAATTTTTTATCTGGGTAATTATGGGATAGTGTGAGAGGTAAGGTGTTAATTTTAAATGTATATGTTGGTATTATATTAAAATACATGTATGTAGGTGTAATTTTACTATTTGGCCACAAGATGTACTATAAGTACACGAACAGGAAGTAATGCGAGGACGTGCTACTTCCTTAGTTACAATGTCTGCAGCCATCTCATTGATGCCGGCAATCATAGACACGTGGACTTAGAACAATGAATGGGAACAGCGATCATCTCCCCTCTAACAGGCGGCAAGAACGCGCACGGGAGTGGGCAGTGGCCGTCTGATTCAACAGACAATTATCTTTGTAATCCGTCTCAAAATTACACAAGTGGTTAAGAATTCATTGTAAAATAAGTCCACATGCTTACAGTTTGATCCTGTGTATGGATAATGTAGAATCTCATTATAGCAAACTCTGATATAGTAAACTCAGTCCTTAGGTCCCAGCAAATGCATATCTATAAATAAACAATGTATGACCAATTTGAATACAGTAAAACTTCTGATATAGTGAACTACTTTTCCTGGTCCCTTGAAGTTTACTATTAAGGGATTCTACTGGTATGTAAAGTAAACCAGTGATGAAGCGTTAGTAAGATTTCATAATTACCTGGGGCTTCCTCCCGCCCCATAAACACGTGCGAGTCCCACACTATCCTACCATGGTCTGCCGTTCAGCTGCGATCAGCCCCAGTAACTTGTTAAGTCGCACCAGGCTGGGTCTTCTGCGCATGCGCAGTAGACCCGGACTGAGGTCACTAAGCAAGTTACCGGGGCTGATCGTGGCTGAACACTGCAGACCGCGGAAGGACGGTGTGGGACTCATACATGGTTATGGGGCACTAGGAAGCCCCGGGTAAGTATCAAATCTTACTAACACTTCATCTCTGGTACAATTTAAGTACAGTAAGTTGTTTTTGTAATTGTTTTCAATTTCAATAAATGTCCCCATGTATTAATTTATAAAACTGAAATTAAAGCACATGAACTTTTAAAAATCCTGTGATGCACTGCAGTAAAAATACTTCACTCTAGTGGCGGGACGCCACTCGACAGATAATGAGACAAAATGCACTTTTTCTTATGAGAAAAAAGTTCAGTGTTCTCCCCAGAATTTTTTTCCAGCCGGGTGGCATGAAAAAAAGCCGGGTGGGGTGCATGGGGGAAATGCAGGGCAGGTGCAACTCTCCTTACAGCATAGGAGGAGAATAAGGAGGTGAGCCAATGACAGCCGGGTGCTCACCAAAATTAGTCGGGTGAAGCACTGGGCTAAAAGTGCCTGGAGAGAAAACTGTTGTAGTTTGTGGAAGCAGTTTATGGGTAACGTGCATTTTAAAGGAACATAGACCTTATTTGAGAATATCGTATGCATTTGAGGCTCTTGAAAGCCACATAGAATGGTGAGGTGTGCCAAATGCGACCCCTGGGCCTTGAGTTTGACACCTGTGCTCTAAGCGCTGACAGTTCTTTCCTGTACTCCCTACCCCCTCTCCACAAAGCAGCAGAGTAGTGTATTCGCACAGAAGAAGGCTGCCTGAAACAACTGAGAGTGATAATTTTCTATGCAACTGTTACTGCAAATGTACAGTATATTGGCCATTACACTATACAGATGGGACAAGATAAGCCAAATCCATAATTAGACTGCTGTGTGTGTGTAGACACCAGAATAATCTAGGAGCTGAACATATACATCTATACTATAGACACATGCATAATATACCTGGAGCAGTTGTGGTACTGAGGGAAAAAAGAGATGGAGCAGAGGTTGCAAGAAGGGCTCCGAGGGATGAAGTGCTAGATGTAGATGCTTGAGTTGCTGGTGCTAAATGTAGGAAGTAAAAAGATTTTAGACAAGTTTTAAAAAGCAAATGCAAATTAAATACCTCCCCCCCAACTTCATTATATCACCTCAATAGTATGACTGTTTTAAGCTAAATTATAACAAAACAATATAAGGGCAAGAGTACCGTATATACTCGCATATAAGCCGACCCCCCAACATTTAACCCATAAACTAGGAAAAGACGATTGACTCGCATATAAGTCGATGCTAGGAAATGCAGACCTCTGTGTGCCCCCTTCCCATGTGCAGAGTACTGTCAGGGCAGAATTTGATGGATGTGCCACCCCCACCAGTACTGAGTGTCAGGAATATAGCGGCTGGTTGTGAGGCTGTTAAGGATAATACAGTAATATATTTTCATTTTCCCATTTTTATGTCTGCTGTGTACTACTGTATCATATGGGATTGTCTGCTAGCCAGTCTGGCTTTGAAGGCTGGCAGCCGCCTGGAGTTCGTTATATCATGTAAATTGACCCTGCATTCAATGGCCATTGTCTGCTCCTAACTGGGAGATGGGAAATCTCTGCAATTAGGGACTGTCTACCTAGCCTCTAATTAGGAGATGGCTATTCAGGCCAATACTGTCAACAATGTGTTTGTCACCTGTAACTTGGACTAGGGAAGTCTTTTCATGTATGTACTAAAATACACTTTAGCCTGGGGAAATTGGATGTTAAGGAAGTCTTTTGTTGTGTGTGTGTGCTATAATACACTTTTCACATGTGGATGTTAGATCTCTGGGAATCAAATTATGTCTGAGGATGTAATTAAATCTAGTCCCCCCCCCGTCCAAACAGGCTTACAGCCTCAAGGCAAATATTCCATTATAAAAAGCAGGGGACAGATACCTAAAATCAGTCTACTCCTGACGGTAGCTGGAGCCGGACTCCCGGTCTAAGCTAAGTTGGCTCCTGATCCAATCAGAACGGTGTCCGTCCACAGAACCCAAGTCCAAGATTCGTCCATCTTGATCCCTGTTATTTTGGTAAGCAAATCGCTTGTGTGTATCTTTGTAAACTCTTAATTTTGTAACTTTTTATTTTGTTTTTTGTAATCTTTTGTATATACTCTGTTCTGCATTGTTCCACTTTTTTCCTGGAATATTAAATTATTATTTAATAAGCTTGACTTCTGCTGTACTAAACTAACACTCATAGCCTAGAGGAGACTGCAGTGTAGCTGTGTATAAGTCCATGCCTAATTGTATGCTTGAGCAACACTACCATATGAAATTGTAATTGCATTGTGTGTATGGGGCACTTCTGCGCTCGACAGCAGAGTGGGAGTGGCTAACAGTATCGTTCGGAACGACTGTTAGTGGTTTTGCTGCACGACAGCGTAACTTGCATTACAAGTCAGTGCCTGATTGTGCTGTACAACTGTACTGCGTGTGTGGGTGCATGGCGTTCCTGTATTCGGCCTAAGCGCAAAACTGACCCGAATACGAAAACGCAGATTGCGTGTTGAGCACTCGACAGCTGAGTTGACGTGTCTAGCAACGGCTAGTGGTGGCAGTGGGAAGTGTTTGAGGGGTCCCAGCCTTGTTTGTAGCTTGAATAAGGCTGTCCCCCGCTTGATCTGGTCAAACCCGCAGTTGGGAACCGTATACGCAGGCGTGCCGCGGGCCAGTTCTTGACACGGAGTATGTGAATCTGCTGTACTGGTCAGTTGATGTGACATAAAATGCTGCAAATAGCCCTTAGGCAGGCCTATACTTTAAGAAACTGTCTGGATTACAATAAACTGAGGACACTGCTTAAATGCTTCTGAATAGATCCCGGTGAAAAACATTTATCTACAGCAGCATGGGATAGTGTAAATAAAAACATGCTACAAATGACTAAACGTGTTCATGCAGACCTTTGTGTCCTTCCCCGACTAACCCCATGCAGAATGTAAAGGCAGACCAGTGTCCCCGGAGTAAAGATGGTTGTTGCTGACCATCCGTGCGCTGCTTTGCCACCCATGCACGTGTGATCTGCACTGCTACAATTCCTCTGTAGCTGTTGTGGATTTAACCACTTGACAACTGAGGGTTTTTCTCCCTTGTGGACCAGAGCAATTTCCACCTGTCAGCGCTCCTCCCTTTCTTTCGCCAATAACTTAATCACTACTAATCACAGCGTAATGATCTATATCTTGTTTTTCTCGCCACCAATTAGGCTTTCTTTGGGAATTACAGTATGCCAAGAATTTTATCCTAAATGCATTTTAACATGAATAATAAGAATTTAAAAAAAAAAAATGCATTATTTTTCAGTTTTTGGCCATTATAGTGTTAAAATAAAACATTCTACTGTGGATAAAAGCCACACATTTTATTTGCCCGTTTGTCCCGGTTATTGCAATGTTTAACCCTACTGGCGGTCTATAAAAAACCGCCAGGGGCAGCGCAGCAGTTTATTTTTTATTTTATTTTTTTTAAATCATGTAGCGAGCCTAGGGCTCGCTACATGACAGCGGCATCCCCCCACCCTCTTCGATCGTAACCGGCGAACAAGCCCGTCCGGAAATCCCGTCCTGAACGGGATTTCCATTAGGGCTTCCCCCGTCGAAGCCTGGATACAGCGATCGGCGCAGCCTCCCCGGACAGCTCCGCTCTTCTCTATGGGGAGCGTCATGACGTCGGCGACGTCATGCGCAGACCCGATCCTCCCCATAGAGAGGACCGGAGATGTGCAGGGAGGCTGCGCCGATCACTGGATTCAGGGGGGGGGGGGGGTTAATGTATTTAGCGGTGATCGGGGGGATGCCGGCCACCACTGCTAGCTAGCCTAGTGCTAGCTGAAGCTATTACAGCTATGCGATCACTTAAAATTATACTGGGGGACTCCTGGGAACAGCCAGCGGTATGCCCAACACAGTGTCGGGCATACTGCTAAGGAGGTTAAAAACTATAAATGGCCGAAAACTGAAAAATAGTGATTTTTTCCCCAATTTTTTTCCTATTTTCCCATTAAAACACATTTAGAATAAAATAATTCTTGGCATAATGTCCCACCTAAAGAAAGCCTAATTGGTGACGAAAAAAACAAGATATAGTTCATTTAATTGCGATAAGTAATTATAAAGTTATAGACGAATGAATCGAAGGAGCGCTGAAAGGTGAAAATTGCTCGGATGCTGAAGGGGTAAAACCCCTCAGTTGTGAAGTGGTTAAAGGGAACGTTCAGGCACGACCCAAAAAAAAATAAAAAAACCTCTTACCTGGGGTTTCCTCCAGCCTGTGGCAGCCAGGACGTGCCCTCGCCGTGGCTCCGCAGGCTCCCGGTCTGCTCCGGTGGCCGACCCGACCTGGCCAGGCTGGCTGCCAGGTCGGGCTTCTTCTGCGCTCCAACGTGCGCCTCACGGGGGCGCGCTGACGTCATCGGACATCCTCCGGGCTGTACTGCGCAGGCGCAGTAGTTCTGCGCCAGCGCAGGCGCAGCCCGGTCACGTCCGATGACGTCAGCGCGCCCCCGTGAGGCGCATTTTGGAGCGCAGAAGAAGCCCGACCTGGCAGCCGGCCTGGCCAGGTCGAGTCGGCCCCCGGAGAAGACCGGGAGCCTGCGGAGCCATGGCGAGGGCACGTCCTGGATGCCACGGGCTGGAGGAAGCCCCAGGTAAGAGGATTTGTATTTTTATTTTTTTAGGTCATGCCTGATCCTTCCCTTTAATAAGCTCTAGTGCATTAATGAAAGAGTATATAAAGTGCTGACCATACAGTAATTTGGAGAATTACATATGTGACAACGCTTCTCATCCTGCTGCCAGCTTACCTGATGCTGCCTCAGGAGGTTTTGAAAATAAGTTTGAAGTTTGTTGGATTGCACTGGCTTGAACTGGAGCAGTTGTAGCAGTGGGAGTGGCTGAAGTGGCAGATGGCGCCATGCAAAATGCTGTAGGTGGAAAAAAATAAGTTAACTGTAGATGAAGATACAGAAATAAAGAAACTATTTAAATTTAATTCTCTGTCAAATATATAAATTTCAAAGGTGCTCTCCAGTTTACAGGAGCTAAGGAACAAATAAAATGATCTAGTAGAAGCTAACACTTAGGCAGGAGTCACACTTGTCTGTCATTGTTTTGCATGTGTTTTTCTGCACACCATGGGCTTGATTCACTAAACCGTGATAACTGATATCACGGTCGGGCTAGTGTTTTAAAGCGTGTAACAATTTTTGCGCGCAATCGCTAATTTTTGCATGCAGCCTTTTTGGCACGAAAATTTGCAATTGCATGCGAAAACTGTTACGTGCGTTATAACGCGCGCAAAACGCTGGGGCGCGACTGTGATATCAGTCATCACGGTTTAGTGAATCAAGCCCAATGTGTGTTCACATTTGGGCAAAACGTGTGCATTTTTTCACAGAAGCTAATTGATAGGGAAAATGCACACAGCTCTGCGCTGTTTTTTTCTGCATGGGAAAACGCATTCAAGTGTGAACTAGCCCATTGATTAACATTGTTTCTTAGGGTTTTTTTTAGCAGAAATTATGCACGGTAGCAGACAAGTGTGACTCCTGCCTTACAGGTGAATCTGGTAGACTTTCTTCAAACTTATTTCCCTCAAGAGAGCAAGGAGGAATACATGTAAAAAAACGGTAATTACTAATAATCATAGGGTACTTGATTTCTGGCATGTAATTACCATCTTTCAGACTACAAGACGCTCCTGACCATAAGACACACACCAAGATTTAGAGGACAAAATCCAGGGGAAAAAAATATATACTAAATCTGATGCATCCATGATGCAGAGGCGTCTTGTGGATGTTCTCCCACCAATTATGTTCCCCCTTGTACCTCTTTTGTCTCTGTGTCCTATGTCTCCCTTGTGTCCTCCTGTGTCCGTATCTGTGTCCCCCATGTCTCCGCCTCAGTGCCCCCCATGTGTCTGCCCTTTGTCTCCTTCTGTATCCCCATGTCTGCCTCAATGCTGCTTTGTATCCTTCTGTGTCTTCCTCTGTCCCCTATGTGTCAGCCTTTGTGCCCCTATATATCCTTCTTTGTCCCCCATGTGTCTGCCTCTGTGCTCCTTCTGTGTTCTCTACAGTCCCATTTGTGTCCCCGTGTCCCTTTGTTTGTCTGTGTCTTCCGTTTCTGCCAGTGTCCCCTGATATGTCCCCATGTGTCTATTTGTCCCCCCAGTGTTCATTTGTCCCCCTCCACTGCCCTCCGTGTACAGTAATTGGCAGCAGCGCTTCTCTCATCGGACCTGAGGGAGCCCACTGCGATCAGCAGAAGCCAGCACTTGGGGGAGAAATAGGAAGAGGAGAAGCAGGTGATCGCTGCAGGCTCCATCGGGTCGTTTGAGAGACATGCCGCTGCCAATTACGGTACACGAAGGGGAGTAGAGGAGGACAGGGACAATGCAGGGAATTGCCGACAATGCAGCAGATCAGCGGTTTGTATCAGCGGGCATTCGTAAGTCGGGCAGTGTTCTCCCCAGAATTTTTTTCCGGCCAGGTGGCATGGAAAAGTAGCCAGGTGGGGAAGTATGGTCACATTGAGTAAAGAAGGAGGGTCACGTAGGGGGTGGGGGGGAAGGTGTGTGTGCGTGTGCAGAAAATCACAATAAGTGTCAGGTGGGGTGTTTCGATCACCCCGGGTGCTACTAGGTGTGGGAGAAGATTGCGCTGAGTGCTACTGGGTGGGAGGTAGTACCACTGAAAGCTATAAGGAAGGGAGGGAGATCTCCCCCTGGGTGCTGCTGATGTGGGTTAGGGGTTCATACTAGGTGCCTCATACTGTGTGATTCTAGTGGAGTGGGGGTACACAATGGCTGATGCTAATGGACAAGGGAGCATCTCCCATTTGGGTGATATGGAGGGGGTTTCACACTGTGTGATGCTGATGGGGTGGTGCTGGTGGACAGGGGAATCTCAGACTATAGTAGGAGAGGAAACAATACATAATAATAATAAATATATATCCTCCCCAGCTTGCCTCGGCAGAACAGACCATCAGAGTCACTTATGAAGGATTGCTGTCTGGACACACAGGACTTTTCCCTCTCAAGCACACATATAGAACAATAAGTAAGCAATGTGCTTCCACTGGCTCTCACCACGTTATGGCTGCAGTTTACACTGCGGCTGACTCCACAGACAGCATTTCATGCCTCACCATGACCTGCCCGTGATCCTCCACTCTGCTATAAATCACAGCCCACCACACTGCTCCGTCTCGCTGTCAGCTCCCCTATGACTCCAGAACGTGTTTCTCCACTGTGCTATCAATCACAGCCCGCAGCACTCCTCCATCCCACTTTATGCACTGAATGTTGTGCGTTTAAATCTAACATTGATGTTCTGCCAGTCAATGTTTATGCGCATACCTGTGTCTAGTCTGTGCACAGAACATCCCTGCACAGCCACGAGCCTCTGCAGTCACAGTGAAAAGTCGGTGGCTAGTGCTATGGTCACGCCTCTCCATGCACTGACCCAATGAGTGCACAGGCTCACCGGGAAGCACGAGATCTCGTGCGCAGAGGAGAAGAAGCACATCCTGACAGCCGGGCACTTTTCATGGAAGAACGCAGCCCGCCGTCTCATCAGCCAGGCGGTAATTTATTTTACTTTGGCGCTCCGCCCGGCTGATTGATCCTGGGAAGAAGACTGTCGGGGGCTTCCTGTATTTAGACTATAAGATGCAGGAACTTTTCTGACCACTTGTGTGTCTTATAGTCCGAAAAATACAGTATAAATAAAGCTAGAAAGGCATTAAAAAGCATTATACTACATGAAGTTCAATGGGAACCGTTAAGAGGATCTGTATTTTTTTTTTAAACCCTCTGGGGGATACTTACCTCGGGAGGGAGATGCTTCTGGATGCTAACAAGGCTTCCCTCTCCGTTCCTCTGTTGCTTTCCCGGCAAGGTAAATATTTTCCTAATGCGATCCTGCGCAGGTGCGCTAGCTGAGCTTCAATCGGGTTAAATAGCCGAACCTGATCGATCCGCTCTACTGCGCAGGCGCAAGTCCTTTGCGCCTGCGCAGTAGATCGGATATGATCGAGCTCGGCTATTTCCACCTAGCCTGAACGAAGAGTCGCTAGTGCGCCTGCGCAGGATCGCAGAGGTAAATAAATATCTGCTTGTCAAGTATGTGTGTGTTTCAGGGGAGCCAGCGCTGGACTCTTCGAAGCTACAGGGGAGGGGGAAGCCTCATTTGGACCATGAGGCTTCCCCCTTCAGAGGTAAGTATCCCCCAGAGGGCTTTTTTTTTTTTTTTTTAAATACAGAGTCTCTTTAAGACAAGGGTCACTCTTGCTTAAAATTGCAGAAAACGCATGCGAAAGTGCACGTTTCCCAATGCACAATTCCAGTGCACTGGGAGCAATGTGCGTTTTATACAGCAGGAAAAAAAAACTGCAGTGCTGCATTTTATTGACAACGCATGTAAATCCCTACTGCTGACAGTTCTAAGATGGCTGCCAGCCAAGAATGCAGATTTGTCCACGGAAAAACACTGCCATTTTTCCACAGGTTCAAGTGTGACTCTCCTCCTAAGTGAAAGTAAAAATAACGGTTGGAATTTCCTATCACATTTTATAATATGCCATTTAGTGCCCTTTGACACTTTGTCCAGGGAGTTGCGTTAAAAGGCAGCAGACAGCTGGTAGGCAAAGGACATGCAGAATGAGCACACTATTGGAAATTTGACACATATCCATTGCTTAAGGGCGTGTTTCCACTAGCCACGGTGCGATGCAATTATCGCATCGCAAGCAAACAGCAGTCAGTTGTTTCCATTGACGCGAATTTACCAGCGCGATGCGGTGAAAATTATGAATAGCATGCTGCAGATTTCCACAGTACGCATCCGATTCCCCATTACCGCAAATGAGAAGCCGCAAGAAGCCATATCCGGATAACGATCGGAAGTGCCCGCTGATAGATGTAATGTGCAGGTGAGTCAGGAAAATATATAATAGAATATATTTGTTAAAGGAAGAAGGCAATAATAGTTCCTTGTTTGTCTTGCGTCAGGCTTCTTTCACATGATTAATGGTATAGCACAAAAAAATAGTGGAATAAACCAAGATTACCTGGAGACTGAAATGAAAAGCCTGACTGAGCAGTGGCAGTTGTAGTGGCGGCGGTGGCGGCAGCAGCAGGAGCAATGTTCACTACATTTGTGGTAGACTGAACTGTTGTTGCAGGCTGGCCAGCGAAGGCAAAACTCCCAGCGGTTGCGGGTTGAGTTTGTGCTGGTGCAGTTCCAAAACCGAAAGCCAAATTCTGAGCAGGCTGTGCAGTTCCAGTGATGTTACTATTTGCTGGCTGTGGATTTACAGCAAATTTAGCGGCATTGGTTCTGGAAAAGAAATTTGAAAGAAGAAAAAAAAAATCTGATCATTCATTGGTGACTAGAATACAACTTTTAGGTGAAACGAGTCTGAAAAATTAAAATAAAACTCATGCATCTCTGCTGTTAGCGTGCAATTAAAAATAAATAAATAATATATTTTTTTTAAACCAGATGGCTGCCATTAAGAAGCAACAGACTGTCAATTGCCATAACATCATAACATTCCACTCTGAACATTTCAGTTTTACTTTACTTGATGGTTTTTAGTAAAACAAACCAGAGAATAAAACAAAGACCTGTGGGGAGAAAAAAAAAAGACATTGGACTCACCTCTTTACTAAAACTACTAATAGCATTCTAGCCCATTTGTCTAGTACTTTAATGGTCTCTTCTCCTGATACCACAGTGGTAGTAAAGGAATAGGGCTGGTTCACACTGGGGCGCTTTTCAGCACCGTTTCAGTACTTTTCTGATCACGAACGATCAGAAAACCACTGTAACAGTATACCTTTATCCATTCTCACTGCAGTGTTTGCAATTTGTAAACATCGCAAACGTGCTCCATGCAGCATTTCAGGAGCGATCGCAATGCAATTCCCATTCCCCAAACAAGAAGCGCAAAAATTACATTTGCAATTGCATTTGCTATGCAATTGACATTCGGGTTTCTGATCCAAATGTGAATCTAGCTGTATCCTAGCCTGTAGAATGATTATTGGCATTGTAACCTCTGAACATAGGGACTATGAGAAAGAAAAGGTTAAAGAGACACTGAAGCGGAAAAAAAAATTATGATATTATGATTTGTATGTGTAGTACAGCTAAGAAATAAAACATTAAGATCAGATACATCAGTCTAATTGTTTCCAGAACAGGAAGAGTTGAGAAACTCCAGTTGTTATCTCTATGCAAACAAGCCATTACGCTCTCCGACTAAGTTAGTCGTGGAGAGGGCTGTTATCTGACTTTTATTATCTCAACTGTAAGTGAACTGTTTACTTTTTCTCTGCTAGAGGAGAGGTCATTACTTCACAGACTGCTCTGAAAGAATCATTTTGAATGCTGAGTGTTGTGTAATCTGCACATATTATAGAATAATGCAATGTTAGAAAAAACACTATATACCTGAAAATAAAAGTATGAGAATATTTTTTTTGCTGCTAATCTTCTAGAAATTATTCATAGTACACAACCAATTTATTATATCATATTTTTTTTTCCGCTTCAGTGTCTCTTTAATGGCCCTGTCAATCAAAGGTGCCCCTCTTATCATTTCATAGTTCCAACAGAGAGAAGGAGGAGGAGGATACAGGGCCATCTTTGAAGTGGAGATGGAGAATGGAGGACTAGAGTAAACCTTAGTGGAGGGGCAAGCAGAAAGTATGAGGTTTCCTCCAGGTGGGTTTTCTTTTTCTGCCCAGACTTCCACTTTAACAGTGCTGCCATATTAAACAAGTTTAGGGTGCATAATCACATCCAATTTGAATTGGCCAGTCACTGGACAGTTTTACAACTCCAACGATAGTGTTCTGGCCCAGTTTTGAGTCAGGGAGTGCTATCCACTATGTTGAATAACTGGAATACTCTATCTACAGTCCTAAAGTGATGCATTAACAGTGCAGCTTTCTGTTCATGTTGACGTGAAATTGTCAAATACAGGCAATCCCCTACTAACAAACCAGTTCCGCTCCGGGAGATTGTAAATTGAGTCCTGTGTTAAACATGGTGAAATAGAGATCATTTATTTTCTTTCGGACAACTCTGGATTTGGGCATATACTGCAGTGTTCTCCCCAGTCTCGGGTGCTCCACCCGGCTAGGTTTGGTGAGCACCCGGCTGTCATCGGCTCACCTCCTCCTATGCTGTAAGCATAGTTGCTCACACAAGCACCGGCCCTGTATTCTTTCATCTCGTACCACCCGGCTACTTTTTCATACCACCTGGCTACCGTTTAATGCCACCCAGCTGGAAAAAAATTCTGGGAAGAACACTGTACTGTACTATAAACTATTTTTTTATGTGCTTTTAAACTACAGTAGAACCTTGGTTTGCAAGCATAATTCATTCTGGAAATATGCTTGTAATCCAAAGCAATCTTATATCAAAGAAAATTTTCCCATAAGGATTAAATGGAAACTCATACGAGTCATCATTCCACGATCCAAAAACCTTCATAGAAAAATATTTAATACAAAGTACTGTATAAAGTAAAAATGTACAAAAAGACGTTCACTAAGAGAATTATTGCTATCTGTTGGCTCACCCCAACTTTTTTTTGGTGGCTTTAACAAGTAATCTATCTAATGACAGTTGATTTTGCCTGCGTTTGAGGATTTCATGGAAATATGACATTTGTCACAGGAGCCCTCAGTGGCTGACCGCACTTAGCCTTCTAAACGGTGCCAGCGCACAGATCGTGCGAACTCTGGTCGCAGTCAATGCGCAGGAACCGTTAAGAATTAGCCGCGGACAACTCAGAAGGGAGCCTGTGAGACACGGGTGATTACCACTTCACCCACTGGTTCAGAGTAAACTGCCACCACCGCGGTTATCATGGGACCGTGGGGCCCACTAACTGACTGACTAATCCTGCGAATAAAACGGTTAAACACACGATATTCCGTCTAGCCAACAACAAACAAACAGTAGCGTATCTTCAGAGACCCGGGATCATTTCTGTGTGTGCTGATAAGCAGGGTAGCGGAAAGTGAATGACTTGGAGAAAGTCGTTTATTCACGCAATATAAATAATTAATATATACAGACAATTATGAAAATCAACAATTATGAAAACAGTAATAGCCAGTATGAAAAATAAAAGAAGGGAGAAAAATACTTAGTTGCTGGAAAGATGTCCTTATTGTGGGAAGAATCATAAAGTCCTTGGTTTCAAAGTCCAGAGTTCAGAGTTCAGACCAGGTGGATGCCAGCATATCCTCAAGCTGGCATCTGATGAGTGCAAGATGGTTCAGTGTGGAGGACAAACGCCCGCCTGCTGGCTCTGTGCTTTTGATGAAGCTGGTTTGGGGGTGTGGCAATGCCGGCCCCCTCTGAACTACCAGCAAATGACAGTTCATTCCCTCTCAGAGATTTTAGAGCTAAACTTATGAATTGCTGTAACTCCTGAACCATACACGTTACATTTAGGGGGGTAACAGCTTCATACTTGGAGGAAAATACAGATTAATATGATACCTGACATGGCTAGTGCATCAGATCAGGGTCCTGAGTAGATTCATACCTGGGTGGTAGGGGCCCCGGGCCCCTCTCGACTGGTATCAAGAGATCCAGCATGACCCTACGGATCCAATGATACCGCTCTCATAACCACCCTATTTATTGTATTCTGTAAATGGGCAAAAGATTATATTGTACATTCATTTCTTCCTGCTAAGGCTGGAGTCAGCCTGACTGGAGTCCAGCTGTGTCTGCTTCTTGTCTATGAAGGCCCTGTTGGCTCCTTCAATTAACATCTGAATGTGAAATCTGCTTAGACAACTCTGAGTTTACACCTCTGGCTTGATCAGCAGTCACAGGGCCAGTCTTCCTGCCAGCTGCTTGTCACCTTATACCTGATGGATGGGCCATCAGCACAGCTTGAAGCCAGGGACTCTCTGGGCCCAGGCTCATTAGCATATCAAAAGGGCCAACCAGCATTTGGAATGGTGCTCTCTTGCTAAGAAAAGGACTGCAGACCTCCTACACAATAAATCCAGATTGTACCGATTTGACGCGCAATCGACGCAGGAATCGAGTGCGATCGTTCTTTTCTTCACGGGCGGTTCCAGGACGCGCCTGCGTCCCCGCAATCGTCCGTGACAACATTGTTGAGTCCTTACGCTCTGATTAAGTACAATGCTGCAGCGTCAAAGAAGAGAAGAACCATCAGCTTAGTTGTGATGAACGAGTCTACATTTCCTGATACCTCCATGTCGTCATACTTCCTGGGTCAGCTCCGTCCCCTTGACCCCTACTGGACCATAATTAAACTATAAATACAGCTACAGCACCCCCCCCCCCCCCTCCCTCCCCCCTTATTCTCTTTTTTGTCCTCAGACACTACAGGATTCCTTATATTCACTACAGCATATTCTTCATTATTTTTTTCCCATATATATATAGGTTTTTTCATATAAGCTCGTTTTAGTGCACCTTATCCCAGGACAGGTTTTTTCAGTAATATATCTCTTTCCTGTCCGGAAAGGTTTTAGAGATGGCTTCTAAATGGGCCAGCGGATCAGCAGGCTTATGTAACAAGCTAAATGTTTGTTGGGACCACTGTGTGCCCGTTGGGTGCAGTTAGGCTAACCCCCTTTAAGTACTAGTTGCTCGGCGTGCAGAGGTGCGGTGGAGTCTCCTCCCGCTGCCAGTGGGTCTTCCTCCTCAGGAATGCGGTTTCCGTGCGGCTCCGGAGCTCGCCGGCAGGTGGGTGAACGAGCGGTATGGCAGCGCATCACTTACGGTTTCGCGACGGCGTCCGGAAGTGGTCAGTGCGCAGGCGCTGCATGTCTCCTTCATAGGAGATAATAGCGGCGGCCATATTTGCTTAGGGAAACGTGCCCAGATCTCGTGAGCACGCAGCGGAGGCGTCAGACGGCGCTCTAAAGCGAGAGGGGAGAGTTAGCTGCAGTGGCAGTTGCTCTGCAAGAGGTTTCCCCTAGAAATCTGCAACAGTCTGGACTACATATAATTCCACCCGAATATTGGAAGTAAGGATTAGAGACAAGTGATTAAATGAAATGGGTCACTTGTTTGAATACATATATTACTATTGTTTTTTCAAGCGGATAATTAATTTTCTATTTAATTCTATTCCTCACAGTGGATCCAAAAGCCTCTACATCTGATGCCGCACGTCCCTCGGGGTAAGGTTAAAGGGATATAAAAAAAAAAAAGTAAATGTCCATTGCCATTCATAAGACCAGCAATATAAATTATTGCTTATGTCTTATAGGACATCGGAGAAGGAGAGAAACTCCAGGCAAGGGTCGGAGCCAAGACATAAGAAACACAAGTCTAAAAAACATCATCATAAGTCACGTTCAAGGTCCAGATCACGCTCAAGAAGGCGTTCTTTAAGATCAGAACATCACCACAGTTCCAGAAGATGATCAAGATCTAGATCTCCAGTGTCTAGGCAAATGCCTATCAGTGGTCAATGCTGGGCCTGTCCCAATCAGGCAATGCCTGATAAAACAGTATGCCAGTCATGTTTCTCGCAACTTGCTAAAGGACAAGAGGAGAGATCGGAGGAGATGATAGATATCATTAGGAAGGTAGTCAGAGACGAGGTCATGGCTCATTCCGCTACTACAGTAAAGCCAGACCCTATGGAAATGGAATCTCAACCCCCTGACGAAGGGGAGGAAATTCCGGGATTATTCGACTTAAAATTTACGGCACCATTCATTGCAGCGATGAAGGAGGCATTGGAATGGCCAGAGCCGACGGAGGATCAAGATCAGACAAAGGAATACTATGCTCACCTCACAAAAAAGCCAATAGCCTTCCCTTTAATGAAGGAGATCAAGAACATAATCTTGGATGAATGGAAAAAAGTGGACAACAAACCAAATACGCAAAACCGATTTTCAAAATTGTACCCATTAAAAGAAGAGGAAATTCCCTTCTTACAGAACCCGCCATCAGTCGATGCTTCACTATCTAGATTGGTGAAGCACGTCACCTTGCCAACGGACGATGCCATACTTTTTAAAGATGTGTTAGACCGAAAATTGGATAATGATCTCAGAAGACATATCTCAATGCAGGCTCAACATGCAAACCGTCAATAGCTTTAACGTCAGTGGCGAAGGCTTTAAAGGTATGGACTGATAACATCGAGCAAGCAATCCTTAACGACACTGACAAAATCGGAAATTATTTCAGCGTTAGACGATTTCAAAATTACAGCAGATTTCATAGGTGAGGCATCAATGGATATTATCAGGAACCTGGCGAGAATTATGCTAAATTCGGTAACGGCAAAAAGAACCATGTGGTTGAAACCTTGGTCTGCAGATATCGGTTCCAAACAAAATTGGATAAAGATTCCTTATGACGGAAATACCTTGTTTGGCTCAGAGATGGATAAGGCAATATCAAGAGTTACTGGAGGAAAATCTGGTCTAATTCCGCAGGACAGACAACAAAAGAAGAATTTTTCATCTTATAGAAGGCAGCAGTATAACAGAGCTAGAGATGCAATATCCTATAAACCAGGAAGGCAATTTAAACGCAACTGGAAAAGCTCCCAATCCACTCTAGTAAGATCATTAAAATCAAGTAATCCGTCAACCAGCCAAAACAAGCAGTCCTTTTGAAGGTACACCCACTCAGGCACCACCAGTAGGTTCCAGACTGAGGGACTTCAGGAATGTCTGGGTGGACAGAATTCAGGAGAAGTGGGTAATATCGACAATCTCAAAGGGACACAAGTGGAATTTCCGCTACAGACCTCGGGATAGGTATATCCAAACTCGTTTATCCACAAACAGCCAGAAAAAACAAACATTGAAAGATTACATAGCTTCATTAAAGACACAAGGAGCAATCATCCCAGTCCCGAAGAGAGAACGGTTTCAGGGTATTTACTCCCATCTGTTCCTGGTACAGAAAAAGGCTGGAGGCTTCAGACCGGTTATAGATCTAAAATACCTAAACAGAACTATAAAACTACAAAAATTCAAAATGGAATCATTGCATTCAATAATCATGGCAATCAGACCGAACGACTGGCTACTTTCAATCGATCTTCAAGATGCATATCTGCACATACAAATTCATCACAAATACCAAAAATATCTCCGATTTTGGGTAGAGGAAGAACATCTCCAGTTCTGTTCGCTGCCGTTCGGGCTTTCCACTGCTCCCCGAACCTTTACAAAGGTCTTAGTAACAGCAATATCGGAACTCAGGAAGAAGGGCATTCGCATTCACCATTACCTGGACGATATCCTGATCCTGGCCAACTCAAAAGAAAACTTGATAGTCCACAGGGATATGACGTTAACCTCCCTAAGAGAATTAGGATGGATAATCAATATGGAAAAGAAAACACAAGAATAATTCCTATCTAGAGTGTGTACATTATAAAATATAACTTTTATTAATATAATTAAAATAAAATCGTATGCCTAATTGACCTAACTGAGGTAGGTTACAAAATCAATGATCAGATATTAATCATTTGTAAACAAACATCTGATCAACCTATTCCTCACTAAGATTGCTAAAGTGCTATAAAGAAACCCCCCATCACCAATCCGACATGTTTCAGCTCCCCATTTGGAGCAGTCGATGATGATGCCTTGATGCCTGACTGAGCTAGAGAGCACAGCTCTCATTGAGGGCTCGTTCCCACTGTTGCGACGCGATTTCGGCCGCATTCCGACGCTTGTAAAAACGCATGCGGATGCGTTTCCGCATGCGTTTTTACCCGCGATTTCGCATGCGATTTCGCATGGCAGGGTGCCATGCGAAATTAACCATGACACTGCCAGGGCTAAATAAAATTGAAAAAGGTGCGAAATCGCGGGTAAAAACGCATGTAACAAACGCATGCGTTTTTACTATTAAATACATTAGCGGCGGTTCGCACGGATTCCCGACGCCGGCGAAATCGTTGGCTCTTTTGTGCGTTTTTTTTACCGCTGAAAAAAACGCACCTCAACAACGCTACAGTGGAAACAGGCCCATCCACTTGCATTACATGTGCGGATCTGCATGCGTTGGACGCATGCAGATTCGCGATAGTGGGAACGAGCCCTTATTGTTTTCTATATGTGATGATTGTTAATTTATAAGATATGCACCTTGCACCCTAGCACTTAATTCCCTGACGACGGCTCCAAATGGGGAGCTGAAACATATCGGATTGGTGGTGGGGGGTGGGGGTTTCTTTATAGCACTTTAGCAATCTTAGTGAGGAATAGGTTGATCAGATGTATGTTTACAAATGATTAATATCTGATCATTGATTTTGTAACATACCTCAGTTAGGTCAATTAGGCATATGATTTTATTTTAATTATATTAATAAAAGTTATATTTTATAATGTACACACTCTAGATAGGAATTAGGAGAAGCTCAAGGGGATGATCCAGGCAATATTATCTCTTCAGAGGATCTCAGCCAGAACCTGTCTCCAGGTACTAGGGATGATGTCAGCATCCATACCAATGGTGAAATGGTGCAGATGGCATATGAGGAGCTTTCAGATGAATTTCCTAACACAATGGAATCAGAAATCTATGAGTCAGAACATCAGATTATCCATTCTAACGAGACTATCACTCATTTGGTGGACCAAGCAAAGGAATTTGATGCAAGGACACTCCCTAATACCGTACTGCTGGAACATGATTATGTCCGATGCCAGTCAGTTAGGATGGGGGGCTCACTTCAAGCAGTCATGGAGTCAAGGACTCTGGAAGACAGATCAGAGGGGTACAGTGTCGAATATCCTGGAATTGAGAGCCGCATTCCAGGCGATACGATCCTTTGCGTCAATGATAAAGGGAACAGCAGTATGCCTACAGATGGACAATACAGCAGCAGTGGCATACATACAGAAGCAGGGAGGCACCAGGAGTGCATCATTGATGATGGAACTATCACCATTAATGACATGGGCGGAGAAGAATTTACTAGCAGTTCGAGCAGTATACTTACCAGGAAAACAGAATCTGCGGGCGGACATGTTATCAAGAAAGACAATCCAAAACAACGAATGGAGCTTGAACACACAGATATTCAAACAATAAGTCCAACATTGGGGTCTTCCACAAGTAGACCTTTTTGCCTCGAATATAAACAATCAATTGCCAACATTTTTCTCGAGGTTCCAGATGAAAGGATCATCGGGGGTGGATGCACCGACAGCACCATGGAATGCCTCAGTGGTCTATGCATTCCTTCCAATTCCTCTTCTAATGAGATTCCTAAAGAGATTACAGAGGGAGAAGGTACAAGCAATGGTCATAGCTCCATATTGGCCGAAGAGGCCGTGGTTTCCTCTTCTGATGAGTATGTCAATTTGCTCCCCAATACAGCTTCCATTGATACCGGACATCCTGACACAGAACGATCTACTACATCCGAATCCCAAAATATTAGCACTAACGGCTTGGAGGTTGAGAGGAGGATTCTAGCAAGTTCAGGATTTTCTGGTCCGGTAATAGAGACTCTTCTGAAGGCAAGAAAGTTATCGACGAATAAAACATACCACAGGGTATGGAGGAAATTCATAGACTTCTCAGCTAACAAAGGAATAGACTTCATGTATCCTTCCGTGCCACACGTTCTAGAATTTATTCAGTCAGGTGTCGAACTGGGACTAAGTGTCAGTACTTTAAGAGGCCAAATTTCGGCTATTTCCGCCCTAATAGGTCAACAATTATCAGCATGCAGAATTATCCAACAATTCTTCCAAGCTTTATTGAAGATCCGTCCTCCAGTTAAAAAGATCACTCCATCTTGGGACTTACCGTTAGTTTTAGAATACCTTTCATTACAACCTTTTGAACCAATAGAGAAATGTTCAATCTGGAACCTATCCCTAAAAGCTACCTTTTTGGTTGCCATCGCCTCAGGGAGAAGAGTCTCAGAAATACAGGCCTTAGGGAGCTCTGATCCTTATATTGTGTTCTTTCCGGATAGAGTGGTTATGAGAACAGTGATGGATTTTTTACCCAAGGTAGTTTCGACAAAACATCTAAACCAAGAATGGACATTACCATCATTCACAGATCAATCAGGTTGCTCTACGAATCATCCACTAGATGTAGGGAGAACTCTAAGATATTACCTTGAAAGGACACTGCCATTCCGTTCGTCAGATCATCTGTTTATATGTCCATCAGGATCTAGAAAGGGAAAGGAAGTATCCAAGAGGACTATAGCGGCTTGGATAGTTAGGTTAATTAAGGCCGCATACAGGGCTAAAGGTGAAGAAACTTTACCCAACACCTCTGCTCACTCTACTAGGAGTGTGTCATCATCATGGGCAGCCTCAGCTGGGGTGTCTCTAATGACTATATGCAGAGCAGCTAATTGGGCTACTCCAAATACATTTATAAGACATTATAAAATTGATCCTGCATTACTTACTACTGTTGATTTTGGGAAAAAAGTTCTCTCTGCTGTAGATAAATAAAATGGTTATATTTGCATATATTCCCACCCTTCTGGTGTTTTGTGCTAGTTGAATCCCAGGAAGTATGACGACATGGAGGTATCAGGAAAGCCAGAAAATGTGTACTTACCTTGTAATTTTCCTTTCCTGATACTACTCCATGTCGGCATACAACCCACCCTTCATTTTTGCTGTGTCTGAGTACTATCGACGAGAATGAGGGGGGGGGGGCGCTGTAGCTGTATTTATAGTTTAATTAGGGCCCTGTAGGGGTCAAGGGGGCAGAGCTGACCCAGGAAGTATGCCGACATGGAGTAGTATCAGGAAAGGAAAATTACAAGGTAAGTACACATTTTCTGGCTTTTATGCTTGTATATCAGGACGTTACTTGCTTATCAAAGAGCTCAACAGAGCAAACAGTATTGTATAATTTGTACTTGAAGACAACTTTGTATCTCTTAAACGTAACTTGAGTCGTTTGTAAGTAGGGAACTGTCTGTAATTGTTTTCAGAAGGCTAAATTTTACTTTATACTAGCTCAGAGTTTTTTGGAAAAAATATTTTGGAATCATTTATCATGTCCAGAACATGCTGAGAAGCTAACATTTTATTGCTGAAATAATTGCTGGATGACAGAGCGCCATCTCTGTGGTTAATTTGAGCGTGGGCCCCATTCCCATATTTTATATTTTTTACTTGGGTAAGCGTTGGATCTGCCATGCAAGAACTTTTTGGGCTGCCATTAAAGGTTTTTGCGCTGGCCTTATTTACCTTTAACTATACACTGGGCTTTATTCTTACTGCAGAGAAGACCTTAATTATGATTATTTTTATGTATTTTTTTTTCATTACAATTTAAAGTATACCTGTAGGGAAAAAAGTGCCCCTACAGGGTATTCAGCTTGGAAGGGGGAAGCTTTCTGGATCCTGGAGAGGCCTCCTCTCGCTTGTCCAGTGGAAAAACCAGAGCCCAATCAGGTCTGTGCTTTTTCCCATGCACACTGGGCTGTGGAGTCGGTACAAAAATCATCTGACTCCAGTTTCTCAGTTTAGGATTCCACGACTCCTCCTCCTCCTTCTCTAATTTGCACATAACAATCTTGTTGGTTGAAAGTATATAACATAAAAGGCATTTACCAGAATCACTGTCAAAGCTTAGTAATTTTAAAGCTATATTAAGACAGCATCTGCTTTTGGGAACAAAAGCTGACACACTACCCCGTCAGCCATCCTGGTCTGTCATTGCCAACATGAATGCCCCAGTATGCAGTATAAGATTCACCAGAGCCCCCATATCAGACAGGTTCCAGTTTGTAGCCCTGCCACCTGAAGAAAAAGCCGCTAACTTTTTTATATCCAAAAGAGAAAAGGCCAGGGCCTGAAAGGGGGCAGATCTATGCACCAGAACCCAGCTGATATGGGGTTCCAGTGAATTTTTTTAAGCAGACAATGTGTGTTGGGACGTCAACATATGCACTAATAGCAACACACTTTGGTTTGTGCATTGATTTATCACATTTCACTGCATCATATTAGAACAGATGCAGTGTGAACACTTTGGGACTTAAGGTGCATACACACATCAGACTATAGGTCTTTGGAAAATGAAAGATCACAGACCAATCTTATCACCCTTCATGCAGTAAGAGAGCCATACCTGCACAGTTTTTTCTATGTAGCTGAACTCTCCATCAGAAAAAAATCTTTGCAAGATGCTGCACACACAGATGCTGTACAGAAACAAAAGATCAGTATCTGCAAAAGATCTATTCCTGCCAAAGATCCGCTCCTGCAAATTGCATCCATAGTCTATGAGATCTGCAGATCATCATACACACCTTGTTTAACTGACATTCATCTGCAGATCAGACAGTCATCTGCAGATCTGAAAATCCATCCTGGTGGATCTGATCTGCAGATGAATGTCAGTTAAATAAGGTGTGTATGATGATCTGCAGATCTCATAGACTATGAATGCAATTTGTAGGAACGGATCTTTGGCAGAAACAGATCTTTTGCAGATACTGATCTTTTGTGTCTGATCAGCATGTTTCTGTGCAGCATCTTGCAAAGATTTTTTCTGATAGGGAGTTCAGTAGTTCAGTTCCATAGAATAGACTGTGTACAAAAGGCTCTCATACTACATGAAGGGTGGTAAGATTGGTCTGTGATCTTTCATTTTCCAAAGACTATAGTCTGATGTGTGTATGCACCTTTAATCATCAAACTGTGTTGCAGCACTTTAAAGAGTGTCTGTTGCAATACATGTCAGTGTAAAACTAGCCTTACTTGTTCACTGAAGGAAGGCAACATGGACGTCATTTAGCCAAAGAACTGCTGGTTAGTAAGCTGATAGTCTACAGTATCGGCTAGTTTAACTCATTTCGGACCAGCAGGACCATTGCCTTTTTTTTATTCTGTTGTTCGTGGTCACTGTGATTGGCTCACAGTGATAATCTGGTAATAAAACTTGTGCACTGGCCACACAACGCGCGTCATTACAATTTAAATGTATTAGTAGTCCGAGTTGGAGGTGTTTTTGTCAACTCTGACTCCAGGACCCAAAAATGTCTCAGACACCTCAACTCCAAAGCCCTTTTAGGCACACCATACTATCATACACAAGTTTGGTAACCTTGGACAGAAACAGAAATTAGTATGGTTGAAAAAGGAAAAAGTTGGGATCTAAAAACTTTGGGCAAGTGGGTTCTAGATCTGGGACAAATACCTGATATGCAAATTATTATTATTAATATTAATTATTACAACCTCTTATCTGTGTTTCCAAGAAAAGACGTAATTCCATAAGTGGAACAAATGGGAAAAGTTGTGCTTTCTGTAAGTTCACCACAAGATTTTAATTATGTATGGTACAGATCCTTATTATACCACAAAAACAAACTCAGACTTACCCAAATGTCAGTCCCGACGCAGTTGAAGCAGATGTTGTTGGTGTACCAAACGTGAATCCGGTTGTTGTTGCTGCAGCCGATGGTGCCGTAGAAGAGAAAGAGAACAGTCCACTAGGCTGTGGTAAGGCGCTAGAGGTTGTCTGTTGGTTGCCAAAACTGAAACCAGTAGGCTGGGCTGTAGTTGAGGTACCAAATGAAAAACCAGTTGGTGCTGTTGAAGCTGTGGTTTTTGCAGCTCCAAAGTTGAAACCTCCGGCAGCAGTACCCGTGCCAAAACTGAAGCCACTCATTTTAACTGTGTCTGGGGACAGACAATAAGATTTCAAATGAATGCAAAACGGTTTACATAAAAAATATCTAAACAGCAGTGACTACATGTAATTTATTAAATAGATATGTTAGGTAAAGGATCTCCATAACCTACCATAAGTATAGAAAATTCAGTGAGAGAGCTAAATTGTTATGAACTGACAGCAAGTGAAGAAGAGAGAACAAATATATCATTTACAGTATAAGGTCAAAGGATAAAGTATACAAATTACTAAGGGACATAAAGGAGTTACTGTAGGTCTTCAATGAGTAATATTTATTGACAATTACTATCAATACTAATCATATTTTATATATATATATATATATATATATATATATATATATATATATGACTTTGTATACTTTTAACCTTATGTTTCCACTAGATTTCGTCCCTTCACCCTCTACCCGTTTGCTGTGTTCTTCCCAGAAATTTCTTCCAGCTGGGTGGCATGAAAAAGTAACTGGGTGGGGCACGACAGGAGAATGCAGGGCCAGAGCTTCTCTGTGCAACTCCAGCAACCCCCTACAGACCAGGCAGCATGTTTTTTTTTTTTACTTGTAGACCCGCCTTGGGGTCTTTTTAAAAGACAACTGTGTTTTTAGTTGCCAAGGTGGGGTTGTTATTTGCCTTGGGGAGGGTTCTGTGTGAGAGTAGTGACATGTTAAGTCATAATATCATACATCTATGGTATTTTGCCAATATATGCTACTTTTGTTGGAACACTGGCACCACGACGTGATAGAGTGGACTCCTGGCTGCTCCACAGATCTTCGAGCCAACCATTGCTGCCCTGGACCCACTTCTTATTGTAGCTGTGTTCCCATTCATGTACAAGCACATCCTGATTGGATGTCCACACATGCCCAGTGGAATTAGATGCTTCTGCATGGATGAAAAAGTTGTGTATAAGTGGCTTATTTCTACTATCCAAGCGTGGACCTCACTCACGCATGCCTGGTCAGGTTCTGCTCACACACAGTGGGAGTGTGGCCATGAGAGGCATGCTCGACAAGGTTTTGTTGAATATGTTTAGTTGTTGAATATGTTTGGAGGGACTTAGCCCGGTTCACACTTGCATTAAAAAACGGTCCGTTTGCAGAATGGATACTGTACTAACAGAATGGATGCAACTGGATCCAATGTTAACCTATGGAACCTTTCACATCCGTCCGGTCTAACGGATCCTTTCTGTGCATTCCGCTGAACGGACCGCAAGTTTCTCTCAGCCCCATTTTTTTTCCCAGACACCGCAGCCCAGCAGACTGGAAACGGATGCTTAAGCCCTGCATTGGGGGCATGAGAACACGGAACGTTTCTTTGCACTAGTGAGAAAACGCACTGTTCTAAACAGAAAAATCCACACTGGCTCAAACTCCAGGCTGACAGGCTACTGACTGGTGAAATTGTGACACAGTGCCTTGGACTCCTGGGCTGGCTGGAATTTCTTTACAAGAAGATAGTAGTTGAGAGGCTCCACGTCCAGACAGCGTCATGCAAGAGGGAAGCCCTTCACTCGGAACATGTCAGAGCGGAATAATCCGTAAACTCTGCCCACTTGCACGCTAGTGACAAAGAGAATACAGAGAGTTTGCGGACTCTGTTTGGTAACGCCTTGTGCATGGCTGCAGCGAGCCAGAGGATACTGATCACTGCTATGGTTTGAGGTGGATGCTCATTAGTTGGGAAATGTGTGCAATAGTAGTCTGGGTTTGATGTGGGGAAATGGATCGGAAGCAGCTGACCACACCAAATGGAGTGAAAACGGATCCGATCGACCGGTGATCAGATCCGTTTTCAGTGAACCATTTACCACTTATTGCAAGTGTGAATTGGGCCTTAGTGGACCTGGGAAGCCACTATCCAGAGACTTTCCACTACTGATGTGATCATTTAAGTTATTTTGTTTCAAGTGCGCTTTTTAAATAGTTTGTTAAAAATAAAAACCTCAAAAATTGAATTGATGTAAACTATTCTCAACTGAATGGGGCAAAATCAGATCTACATACTTCTGATATGTTACTACGATAGCAAAAAAAAAAAAATAAAGATAAATAACAAGCTATAAAAATTGCTTATTGTAACCACTACACTTACGTTATCATTCAACCCATCCACCACATCCCCCCCAAATGCACTTAATTTACATTCACAAGAGAAGCGCGGGAGACTCTACGTACCGATTTATTAACGACACGGGAAGTCCCACTGCGCACAGTTTGCACGTCAAGCAACAGTGACACAGCGAGTTGGACCTTAGGGGTGACCTAGATAATGCCTGTCAAAAAAAAAGTAATTGATACACTTCGGAATTAACATGTAAGATTCGATTCTTGTTGTAAATATTCATGGTTATTCAATTTAATCATAATATTTTATCAAGCGTTCATCGCAGGCATTCGCCGTGGTCACATCATTTTCCACAAGGACCGCTTGGTTGGCTTGGTTACCTAGATGCGGCAAAGACAAGTTCTGTGTGTGAATTAGAATCCGTGGTGTACGCTACGTAGAGCGCGAGTTAAGGTAATTATCTCGTTCGGTTTACAGTTTGATAAACTGTGGATGTTCCATAGCTAGCTGACCTTATAGGGTTAATTAATAATAATAAAAAACACCATTCTGTGTTTACTGCATACATCATGTAATCATATATAGATGTTTATTTTATAATTATTTCATTCCAGAGGGCATGATCTGCAGTGGATTTTCACAATGCCTAATTCAGACGCCCAAGAAGGCGTGCCAGGAACTTTTTAACATCGTTTTTGCTATGAAAATATATCATTGCAGCACAAGTACGTGCAGGCATCAAAAGTCATATCTGGGGAACGGAATATGAACATACAGATTTGCCATAGCTCTCAACTGTCCCTTTTTCGGAGGGACAGTCCCTCTTTGGCAGCCCTGTCCCTCTGTCCCTCTTTCCTCCTTATTCGCCCCTCTTTCAGGACTTTGTCCCTCTTTCCATGTAAATATATATTTATTTCTCTACTAAAAAGTGTGTTTGATTGACTCTAAACTTTATTCCCAGCCTTTAAATTGATAGATTACTAATTTTAAAATGTTAAAATGAAGGAAAGTGAACCAGGATAGAAAAGACCAGTGTGGTTTGAATTATAAAACAACATGTTTTTCTCATGAAATTTTTATCGTATGCGTGACTAGGGGTGTGATGGGGCGTGATCAGGGGCGTGGCATGGGTGTGGCTTAAGTGTCCCTCTTTCTCATCTCCAAAAGTTGGGAGGTATGAGATTTGCACTGGCCATGTGCACTTGCACAATAGCAAATGCATGCGGTTTTCTGCTACTGCCTTCCTGCTGTTTATTTATTAATTGTGTGATTTTTGGATGCCTTTATATAGCATTTTGGCCCATTTTTAATACATTATGCACGAATCGCACTCGATTCACAAACACATACGATAAAGTAGTGCATGTAGTCAGTTTTTAAAACGCACCCAAATTACAACACAAAACATAGCAGTTAGAGAAAATGCATTAGGCATACAGATACAGTACATTATGTGCGATTTTGCCTTGCAGTAATCACATGCAATTTTGCCAAGTGTGACCCCTACCTAAGGCCCGGTTCACATTAGCGGTTGTTTGCCAAACGGACCGGATGACCTGACCGGATTCGGACCGGATCCGGATCCGGTCAGGTTGCATCAGGTGGCAATCAGGATGCGATCCGGATCCGTTTGGCAAAATATACGTAAAAAAAAAAAAAAATGTTGGGGTCTGGGAGGTCAGCAGAAGGGGAACCTGTGGAATCAGGCCCTCTGCTGTTTAGCACTCACCTCCACCTCCGACATGCTGCCAACATCCTGCCAACACCTCCAGCTCGTGCTGCTCCACTCCAAAATGCTTGCCCATGTGTCCCCAGCCAATATCGCCGCAAAAATCCGCATAGGAAGTGGGGTAGAAGATCCGGATTTCTCAGCCAGTGTGTTGTGCGGCCTCCGGTTCCCATTTGTTTGTATTGGCCGGATGGTGCAGTCCGGCTCCGCCCCGGATACGGCTGCCGGAGGGGCCGGATGAAAAAATAGCGCATGTTGGAACGGAGGCCGGAGTCCGGATCCGGCCCGGATCCGGTCCGGCTCCGGTTCTGCAGAACGGACCCATGTGAACGGACGCATAGGCTTTAATTGCTATGCCGTGCGTCCGTTCCGTCCGTTCTGCAGGCGGTGCGGCTCCGGCACGGCGATTCCGGAGGGCCACCGCAAGTGTGAACCGGGCCTAAGGCCACTTTCTTGCTGGGATGTTGAATTGTACTTTCTATAAAACTGGATTGCAACACAGTAGAGAGGAAAAGTCGCATAGTGTTAGACATGCGTTGCAGTGCATACAGTACATGTAAGGTATGCTTCACTGCAACTGTAAGCATACATGTTGTCCAGTACTGCACAGTATGTCTCGCGCTATTCTGCCACACCACTAACACGCCAGTTTAAAAGTCCCATTACAATATAATTGTTATCGCATTTCCAATGTGATTATATTGTCCGATGCATTCGCACGGCAATGGGTCATTTTTAAAATAGCCCAATACCCGATTCTATTAGCTTTTACTTATTTCCATTTTTTATCTGTTACACAGAGCCATTCATTAATTATTTACTCTATGGTGAAAGCAGGGCCATTTCAAGCCTTTTTTTCACCTCAGGTTAGAAATCCCTAAACCCAGTGTGTAAATGCAGATTATAGCGCAGCAGAAGCTATGTTCTCACCTCTTTGCTAGAGTCCAGCACTCTGCTTCCGTCTATCCACTCACCCTAGTGCCTGGCATCTCCTACTGCATGTCACGTGATTACATGCGACTTGAGACTGAGATGCCAGCACTAGAGGGAGCAGTAGATGGACAGGATGGTCATACAGGCACATCACTAGACTCCGGCGGGAATCTAAGAGCACAACTTCAGCTGCACTATACTCTGCGTTTACACACTGGACTGGGAGAGTGCAAGGGGGGGGGGGGGGGGCACAAGGTGGCACAGAAGGAAGCACAGGGGGGTAAAGGAAGCACACGGGGACAGAATGAGGCACGAAGGACTGAAAGTAGCACCGGTGGACAGAGGGAGACACAGTGGGAACAGACAGATTTACAGGAGGACAGAGGGAGCTTCAGGGGAATAGAAGGCACATGGGGACATAGGGAGACAGAGAGAGGTACGGGGGGGATAAAGGGTGGCACAACGGGAGAGAAGGAGGCACAAGGGGAAAGAAAGTAGTACAATGGGACAGAAGGGGGCGCAAAGAAGGACAAAAAGAGGCACGGGGGACAGACGGGTTGGTCAGAGGGAGCGACAGAAACTGGCATGGGTGGGCAGAAAGAGGTACAGGGACAAAGATGGCACATGGAGGCAGGGGGACAGAGATGACAGAGAGGGATGAGAAGCAAACGGAGGCACAAATGGATAGAAGGAGTGACGGGGACAGAAAGTGCCACAGTGGGTCAGAGAAAGGCTGAGAGGGACACAGAGGACTGGAGGCTTCATGCATCTTACAAGATCTAGACCTTGCAATGTGTCCTCTCCATGGATGAGTGATGCTGCTAGACTACACTTCTGCTGCCGCACACACTCAGCAGAAGCAGGTGAGTGTACACCTGCGGGAGGTGGAGCTTTGTGTAGCAGCAGGGCTTTCAGGGGCAGGGCTTCGTTCTGTTGCAGAGCGGAGCAGTCTTTTTTTCTATTAATCATGTGGCCATCCTGGGAAGAAGGGGTTGCAGTCAGCGGAGATGCAGTGGGGGAGCTGGTGCCGCTGAGGTGATCTTACTGATCATTTTAACAGGCACTGCAACAGCGCTCTCCAGGATGAATGGCGCTCTAGGCGAAGGCCTGGAATTGCTTTGGTTAAAAAAAGCCCTGAGTGATTGTGACTAAATTCAATAGTTTTTCTCCATAGCTTTACAATTTCTCTGGTACATAAAGCTTCCTGCTATCACTGTAGCCAAGGCCTTGCTTCCATAGGCCTTTTACTTTTTTTTTTTTTTCTTTTTTGTTAGTAATGTATTTATTTTTATTTTATGTTTGTTCAAACTGATACTGTAGGAAAGATATGGAGCATCCATTGAGTGATTTCTCCTCAATATCTTCACTGAAATCTTTGTGTACTCTGCTCAGTGACCCCGTGGAGGAGAATGAAAACCAGGTAAGTATTTTTCTACCCATTGTCGTATTCTTTTTGTAAAGATTCAATATGTTGTGTGCTTATAATCTTTCAATATAAGGAAATGTTGTACTTGCACTTGCCATGTGTATACTGATTTGTATAGGGTACTAGGGGTCAGTAGCAGTTACTCAAGAAGACTGTGGTCAAACTAGCTAGGATCAGCACTGGTTTGCTAGGCAGCAGACTTGATTAAACTACATAACAAAAAAAAAAGTGATACCAGGATCACTCATGCCAGGTATTAATTCTAAATCTGTGTTAAATTTACTGTTTCTGCACAGCGGTTATCTCGATTGAATTGATGCATTAGCGGAGCTGCTCAGCGACTTATCTGTCACTGCAGTGAGTGTAATCTCAATAACTGCACAACAGGGGCTTTTCAAATTTTTTGAGCTAAACTTGTCATAAACCTGCTACCTTTTTGTTGATTTTTTTTCTTTTATGAAAGCATAAATGTGAAAAAAATCACGGGAAACACTCCCATTGTTATGTAAACAAACCCCAATCCCAGGCAGATGGACTTGTGGAAAAGAACGTAAATAGAGCCAGAAACCAGCTTCACTACAAAGTATAGGGCATTATGGAAAGCAAGAACAGAGCCACCAGGCATGCTGTCTCTTCCCTCTCCCCTTTCCCTTCTGCTTCTACAAGTCCTTACTGTATGTCTTTCAGCATTGTGGGTGGTAAGTCTTGATATCTCACCACTTTTATGCTAGGTACACACGATGCAATTTTCTGACAGATTTACTGTCAGATCGACTATTTCCAACATGTCCGATCTGATTTTTTCAAAATTTTACTATCGATTTTTCCATTCACTTCTATGGAAAATCGATCAGAAATCAAATTGGACATATTGGAAATAGTCGATCTCACAGTAAATCTGTCAGCAAATTGCATAGTGTGTACCTAGCATTACATAGCCCTGCACCCAACCCTACAGATATCTCCATGGCCTCATGGTGATGTCAGTAATATGTAGGTCTGTAATTTGCCTTGTTAAAACAGAAGGTATTTGCAATTCAGCTTTAAGTGAGCAAACAGCAAAAAAACAAAGCAAGCGCTCACCAACATGGGCTGCATCCGAATTACTCTTCACCTCATATGCACCGCTTATATAGCTCAAATACACACTCAGCAATCAGACAGATGCAAAACATATGCATAACTAAATACTTACCATGCAAAACAGGATAGCACAATGGGTGCTGCTAGCCTGGTAGTTACAGAATTATGGAATAATGGTTAGTTAGTGTTAGGACATCTGCTGTGGAGATTTACCTCAACGTTGGTGCAGATTCTCCATGGACCAGTATTGCATTGTTTGGATGCGGGCGTACATTTCAGTCCGGGGGGGGGGGGGGGGGGGGCGGTGTGCGCCACAGCGATTAACCATTCAATTGTACAGTATTGGGTCAGGGATGCGCAGCCTTCTACTTTTACTTAAGTGAGCTAAGCTGAATTATCACAAATACCTTCTTTTTCACATTACACTGAGCGGTGCTTTTTATTGGAGGGCTTTTCTGTCTCTTTTAGTCCTCTATACTTTCTTTAGTGGTCCTGGGTCATCCTGAGCTGCTTGGGTATTCTGTCAGTAATATGAAGAGAAGTATATATGCTACCTGCCTGCTCTAAGAATGGCTGTTTTCAGTAGGGCTGATTTATTATTATTATTATTTAGTATTTATACAGTGCCAACATCTTCCGCAGCACTGTACAGAGTATATTGTCTTCCCTCAGAAGAGCTCACAGTCTAATCCCTACCATAGTCATATGTCTATATATCGTGTAGTGTATGCATCGTACTCTTGGGCCAATTTAGAGGAAGATAATCAACTTATGTGTATGTTTTGGGATCTGGGAGGAAACCAGAGTGCCCATAGGAAACCCACGCAGACACAGGGAGAACATACAAACTCTGTGCAGCTAGTGCCCTGGCTGGGATTCAAACTGGGGACCCAGTGCTGCAGGTAAGAGTGCTAATCACTATGCCACTGTGCTGCCCAAATAATAATTTACTAAAGAAATTCAAAGAAACCTACAGCTAATGTGGAGCAATTGCTGAGGCCAATTAGTCAGAATCATTGTTTTCTCAGTAATTCCAAGTATGCATAAATGAGCTCCTCCCATTACTACTACTGTTTCCTGCCTCCAGGCATGATTGCACTTCTCTTGGAGGATGTCAGGTTCCCTAAAGCCCAACCATCTAGGTCAGGGCTTCAAAAATAGAGATCCCCAGGCCTGGAGAGGGGCTGGAAAGGAGCTTGAGGCGTCCCCAGCCACTCTTCCACCAATGCGTGTCACAACACGTGTGGAAGCATAGAGGAGGTAGATGGAAGCGTGGTGTAGCCAGGCAAGCAGGTGCAACATGTGCGCCTGTGACAGCAGCATCATGTGGCTGCTTGGTGTAACTGCAGGCAGATGCATCTCGATGCTCCAACCAGGCTCGCCACATCATTAGGTGAGCTGCACCAGTGCCCAGTATTGCACCAGGCGCATCAGACATTGGCCACTGCATAGCATCAGTGATGTCCGCTGCAGCGACATCTTGTGGAAAAGGTGGTATTAAATGCCACACTTCGTGTGCCCCGGCCGCCCACACACCATGGCTGTGGCTTTGACCGGGCCACTCAAGGACATTCACAGAGTTGTCCTGAAGCCACTTCTTTGCTATCTTGGCTGTGAGCTTAGGGTTGTTGTCCTGCTGAAAGATGAACCGTCGCCCCAGAGTTCAAGAGCGCTCTGGAGCTGGTTTTCATCCAGGATGTCTCTGTATATTGCTGCTGTCATCTTTCCCTTTATCCCGACTAGCCTCCCAATTCCTGCCACAACCATGCTTCACTGTAGGGATGGTATTGGCCTGATGATGCCTAGCATTCACACCAAGAAGTTTAATCTTTGCCTAATCAGACCAGAGAATTTTGGCTTCCATGAGGCAACTCTACAATACAGGCCTGATTGGTTGATTGCTGCAGAGATGATTGTCCTTCTGGAAGGTTCTCATCTCTCCACAGAAGACCTCTGGCTCTCTGACAGAGTCACCATCGGGCTCTTGGTCACCTCCCTGTCTAAGGCCCTTCTCCCCCAATTGCTCAGTTTAGATGGCCGGCCAGCTCTATGAAGAGTCCTGGTGGTTTAAAACTTCTTCCACTTGTGGATGGTGAAGGCCACTGTGCTCTTTGGGACCTTCAAACAGCAGAAAATTTTCTGTAACCTGCCCTGGATTTGTGCCTCAAGACAATCCTGTCTCGGGGGTCTACAAACAATTCCTTTGACTTAAGGCTTGGTTTGTGCTCTGACATGAACTGTGGGACCTTATATCGAAAGGTGTGTGCCTTTTCAAATCATGTCCAATCAGCTAAATTTACCACAGGTGGACTCCAATTAAAGGAAATGTCCGAGCTCCTAAAAAAATGACATCTACTTACCTGGGCCTTCCTCCAGCCCTTGGCAGCCGCTATGTCCCTCGCCGTAGCTCCGCTTCCAGCCGGTGGCCCAGAGTCCCCTCTGTTTGCGATGGCGACCTCGACAGGTCCAGGATCTTATGCGCCTGCACGAGAGCCACTCCACGTCACGTCCACGTGGTCTGGAGTGTACTACGCAGTACACTCCAGAGCACGTGGACAACACATGGAGCCACTCTCGCGCAGGCACAGAAGATCCCTACCTGGTGAGGTCGCCATTGCGAATGGAGGGGACCCTGGGCCACCGGCTTGAAGCGGATCTGCAGCGAGGGACATATCGGCTGCCAGGGGCTGGAGGAAGCCCCGGGTAAGTAGATGTCATTTTTTTAGGTGCTTGGACATTTCCTTAAAAGAGACTCTGTAACATAGAGCTGAATAAGAAATAGAGTTAGATACAGTGTTAACAAGGGGTGTCAGACAGAGAGGTAGCACACAGTTATACAACATAGCACAAGACTATACACACAAACAGGGTGTAAGATACATAATCATGCAATTTTACAGAGTTAGCCCATGGGAAGAGAGTCATTGGTTAGGTCACAAGATCAAGATAAAGTTTTATAAAATACAAGACGTACTAGTCTCCTTCTTACAGTAAATGTGAAGTGTAACAGCTTCTAGGTCAGCAGACTGTAACTAATATTGTCCACTTCAGCCATAGGGAAGCGTGGCATTTACCTTACACATCAGTTTTCCTTTTAATTATAACTGACAGCAACTGATATATTTCAGTTCTGACAAAATCGTGTCAGAACTGGAAGGGATCATTGTGAGAAGAAAATGGTGAGCTTCTGAGAGGAACTGACAATGAGGTACCTATGTACCGGTAATATTCATTTGCAGGTACATCATGTGTTTATTTTAAATAATTTGACTCGGTTCAGGTTCCCTTTAAACTCTACAGTCCTTTTCGATGACACTAGGATACTTCTCCTTAAATCCTACATAAAAAGGTTTGCTTTTTGGTTCATTAGCTGGATTGTTTAAAGAGTAAATCTTAGGCATAATATCAACAATCAATTCTCTTTTTTTATATGGTAAACAAATAATAAGGATGCTAACCAGGCAATCCAAAATTTAAAAATCACTCTTAATATTCTTCTCAGTAGAATATCATTTACTAGATCCCCGACTCCTATTTGGTACATCTGCCGCAAAAGAGAAGTTGCAGTTCATGCTGTTTTTTTTTCTCTTCTTTACTTTACTCCCCTTCTCCCCTCAGAAATAACTAATGCAGCCTGATTGGCTGAAGTTTCTTTCACTCTCTTTTTCCCCTCTCACACCTCTGTTCTTCTCTGATTGGCCAATATTTCTTGTGCTGAGAAGCTGAGAAAGTGACTCAGCCGTAATCCGATCCATACAATAAACCAGGGGCCACATGCAATTCACTCTTTCACCTGAGTTTGCTCCTAGGTGATATTTTCACAACTTGTAAATAAAATGTCTTTTACTCCACCAGCAAGCAATCAAATACACAAAATAATTTTGATAGTACTTTTTAGCCTACTTTTTGGTACTTTTTCCATTGCACAGTGCTAAAAAGTTAATTTAAATGAAGATGAAAAATTATCTCCTAGGAGAAAACTCAGGAGAAAAAGTGAATTGCATATGGGCCCAGGTCTGAAAAGTCACACAATGATTTGTGACAATGCACTTCTTATTGCAGAGCTGTATGGGAGTGTCTGAAGACTGGGAGGAGGGCGGGTAATGCATACACAATCAGGCAAAGGAGAGGAAACAGAGTAAGGAAGGAAATGACATCAGGATTGGCTTCAGACACAGATTCCGAAATCGAAACGGACAAACAGAATTCTCTTTATTTACTATATAAAACTCACTGAATTAAAAATGTGGACAGTGCAATACATATGTTATGTAAGTAGACCAAATATTTATGTGCTAATATATGTATTTTCTGAGATAGTATGGCTAACAGCTCCTTTTTAAAGTAAACATGAAGTGAGTTATGAAAAAACAAGACAGATACTTACCTATGGACAGGGAAGGCTCTGGATCCTATAGAACCTTTCCTGTTCTCTCTTGTTCCCATTGTTCCAGCCCTGTCACCTCTGTTTACATTTGCTGCCTCGGGAGGCTTCGGAAGCACTCAAGTCCCCAAATGCTTCCGAAGATGGGCAGCACTGTACTCCTCATGCTAGAACGAGAGTTGCAAGAGAGGACAGGGAAGGATTTATAGGATCCAGAGCCTTTCCCTGTCCATACGGTAGGTAAGTACTGTGCTGCCTTTTTTTTTAATAACTCACTTCACATTTACTTTAAACAATTCAGCTAATGAGCAAAAAACTTAAACCTTTTTATGTTGGATTTAAAGTGTCCCAGAGACCTCGTTATCTAAAGATTTGATACTTACCCGGGGCTTCCTCCGGCTCCATAAACACGTGTTGAGTCCCTCGCCGTCCTCCCGCGGTCTGCCGTTCAGACGTGATCAGCCCCGGTAATAGGCTCAGTCGGGTCCAGTCTGTGTCTTCTGAGCATGCTCGGACCTCTCGCGTATGCGCAGTAGAAAAGCCACCACCTCACCCAATCAAATGTGACTCGCCCTTTGTTTAGACCCCATTCAGGTCTAGTAACGCCTTGGGAATGTGGTGGTTGCTCTCATCCACTGTAGATTACCCACTTGTTTATCCCCAGACAGCACTCCAATTAGATTACCTCAGAATAAAAAGGCCTTACAGCGATATAGTAAACACTGTATGACTTTAAAAGTTTTTAAAATGTATTGCACTTACACAGTCCACGTGAAAAACAAGCTATGGTGGCCACTGGAGGGCTCCTCAAAATCCCAACCGCAGACCGGTGTGCTGGCTGCCGCACACTCAGCTCGGCGTCATTTGCTGTGATTAATTGCACTTCCAAGCACCTTGCCACTTCCGGTGTCGGCCCCACTAGTTTAGTCAATTCTGGCTCATCAATGAGTCATTTCTTCTCTTTTTTTGCTGAGAAAGCACAACAATTTTATATACACTGTAAAGGATTGTCAGAGCGCTGGTGTAAAAATTGAGTTCTCTTGTTTATCATTTCTGTGTATTTGACCTGGAGGATTGCTGGGAGTTACTTACCTGAAGATATTATTTCCAATAATCCTCAAGTAGAATGAATTCTACCGTTTGTATACATGTGACTAAATAGGAAGTGGTGGCAACAATGCTATGATTAGTTGGTGTCTACTATGTCCTGTTTTTGTTTATTGTACTCACTTTAAAGGGAAGGTACTTGTGTTTGCTTTGTATGTGAGTTGATAAATCAGCCCAATGACTTCTGTAAGGGAGCAGCTCTGCTTCTGTTTTTAAATAGAAAATGGTTGTTTTTCACTACTTTATGTTCCTAAACACTTTAAGTACCGAGCTGAATGCTTCAAGTATCCAGAGTAGTTGGACAGAGGAGATTGGAGATGTTTTACATGTTCCACTCTGATAATATGGAAAGTTTTAATACTTGTATTTTACATTGTGATTTTTCATTTGATGCTTTCAGTGTTCTGCATTTCTTGGACCTGGGGAAATTGGACCAGTAAAAAAACTGCAGCAGAATGATAGTACTTGTGAGTACATTTGGAAGGTATCACATTATGCACGGTTACGGTTATGCATTACTTTTATGAACTTAAGTCTGTGTATTCATAAAACCAGGGGTGTTTCTAGCTTTTTTGTCACTCCAGAGAAGAAGTGTTTTCGTCATTGCCCCCCCCCCCCCTCCCCCCCGAAAAAAAACCCACCACAAGCTAGAGAATATAAACCATGTGCCATATAGGGTGGATGCATAATACCGGGAGTCCCTGAGATACAAACAGCCCGCCATTCCTTTCCCCCTTCCTGCACTACCTAAGCTTAGTGTACAAATTCAGAGTTTAGTGGTGCAGAAGCTGTGCCCTCTCCGCTGGAGTCCAGTGCTGTGCTTCCACCTGTCTGCTCACCACTTGCCCTAGTGCCCAGCATCTCCTACCGCATGTAGCGTGATTACACGCTACATGAGGAGAGCCAGCACTAGAGGGAGCAGAAAACAGACAGGATGGTGGCACAGGCACAGCACTGGACTCCAGAGGGAAGGTAGACAGAGGGAGGCACAAAGGGAGACAGAGGGAGGCACACAGAGCCGGATCATCCACAAGGCAACGTAGGCAGTTGCCTAGGGCCTGGAGAGAGTCTAGGGGCCTGGTTTATGCTAACCGCCAACAAATCTTGTCAAAAAAGCTAGATGGACATCAAGCGCGGGCCCAAAATCGTTGCTTGTTTAGGGCTCCATTTCACTTTAATCCATCTTTGGATACACAGGGGGGCAGAGGACTGAAGGTGGCACAAGGAGACATAAGGAAGCACAAAGGGTGATAGAACAAGGCACAGAGGGACACCGGGCGGGGGGGGGGGCAGAGGTGGCACAGGGGGACTGAAGGTGGCACAAGAAGACAGAAAAAGGCACAAAGTGAGAGAGAGAAGGAGGTACAAACACCCGTGGGGCGTGGCTTAGTTAGAGAGGCATGGCGTAGCTCAGGGGCAGGGCTTAATCAGGGGCATAAGACCCCCAGGACCAATGACTCCGCAGGCAGTGGCCTCTAATCCCTATGCTTAAAAATGCCCCTGCATAAAACTGAATTACAGCTAACCCTTCTACATCATACGAACACACAGCCTATATGATAATAGTATTAGGGCTCATTCACACTATGTGCTGCGTTGTCAGTTTTGACGCAACACACGTAGTGTATGAACTACATGGCAACATGAAAGTCCATAGACTTTCATGTCACCATTTACATTACAGGTATGTGTTACGATGTAATACGATGTAACGCTTCTGGGAACATCTAATCGCACAACGCACACATTCTCCTGATTAGTTGGCTGCCAACGTCTGCGCTCCGCTCCTAGCGCACCACAACGTGTATTCTGTGCGTTGGCCGCATGATGGCAACGTATACACGAAATCACGTTTGTGTATGCGCTCTGTAGTGTGAATGAGCCCTTAGTGAAACTGCTACAGAGTTTTGTATATAAAAAAAATAAAAACAAACTAGCCACCTTTATTTTGTTGATTTCCAGCGATCCTTTCATTTGTTAATCTGTGTGTGGCTACTGTGAGTTCTACCACCTGTAGAAATGATAGATGGTACTTCCATCTCAATTATTAAAGGACAACTATTAAAGTGCAATAAAGTTCTAGATGGTACATACATTTCCAGTTATTACTAGCAAATAGCAATAGAAAGGCATTTTTTCATCTTTTCATTTTTTTTATGTGAAGAAAATATGACATTTACAGTTTTCACTGTGGGCATTACTATGGAAGACTGTGTCCAGCACATCCAGCATACAGAAACAGTCCTTGCTAGCTATAAGGCTTTGTTCCCACCACACTACACTTTTGCATCTCATGTGGCCAGTGGTAACAGTATAATCTCCATTCTGTTAGTCCGCATTCAATTTCTGCAGAATGGCAGAAAGCAGATATTTAGCAAGATAGTGTGTAGATAACTCATCAGCTGCAGCCCCGCTCCTGTGCCTCTCTCTGCTTCACGCAGTTCTAAAGTAAACAGAGATTACAGGCAGGAAGAGTTCATTCTAAATGATGGGTGTAAGCATCCAAGTACAGGAATAAAGTAATGCTAGGTACACACCATACAATTTTCTGGCAGATTTACATGCCAGAACGATTATTTCCAACATGTCTGATGTGAATTTTGATCGATTTTTCGATTTTCCGATTTTTTTTTTAAATAGTTTTTCTGATCAATTTTCCAATCGATTTTTGTTCAGTTCTATGAAAATCGATTGAGAAATCAAAATATAGATCAGACATGTTGGAAATAATCAATCTGGCAGGTAAATCTGCCAGAAAATTGTATGGTGTGTACCTAGCATTATGCTAGGTACACACCATACAATTTTATGTTAGATTATTCTGTTAGATTTGCCTAAAACATGGAGAAAAAACTATCTGGCAGGTAAATCTAAGAGAAAATCTAACAGAAAATGGTATGGTGTGTACCTAGCATTAGACTCCTTCTCTTTAGATCCTTTCTCTGTAGCTGAAAAAATCTCTCAAATACATTGCCTTTGTTGCAGAGATTTCCTCTTAACTTCTTGTCCAGCAGACCAGGATCAGCAGCAGACCTCCATCTAGTCAATAGGTAAATACAGAATTAACTGTCCAGTATAACAAAGTGTATTCGGGAATTATCCCTGAATAAAAACAATCTAAAAACTGCAGTAGAAGAATACAGGGTATATATGATACAGATACTCCATATAACAATGGTCCCAGAATGGGATGATCAAACTAATAAATGGCATGTGACCAATCAATAATCAAATAAACATACAGTCAGGTCCATATATTGGGCTACTGACACAATTCTAACATTTTTGGGTCTATATACAACCACAATGGATTTTAAATGAACACGATGTGCTTTAAGTACAGACTGTCTTTAATTTGAAGGTATTGACATCCAAATCAGGTGAACGGTATAGGAATTACAACAGTTTGCACATGTGCCTCCCACTTTTTAAGGGACCAAAAATAATGGGACAGAATAATAATCATAAATCAAACTTTCACATTTTAATACTTGGCTGCAAATCCTTTGCAGTCAAATACAGCCTGAAGTCTGGAACGCATAGACATCACCAGACGCTGAGTTTCATCCCTGGTGAGGCTCTGCCACTCCTCTACTGCAACTGTCTTCAGTTCCTGCTTGTTCTTGGGACATTTTCGCTTCAGTTTTATCTGCAGCAAGTGAAATGCATGCTCAATCGGATTCAGGTCAGGTGATTGACTTGGCCATTGCATAACATTCCACTTCTTTCCCTTCAAAAACTCTTTTGGTTGCAGTTTGCTTTGGGCCAATGTCCATCTGCACTGTGAAGCGCTGTCCAATGAGTTCTAAAGTATTTGGCTGAATATGAGCAGATAATATTGCCCAAAACACTTCCAAATTCATCCTGCTGCATTTGTCAAATTTAACAGATTAGAGTTTGCCAAGCGACATTTAAAGAGCCTTCACAGTTCTGGAACAACAGCCTCTGGACAACTTGTACCAGAGTGATGAGAAGTGAAAAGTATGGAGAAGGAAAGGAACTGCTCATGATCCTAAGCATACCACCTCATCAGTGAAGCATGGTGGTGGTAGTGTCATGGCGTGGGCATGTATATCTGCTAATGGAACTGGTTCTCTTGTATTTAGTGAGGATGTGACTGCTTTACTTTACTGTATGTGAGATAAAGCAAATAAAGAAAAACTCTGACTTGTGTCCCAGAAAGATTGTGATAGAACACCACTTATATTGCTGAAAAAGACCTGTAGCTTACCAAGCAGATGACAGAGTGCAGAAACCCTTCAGTCCTACTGCTGTGTGTTTCTCACACGTTCCAGCAGTACTAGCTACTTCCTCGGAGATGGAGTAGAACTTTTATGGGGATCCCTTAAATACCCCCAGCCACTGGTAAAAAATGCAGCCGATGATTGCCGTGCGTACTATCAGGTCGGCGTGACCACACCCCTGACGTTCCCGCATCGCGCATACATCACATGTTGCGTGTACACAGTGACATACTCATATAGTGTGTAACGACCTGTCCCAAAGCGGCGAGGCAGTTGTCATAAAATCATTGCTAATGATGAATGGGCAAAAATACCTGTGGAGACATGCAAAAAGCTGGTCTGCAATTATAGGAACCGTTTTATTGCTGTAATAGCCAATAAATGCTTCTCTATTTAGTATTGAGAAGGGTATGAATAATTTTGGACTGAACACTTTTTGCTCAAATGTAAATAAAAGCTAATAAATGTATTTTTCCCACAAGAATGCCTCTTGTACATCATCTTATTAACTTTTGGAAGACACCTGTATCATTTCCCATCAAAAAATGACTTGGCTGGTTGAAAAAAAGTAACGTTAAAGATAACCCGAGGCGGGGTTCTAACAACGAAATCCCCATACAGAGGCTGCGTCTGCCTATAGAGCCCAGCCTCTGTTGCTAGTCAGATTCCCCCTAAGCCCCCCCCCCCCTGCGCTCAGCAAGACCCCATTAATCACAGCCGTGCTGGGCGGGCTATGTTTACCTCTCTAATGTCAGTCTCTGCTCTCCCCTGCCTCCTGCATCGCTCCGGTCCCTGCCCGCGTCCCTTCCATCCAATCAGCGGCGAGGGAAGAGACATGGGAGGGGACCGGAGCGATGCAGGAGGCGGGGGAGCGGCGAGACTGGCATTAGAGAGGTAAACACAGCCCGCTGTGACACGCTGCGTGTCGACAGCGCGGCTGTGATTAATGGGGTCTCGCAGAGCGCAAGGGGGGGGGGGGGGGCTTAGGGGGAATCTGACTAGCAACAGAGGCTGGGCTCTATAGGCAGACCCAGTCTCTGTATAGGGATTACATTCTCAGAACCCCACCTCGGGTTCTCTTTAAGCCAAAATTTGCCAGGGGTATGAATAATTATGGGCAGCACTGTATAACTTGTATCTGACACTCTATTGATTTTGAATACCTTTTTACTTATACAGTGGCTTGCAAAAGTATTCAGCCCCCTTGAAATTTTCCACATTTTGTCACATTACTGCCACAAACATGAATCAATTTTATTGGCATTTCACATGAAAGACCAATACAAAGTGGTGTACATGTGAGAAGTGGAACAAAAATCATACATGATTACAAACATTTTTTACAAATCAATAACTGCAAAGTGGGGTGTGCGTAATTATTCAGCCCCCTTTGGTCTGAGTGCAGTCAGTTGCCCATAGACATTGCCCAATGAGTGCTAATTACTGAATATAGCGTGCACTTGTGTGTAATCTAATGTCAGTACAAATACAGCTGCGCTGTGACAGCCTCAGAGGTTGTCTAAGAGAATCTTGGGAGCAACAACACCATGAAGTCCAAAGAACACACCAGACAGATCAGGGATAAAGTTATTGAGAATTTTAAAGCAGGCTTAGGCTAGAAAAAGATTTCCAAAGCCTTGAACATCCCACGGGGCACTGTTCAAGTGATCATTCAGAAATGGAAGGAGTACGGCACAACTGTAAACCTACCAAGACAAGACCGTCCACCTAAACTCACAGGCCGAACAAGGAGAGTGCTAATCAGAAATGCAGTCAAGAGGCCAATGGTGACTCTAGACGACCTGCAGAGATCTACAGCTCAGGTGGGGGAATCTGTCCATAGGACAACTATTAGTCGTGCACTTCACAAAGTTGGCTCTTATGAAAGAGTGACAAGAAGAAAGCCATTGTTAACAGAAAAGCATAAGAAGTCCCGTTTGCAGTTTGCCACAAGCTGTGTGGGGGACACAGCAAACATGTGGAAGAAGGTGCTCTGGTCGGATGAGACCAAAATGGAACTTTTTGGCCAAAATGCAAAACGCTATGTGTGGTGGAAAACTAACACTGCACATCACTCTGAACACACCATCCCAACTGTCAAATATGGTGGTGGCAGCATCATGCTCTGGGATTGCTTCTCTACAGCAGGGACAGGGAAGCTGGTCAGAGTTGATAGGAAGATGGATGGAGCCAAACACAGGGCAATCTTGGAAGAAAACCTCTTGGAGTCTGCAAAAGACTTTAGACTGGGGCGGAGGTTCACCTTCCAGCAGGACAACGACCCTAAGCATAAAGCCAGGGCAACAATGGATTGGTTTAAAACAAAACATATCCATGTGTTAGAATAACCCCATCAAAGTCCAGATCTAAATCCAATCGAGAATCTGTGGCAAGATCTGAAAACTGATGTTAACAAACACTATCCATCTAATCTGACTGAGCTGGAGCTGTTTTGCAAAGAAGAATGGGCAAGGATTTCAGTCTCTAGATGTGCAAAGCTGGTGGAGACATACCCTAAAAGACTGGCTGCTGTAATTGCAGCAAAAGGTGGTTCTACAAAGTATTGACTCAGGGGGCTGAATAATTAAGCACACCCCACTTTGCAGTTATTTATTCGTAAAAAATGTTTGGAATCGTATGATTTTCGTTCCACTTCTCACGTGTACACTACTTTGTATTGGTCTTTCTCATGGAATTCCAATCAAATTGATTCATGTTTGTGGCAGTAATGTGACAAAATGTGGAAAACTTCAAGGGGGCCGAATACTTTTGCAAGCCACTGTAGTTATGTTTTGAACATGTTTTCACAATTTTGGCCACAAGATGTCATATATAACTATTCTTTTTTTCCGATCTGGTTCTGTCAGCCCATCACATCCTTTTTTCTGACCTCAAATTTTTTTTTTTTAATTTTTCTATTCATTAACTGTTGCTCCACTCTTAGACTACAGTATTAGACATTGGTATGCATTTTTATTTTTACTTTTGTGTTCTCTCAAAGAGAACCCGAGGTGGGTTTTAAAAATCATAATTGCACACAGAGGCTGGGTCTGCATATAATACCCAGCCTCTGTTACTATATTTTCTCCCCCAGACCCCCCCACCTGCGCTGTTTACATGGCCACTGGTGTCACTCTCTGCTGCTCCCCCGCCTCCTCCATATCGCCGCTCCCTGCCTGTGTCCCTTCCCACTGATTGGAGGGATGGGACGCAGGTGGGGACCGGCAATATGCAGGAAGAGGGGGAGCAGCAGAGAGTGACAGTGGCCATATAAACAGCCTGCTGTCGACACGCTGCGTGTCACTAGCACGGCAGTTTGATTTATGGGGGATAGCAGAACGCAGGGGGGATCTGTGGGAGAACAATATAGTAAAAGAGGCGGGGCATTATATGCAGACCCAGCCTCTGTGTGCAATTAGGATTTTTTAAAACCCACCTCGGGTTCTCTTTAACTTTATCACAACTCCCCCGCTGCCCCGGGACATTTCATTACACTCTATATGAGTATTAGTTAGGCCTAAAGAGTAGGTTAGGGTTAGGCATCATTATAGAGGGGGTTCAAATGAGAATAGGGTCAGGCTAGGTGACAAAATGTCGGTAAAAATGACTAATATTTTACCAATATTCTTCTAGGAGTGCCCAAATTACTGTGGCTGCCTTTTTAAATGTACACCTCAACCTACACTGAGGCGGTAAAATTGGCTAGTCATTTGCTAATCAAAATTGGATTTGTGTACTATTACTCCTGTCTCACTGATGGATGATGGCACATTACAAGAGACAGGAGTAAACAATGCTGCTTTAGTGCATATTTCAATGCCACATTACAGAAGACATAGACATACAGAAGACAAGCTAACATTTTAGCATCAATCTTTGAGGAGAACCTGACTCTTAAATCCAAATTCAAAGACTAGCTGCTCCTGAGAACTGGTTTAGACTGACAGCTTGAATAATAATTCTATCTTATACTTCAGCAACCCAGATACCTAAAGATAAGAAGCAAATATGGAACTCAACAGAAGTCCCAGAAGGTTCAGAATATGATGATTCTTTGGATCCAAGAGAACGACCTGAGTAAGTTAAACTATCTAAGCGAATACTAATACTTAAAGGGACACTACGGTGAAAAACTAAAAATGTAAAATACATATGTATACATGCATGCATTTTTTGTAGAGTAAATACAGCATTTTTTTACTTCCCATGTAGCTGTTGCTTACTGTAGGTATTAAAATCTGGTGGCTCTAACCGACTAGTACACTTCCTTGTGTGTTTTATTAACGTTTCTTTTATTCTCAAAAACACTCCCTGGTTGGCAGTGGAACAGTCTAACTGCCAAAATAGTGGCAAGTAAGCGTGGAGGGCAACTGGTATCTTTGTTTAAATCCTTGCAGGGTAGTGCATTTAAAGCCATAAAGAAAACCTTGTGAATTCCCTATGAGACAATAAATAAAAAAAAAACCCTCTTGGTACGAGGTTCAGATTCAATCTGCTTATAATACCTAGGATGTAACAGCTACATTGGAAGTGTCAGCTACATTGAAAGTAAAAAACAACTGCAGTACATTTACTCTGGGACAAATGTATGTACCGTATGTGCACAAATGTATTTTCAACTTTACAGGTTTTTGCTTCAGGTGACTTTCACACTATAGACTTTGCAATAGGATCGCAACGCAACAGTGCCGCAACGTTAGAAGGGCGATAAATGCGGTGAAGCATACAATACATTGAATAAGTTCTCTGCCACTAAAAGGTTATGTTACTCTGTAATTAAACAGCATTTTGTGTGCTATTCCGCTAGAAAATGCCCCCCCTTCCCGCACTAGTGCTGCGCTGATGTGAACGTACCATCGAAATATACTTGCATCGTGTAACGACGTGATTGTATTGTCCAGTGTGATAAACCTTAATAGACACAGTCTGAAAGAAGCCGAAGTGCCCCTTTAAATTATACCTCCCATGAAAGAAATATGGAAGAAGCCTTTGCTGACCACCACTTTAAAAATGCAAGTCTTATGGATGCAGTTAGCTGGATGCAGATTTAGCTATACCGGTTTGTGAATTACTCATCTGGATCAAATATGCAGATCAAGTGTTCTGTCATGTATGTGACACTCCTTACTTGTAGACAAGGGTCAAATTATGCTACAATCAGAAGCTCAGCTTTACAACCAATACCTAACATTTTCAGTGGGAGGTCAACAATGATTGACTTAATAGTAAAGCGTATTTTTACGATAATGATGAAATGATATTCAGTTTACCATAACTTGATGATCCCGCACCTTTAATTCCAAGAACTATAAAACAGTGATTTCTGTACTAAAGCCATTTAGAAGGGAGTGCCAATTACTTTACATATGAAAACTCTTGTGACCTTAGCCAATCTGTGAGAAAGTATTTGAATTATAATTTCCCAAGATATGCTTTATTATTTTTCTTTGTTCTAAATAACTGCTTATAGAGAACACAACATTCATATCTGGTGGAAGGGCAGACATGCTTGGCCTTAATTGACTGCTATGCACTGGAAGCATCTGTCAAAGTTTATAAAGTGGAGAATATAGCCTCAAAAGTCCAGAGAATCTTAGGCTGGCCATACATTACTCCATGTATGGCCAGATCGACCATTAGTTATATCCCTCTCTGATCAGAGAGGAATGTATTGCCTGATCACACCCTGCACAGTGATTTCCAATAGGTTTCAGCTTGACAGAGTACCTGAGGTAGATAGTCATATAGGTTATAGAATACAGAGACATGTTCTCTGCCCAATGACATGCCTCTGTGTCCTTCTGGTGCTGCTGCAAGTCCCCCCTGCGTTCTGCTGTCCCCACTGAAAGGTAGCGACAATCTGATTGTCGCTAGCCTCCTTTTCCCCCTTCCAACCATCAATCGCCTCTGTCAGCTCGCTCCCCCGCCTCCATTGCCCTGCTCCCCTGCCTCCATTACCCTGCTCCCCCACCTACGTCACCTCGTTCCTCGACTCCACTGGTATCCTCCAATTAGCAAACATATCCATGTCCCAGGAAGTATTTGCCATCTTGGATTTCCTCTGCCAGTGATTAGACGTTACACCAACTGCGAAAGATGAACTGGGCCACGGAGAGCGACGTGGAGCAGTGCTGATGCATCTGGGAGGCGGCGTGGAACAGGTAGTACATTTTTTTTTAATTTTCATGCCGCCTCAGGTTCTCTTGAAATCTATTGGAAATGATCCTAGCGCTGCCGGTCCACCCCCATGTATATAAGTGCTCTCCCTTGTGCCTGTGCTCAATGTTAAAGCATCTCTGCTAGTTCCTGTACCGTGTGTGACTCTGCACATGTAGTGATGTCACAACATGTGGTAGTGCCACGTGGAACAGGCACTCACGGTGACACTGTAGGAGTCCAGAAGTCACGCTGGCGGATAGGTGAGTGTTTAACACTGCACACCAGCACATTGCGGACACTTATACACTTGGGGGAGCACCGGCCGGGGGTCTGTCAAGCATCACGATATTGAAAGCTGTTACCGCTGCAACCCTGATTGAGCCCTCGCGACTGAGATTCCTATTATTCCTATCCACTATTCCTGTTCGATCCATTCAACAGATTTTGGACAGAAATCGATTGAAAGATCAATCGGACGGCCAAGATGAAGCACCAATTCTCTTCCAAAGCTCTATATCGGCCCACAATATCCAGTAATGCATGGGCACCCTTATTATACAGTAGGCAAATGTTTCCTAAATACTAAATTGTTTCCTAAATTGCTAAATAGCCAGTTAATACTAGGTGTAACCTAGGTGAATCTTCAGAATTCCATGTCTCAGGATGAAAATGTATGCAGAGCTCTGTTTCTCGTAAAATATGGGTGAACACTTAAAATAGAGAGAAATCTGAAAAAATCCCATACAAGCCAATGTCCTGGCTGTAAAAGAAAGTACGGTATGCTTGATTTGCAAAATGTGTTGACAAGCTTCCTGTGCATAGCAGAACTGATAGTCAAATATATGACCAATTTAGTCTGGTGATATATATTTGTAAGTTCCCATTTTGTGTGACTAAGACCAACAAATTAAAGCTTTACAAAGCTTAGTCTATGTTCATAGTGACTTGTTGTGGTGTGTTGCATCAGACAATACAATTGCACTGTTAAGGCAATTGTAGCGAAATGTTTACACTTTGGCCTCAATTCACTAACCTTAACTCCTGTCTTTAATAACTCTTCTGAGCTGTTTTACAGTTATCACAATTATATTACCATGGTGATAACTGTAAAACAGCTCAGAAGAGTTATTAAAGACAGGAGTTATGGTTAGTGAATTGAGGCCTATGCGCTGTATGCTTCACTGTATGTGTTGCACCACATGTATAATGCACAATGCGACATTTCCTCTTTGTTGTGGTGCAGTCCGACAGGATATGGACTGAAACGTGTCACTGTGAACACTACGCTGTTGTGGTGTGATCCTGTTTTTTTTACAGGCAATGGACTTCAATGTGTCACTGTGAACGTAGCCTTATGCCTAAATTTATCACATGCTTCTCCATGAAACCTGCTTCACATCAGCAACTCTAGAAATGGGATTCCATCAAATTCAGATAATAAAATAAAATATGTCAAAAAGTATGCAGTAACTAAGAGTGTGAAAGCATTGGAACCCGATAAACATGTTACATTACTAACATTAATATATGTATTCAGAAAATCCTGAAGTAAGATGCCCTGGAGGTGGCCATCTCTTTAAAAAAATGCTACTTTCCTGACTGACCGGTTGATCATCTGCCCACAATACTCTCCCAATTACTGACCACGAATGAAGGTGGCCAGACATGCTTAGATTGCCACCCAATGTGGCAAACAGCTCAATCCCTCTCTGATCTCAAATCCCCCATACACTGCACACAGATTTTTTTTATATATTTCTCCATGAAATTTATTGAAAATCTAGCTATACGAGCATGCATGTGTGATAGGGGTTAAGGAGGCGGGGGGAAGGACCATACCATTTTTATGTATTATTTTTAACGTTAGTAATACTTATAACAGTAGTACAGGTGATCGAATTGGACGAATCAGAATAACTTCCTATCCATCTTATTGGTCTAATTTTCAAGCTGCATAACATTTACATTACATTTCGCAAAAGTGCTTTGATGAAAATTAGCGGTGCCACTCGAAGTTCAGGGAAAATACTCTTGAGTCAGTCAGAGGCGTTCTCGCTCATCCCTGTTGAGGTTACACTTATTTCTCCTAAAGAAAACTCTCATGACTGAGCTTTCATGCTGAAAGTTAGCATTAATTATTAATTAATCAATTATTACAGCTTACATGCAAATTTCATTCACATTGTATACAGCTTGGAAATGGGCCAGTCAGATTCAGCATGAAGTGATCCTTACTGACCTACTTCCAAGCTACGCAATAGAAGGATGTGCACAGGATTTACTATAAAAACTCACCGGAGTGCTCAAAGCCAATAAAGTCCATCCAGACAGATTAGTAGAAAACAGTAGCTGGGCACATCCAGGATAAAACACCGCTTTATTAAAAAATGTTTAAAAGGCAAAGTCCATTAGGCATAATGGAGAGAGAGGGAACAAGCACATACAAGTCGACAGCTGTTTCTCACCCTCAAATTGGGCACTTCATCATGGACTTTGCCTTTTAACCCTCTGGGCGATACAATTATATCGCCCAGGAGATGGCGCAGCACTATTTTTTTTAAATTTTTTGTTTTTTAAATCATGTAGCGAGCCCAGGGCTCGCTACATGATAGCCGCAGCGCAGCGGCATCCCCCCGCCCACTCCGATCGCCTTCGGCGATCAGAGTAAGCAGGAAATCCCGTTCAGAACGGGATTTCCTGCTGGGCTTCCCCGGTCGCCATGGCGACGGGGCGGGATGACGTCACCGACGTCTTGGACGTCGTGACGTCAGAGGGAGTCCCGATCCACCCCTCAGCGCTGCCTGGCCTGATTGGCCAGGCTGCGCGGTACGGCGAGCGGCGGCGATCGGAAGTTACACGCAAAGTGCTAGCTGCGTGTAACAAAAAAAAATTATGCAAATCGGCCCACCAGGGTCTGAGAAATCCTCCTGCGCGATATACCCCGAGCTCAGCTCGGGATTATCGCTCAGGAGGTTAAACATTTTTGAATAAAGCAGTGTTTTATCCTGGATGTGCCCAGCTACTGTTTTCTACTAATCTTCCACTTCCAAGCTACATACAGTTTCCATGAAATGTGCATGCAAGCGTGAATGTTAAAGAGGAACTCCAGTAAAATAATGTAATACAAGTGCTTACTTTTTACAATAATTATGTATAAATGATTTAGTGTTTATTGTAAAATCTTTCCTCTCCCTGATTTACATTATGACATTTATCACATGGAGACATTTTTACTGCTGGCAGGTGCTATCACTAGAAGGAGATGCTGCTTGCTTTTTTTGGCAGTTGTAAACAGCTGTTATTTCCCACAATGCAACAAGGCTCCCACAGTGTGATGTCAGTACCTCAGTGCTGTGAGACACTGACATCATTTGTGGGAGGGGTTTCACCACAAAATCAGCCATACAGAGCCCTCTGATGATCAGTTTGAGAAAAGGAATAGATTTCTCATGGGAAAGGGGGTATCAGCTACTGATTTGAATTAAGTTCAATTCTTGGTTATGGTTTCTATTTAAGATATTGCAGAGTGACTTCTCCGCAAAGATAATGAAATCTCTTGCATTTCTTACATCATTTATATAGAAAGCATGCCTTAATTATCACCCCGATTCATCTCTTGTTCGTATCTACTTAAGACATTTTGCTCATGGAGCTGTTGATATTTTTGTACTGTGTTTACACACACTGCATGCAGTCAGAGTAGGAGGAGAAGTGAGAGGAGAGCGAGCGAGTTGAAGAGGTGGTCATTGGGAAAAAGCAGCTGGTTGTGCTGTGTGAGAAGTCTGATGGTGAATGAGGAGGGGGGAGGCAGGAGAGCAACAGTGTTTCATTTGACTTGCACAGCAGAAGGAAGGAGGTGGCACTGCTGTCCTGAATGAGGAGGAATGGAGGTGAGCAGTTTGTTTGTCAAAGACTCTCAGCCAGCCAGTGTGTTACTGTGTTGAGCTGCAGCATGTCATGTCTCAAGTTGTTGCGTATGCTCCCTTGCTGTCTGAGAACATTAAATGAAGCAGAGCAAATAGTCGGGTGCTACGTGATCATTCCAAATCAGGGGGAAGGGGGGGGGGGGGGGAGGACACATCCTCACAAGTTTGCCTCATGCAGCAAAAAGTCTAGAAACGGCCCTGTCTACAGCAAAAGAGAATAGATGAAAGTGAAAGAAAATTAACATCTCACAAAAGATGGGGTGGACGGAGGAGCTTTGGACTGTGTTTAGCATTGTAGGTTTTGATATATAATATGAATGTAATGAATTAGTGGAAGATGCGATCTACCAACATCTATGTAAAACAGAATGTTGGGGTTGGGTGGATTAAGCTTTCTTAGTTATTATGTATATTCAATTGCTTTTACAGATATGAAATACTTTTTAAACAAAGAGTTGGTTCTGAAGATATCTTTCTGGGTATGAGTCAAAAAGACCCATCAACAGCTTGTTGTGAGGATATGGTGGTAAGTAAGCAAAAGAGAAAAAAATAGACACATAGACGCACACCACTCATGTATTAGGTATAATAATACTATGCAATCTCAACAGATGTGTACTGAAATAAACAAAGTATACAAACCTCATACCTGCATTCTCACATCTACCACATATACAAACACATACACTAGCATAGGTGTGCACAGACACAGAACCCACCAGAAACACATGAGTCAGAAACACCAGATACACTCAAGAGATAACACGCACATAAACAGATAAACACACCTTAAAGCGGAATTGTAGAGTGAAAATAAACACATTGTTTCACTTACCTGGGGCTTCCCCAAGCCCCCAGCAGCTGTCCTGTCCCGCGCCTGTGCTACCCAAGCCTCCGTTCTCCTGGCGCCGCTGCATCCCATACCTCGACTTGTAAGTCGATGCCAGCGCATCCCTGCCAAGCATGTTCTTTCTTCGCGTTCCCCTCTGCAATAGCGCAAAAAGGATACGCGTGGCCAGAGCCGCGCAGGCGCAGTGGCCCGGCGGCGAAACCGAAAGTACAACAACAAATAACATTTGTAAAGCGCTTTTCTCCCGTAGGACTCAGAGCGCATGAGCATGGCTCAGACCGTCGTGGTACAGAGGAAGAATTCGGAAATGCCAGGCTAAACAGGTGGCTTTTCAGTCTGGATTTGAATAGCTCCAGGGATGGTGCTGTCTTTACTGGGTGTGGCAGGGAGTTCCAAAGAGTAGGGGCAGCATGACAGAAGGCTCCATCTCCAGATTTTTTGAGGTGCACTCTGGGAGTGACCAAGTTTGTAGAACTTGCTGATCTGAGGTTGTGAGAGGTGTGGTGCAGCAAGTCCTTCATGTATCCAGGGCCCAGATTGTGCAGGGATTTGAATGTCAGCAGTCCAATCTTGAAGAGTATTCTTTATTCTACTGGTAGCCAGTGCTCACTGCGAAGGATCGGTGTAATGTGACAGTGGCGAGGCTGGTTTGTTAGCAATCTGGCAGCAGCATTCTGCACTAATTGCAGGCGACGCAGGTCCTTTTTGGGGAGGCCAGCATAAAGGGCATTGCAGTAGTCCAGCCGTGATGTGATGAAGGCGTGGACTAGGGTTGGAAGATCCTCTGGGGGAATCAGATGTTTAATCTTTGCAATGTTCTTCAGATGAAAGAAGGAAGATTTAACTACAGATGAAATTTGGTTTCTGCAACTCAATTCCCCATCGATTAGTACGCCAAGGCTGCGCACAAGGTTGGAGCTGTTTATGTCTGAATTCCCAATCCTGATTGGTGTTGCTTTAGGATAGAGCTGTTTTGATGGCGAGCACTGGCTTTGGACAAAAAGGACCTCAGTTTTGTCAGCATTCAGTTTCAACCAGTTATCATTCATCCATGCCTGTAGCTCAGCTAAGCAAGGGTTTATTTTTGGAGTAGGGTCTGTTCCACCAGGTTTGAAGGACAGGTATAGCTGGGTGTCATCGGCGTAGCAGTGGTACGTCAGGCCATGTCGTTGGATAAGTGTACCGAGTGGCAACATGTAGATTGCAAACAGCAGAGGGGATAGGATTGATCCTTGTGGCACTTCGAATTGTAGAGGTGCAGGTTTGGACATTATGGGCTTGATTCACAAAGCGGTGCTAACTGTTAGCACGCCTGTGAAAACCCCCTTAGCACGTCTAAACAAGCTTTTCGCGCATAAACTTTACGCGCGCAAAACTTTATGCGCATAAAACTTTACGCGCGTACTGCACAGAGCGCAGGGCGCTCCGCGCGAAGTGCCCATTAAAGCCTATGGGACTTAGCGCGCATAAAACTTTGCGCGCGTAAAACTTTGCGCGCGCAAAGTTAGCGTGCGATCTGATTGAGAAATCCGGTGCTAACCTACTTAGCACCCTGGTTAGCGCGTCTAAAGAATTTAGACATGCTAAGTAGGTTAGCACCGCATTGTGAATCAAGCCCTATAGGTCCTAGGGATAATCTCTGTGTTCTGTCAGTCAAGAATAATCTGAACCACTGGAGGACTGATCCACTGATGCCACCGTACTCCTGCAGTCTGTTAAGCAGGATTTCATCGTCAACTGTATCAAAATCCGCTGAGGGATCCAACAGGATTAGGATGGAGCATTCCCCTCTGTCCCTCGCCATGAGCAGATCGTTGCAGACTTGAATGAGGGCTGTAATACATCATGCAAGACATGTAGAGCACCATCCAAAAGAAAAACAATCAATACTACCTCAATGTAATACAGTACACTGAAATGTGCAGCATGGCCAACCAGAAGCAATAACAAGAACAAACAGCTATGACCTCAAAAAACCGCACCAGATCAGTACACAAATATTGTTGCAAAAAGTAAATCCTTTATTATAAATCCTCAAACAATTAAAACATACAATTTAAAATCAGGTGGGGATTAACATGTGAACCCAAATTGTCGGAGATCCGGGAGGACAATAAGGTGCAATAAGTGCAAATGACACACCCCGTGGGTGTGAAAAAATGGGGGGCTAGTTTAAAGTGATTCTTTGGGAAGCATGTATAGTGCCAGGAAGGATGGGGGAGGGGGGGGGAAGGAAGGAGGGGAAAAAAGGGGAAGGTGGGGGGGGGGGGGGGGGGGAAGAGGGGAAACAAAGTGCAATGTGCATCAATCAAATTGCAAACAATGAGGATGACAACCACATAACCTCATGAGAGTAATCATTAAACTCACTAGTAAAAAGTCAATATAGAAAAAAACCTCACAAAGGAGTGAGTGAAAATGTGTGTATAGAGGAAGAAAGGTAAAACCACACAGTGCTACAGGTATAGCAAGTAGAGTGCAAAATACATGAGAGTGATCAAAGAGCGAAACCACCAGTATAGTGAAAAGTCCTACCGGAAAGAGGTAGCTCCACGGGTCCCCCACCGCTGCTATCGCGATTCGCCACCGTCCTGTGGCTTTCTCAAAGCTGCTGTACTAAACCCCGCAGCCATAATTTATCCTATTCCGGGAAGTGGGGGGAGGGAAAAACAACGCCCGAACGTAGCGTGGCCACGCTACCCGCCTCCATTGCTCCACGCTGCTCAGCAGCGTGAAAGCTCTGTCAGCTTCCGTATCTACGGTGGCCGCATTGCGGCCAAAGCAAGGTGATGCGTCCAAATGTACGCGTCGCTATAGGGAATGTACGCATAGGCGCCATCTAGTGGGATAAAATATACTGCATATGCATAAAAACAACTACATGCAAACCTGCCAGGTACCATGATTGAATTGAGAACCCACCCCACCTACTGGCTGCAAGGGAGAGCTACATGTGAAGAGTATCTTAAGAAATAAAACAAAAGGAAACATGAATAAAAGATGAAAAATAAAAAAATGAAGGGTAATTGGAGAGATAGAAAAATTATATAATGCTGAGCCAGTAAGCAAAGTACTATAGACATATGGATATATCAGAAAACACATTTAACTTGTTCAAATACATAAAAAACCACTTATTACTGAGCCCAGGTAAGGGCCATACAGCAGGTAGCACCCGGTAAGCCGAGCTGTATTAGCAATATAGACACAAGTATGTATATGTACAGACTGTTCATACATTAGCAAAGGCGAAAACAACAACTAAATGAATGCCCAAGAGGACAACCCATCATCGCTGAAAACATCTTCCAGGGTCCAAGATATGCAAAAAGGGGTCCTGTCCATCATCCCTTTGCAGTAGGGAAATGCAAGTGGTATGCCTTAGCCTGTGTGTACCTTTTCGTGGGATAGGCATACCACTTGCATTTCCCTACTGCAAAGGGATGATGGACAGGACCCCTTTTTGCATATCTTGGACCCTGGAAGATGTTTTCAGCGATGATGGGTTGTCCTCTTGGGCATTCATTTAGTTGTTGTTTTCGCCTTTGCTAATGTATGAACAGTCTGTACATATACATACTTGTGTCTATATTGCTAATACAGGGTACGTCCGGCTTACCGGGTACTACCTGCTGTATGGCCCTTACCTGGGCTCAGTAATAAGTGGTTTTTTATGTATTTGAACAAGTTAAATGTGTTTTCTGATATATCCATATGTCTATAGTACTTTGCTTACTGGCTCAGCATTATATAATTTTTCTATCTCTCCAATTACCCTTCATTTTTTTATTTTTCATCTTTTATTCATGTTTCCTTTTGTTTTATTTCTTAAGATACTCTTCACATGTAGCTCTCCCTTGCAGCCAGTAGGTGGGGTGGGTTCTCAATTCAATCATGGTACCTGGCAGGTTTGCATGTAGTTGTTTTTATGCATATGCAGTATATTTTATCCCACTAGATGGCGCCTATGCGTACATTCCCTATAGCGACGCGTACATTTGGACGCATCACCTTGCTTTGGCCGCAATGCGGCCACCGTAGATACGGAAGCTGACAGAGCTTTCACGCTGCTGAGCAGCGTGGAGCAATGGAGGCGGTAGCGTGGCCACGCTACGTTCGGGCGTTGTTTTTCCCTCCCCCCACTTCCCGGAATAGGATAAATTATGGCTGCGGGGTTTAGTACAGCAGCTTTGAGAAAGCCACAGGACGGTGGCGAATCGCGATAGCAGCGGTGGGGGACCCGTGGAGCTACCTCTTTCCGGTAGGACTTTTCACTATACTGGTGGTTTCGCTCTTTGATCACTCTCATGTATTTTGCACTCTACTTGCTATACCTGTAGCACTGTGTGGTTTTACCTTTCTTCCTCTATACACACATTTTCACTCACTCCTTTGTGAGGTTTTTTTCTATATTGACTTTTTACTAGTGAGTTTAATGATTACTCTCATGAGGTTATGTGGTTGTCATTCTCATTGTTTGCAATTTGATTGATGCACATTGCACATTGCACTTTGTTTCCCCTCTTTCCCCCCCACCTTCCCCTTTTTTTCCCCTCCTTCCTTTCCCCCCCCCCTCCCCCATCCTTCCTGGCACTATACATGCTTCCCAAAGAATCACTTTGAACTAGCCCCCCATTTTTTCACACCCACGGGGTGTGTCATTTGCACTTATTGCACCTTATTGTCCTCCCGGATCTCCGACAATTTGGGTTCACATGTTAATCCCCACCTGATTTTAAATTGTATGTTTTAATTGTTTGAGGATTTATAATAAAGGATTTACTTTTTGCAACAATATTTGTGTACTGATCTGGTGCGGTTTTTTGAGGTCATAGCTGTTTGTTCTTGTTATTGAATGAGGGCTGTTTCACAGCTGTGGTGTTTCTTAAAGTAGCTGGCGGCGGGAGAACGGAGGCTCGTCGACAAGCGGCGTGGGACAGGACGGCTGCTGGGGGCTTGGGGAAGCCCCAGGTAAGTGAAACAATGAGCTTGATTCACAAAAGAGTGCTAACTGTTAGCACGGCCGTTTTCGCGCGAATTTTCGCATTGCGCGCAATCGCGAATTTTCGCGCTAAACAATAATATTTTCGCGCACAAACGCGAATTTTCCAGTGAAATCGATATCGTTTGCGCAATGCGAAAATTCGCGAAAAAACGGCCGTGCTAACAGCACTTTTCTGTGAATCAAGCCCAATGTGTTTATTTTCACTCTACAGTTCAGCTTTAAAGAGACTCTGAAGCGAGAATAAATCTCGCTTCAGAGCTCATAGTTAGCAGGGGCATGTGTGCCCCTGCTAAAACGCCGCTATCCTGCGGCTAAACGGGGGTCCCTTCACCCCCAAACCCACCCCCGAAAAACTTGGTCGTAAACTTGGTCGTAAAATTTTGCTCTTCCTGGAGGCAGGGCTAACGGCTGCAGCCCTGCCTCTCAGCAAGTCTATCAGACGCGCATCGCCGCCTCTCCACCGCCCCTCTCAGTGAAGGAAGACTGAGAGGGGCGGGGGCGAGGCGGAGGTACGCATCTGATAGACTCGCATGAGGCAGGGCTGTGGCGGTTAGCCATGCCCCAATGCGGAAGCACTCCCCGGCTGTGCGGAGGGGATTTGGGGGTGAAGGGACCCCCGTTAAGCTGCGGGATAGCGGCGTTTTAGCAGGGGCACACATGCCCCTGGCCCCCTGCTATCTATGAGGTCTGAAGCGAGATTTATTCTCGCTTCAGACTCTCTTTAAAGAGAAACTGTACTGAAAATAACATAATGAATAAAATTGCTTCTTTTTGACAAAATTAATTTATAGATTATTTAGTCAGTGTTTGCCCATTGTAAAATCTTTCCTCTCTGATTTACATTCTGAAATCTATCACCGATGGTGACATCTTTAGTTCTGCCAGGTGATCTTTACGGAATGTTTGTTACTGAGAGTTCTATGCACAGAGGGAGATATTGCTTGCTTGGCAGTTGGAAAGAGCTGTTATTTCTCACAATGCAATGAGGTTCACAGACAGCAAACTGTCAGGACCATGGTCATGACATCACATTGTGGGAGGGGTTTCACCACAACATCAGCCATACAGACCCCCCTGATGATGTGTTCAAGAAAAAACAAAGTCAAACACACACACACACACCTCCACCTCTACCTCTACCCCAGTGTTTGTTGTAGTATACTGCAGTTAATCACCTGGAGGGTTGCCCAGGCACTTTCATCGGGTGGGGGACAGTTTATTCTGGCTTGTACAATTCAGAATTTTGGGACTCTTTTATAATTTATGTAGGACCTATCCCTGCACTGGGTCTGAGAAGCTGAAATAATGGGTTCCTCTGAAAATTTCCCAAAAAGTTGGTTACAATTTCAGTTTTTTTGCCACACCCCCATCATAAAAACATCACTGAGCACAGATGGTATACATTGCCTTATCAGATAGTATATTTACACTAGATATGTCCCTGTAGTGGCAGTTTTTGTACCATATACCATATTTGGGTGCTTAAAGGAGTAGCTATATTAAAAAAAACAATAATATATATATTATTTTGTGTTTGTCATTTTTGTTTTGTCTTTTCCATGAATTTTCTTAATATTTTTATTTAGTTTCGTATACGGCTACCTGGTACAAAGTCCTCTGATGTTTCACTTGATGTAAGGAGAAAGTACCTAGACCTCCGTACTCCCAAACAGTAAGTGACCTGTATGGGAAATGCTCAAACACTGGCTGAGTCATGGAACAAAAGCTCCTTTACAGTACATATAAAAGTTCTAGTAGCTCAAAATGGACAGTGACAATGGATCAAATGACACTGCACATCTGTGGTGTATGTCCTAGTATATAATGTATAACACTTGCACATACAGTAATTTTAAGTAATACCAAGGTAAGAGATGTGCAGTACAAAAATAGATTCATCAGCAAGACTCCCTCCTTGGAAAATCAAATGGTTTATGCCAGCCGTCCTCTGTGATGTAAATAAGATTTTATTATGAGTCAGCAAGTCACTGGCGAGATTAGGTACTCCTACATATGCCTTAATAGTCATCCTCCACTATTCAAAAAGTCAGGCAGGCAGCAGTCTAGCAGCTCTTTTTTCACCAAGGGAAAAACCCAGCACAGTAGGTGAAACTAACAGATCCACAAAAATAGAAAAACATTCAAAATGAAATGGAGCACATGTATAGAACATCCATTATTTCCTCTAGGGTGGAATCTGTACACTAACCTTCTCTATTCATGTGTAATGCTAAAGTCTCACTTATTCCACTTTTCACTTCCAGCGCCTTGTGTACCTGTAAGTGATGATGTCTTTTGCATTAATTACACTCATTAGCCATGAACTTTCAGTACAGGGTCCTTCATTTACTCTCTAGTTTTTCTTCCATTAAGATATTACAGGACAGTTTCTAGGCAAAATTGCACCCAGGGCGAATGTGTAAAGATAGCCGCCCCCCCCCCCCCCCGTGGAGCCAGGTATAGGTGACGCAGTATATGTTGGCCAGGTCTAGTTGCCCCCAGTATAGTTAGCCAGCTATAAGTCCCCCCTAGTATAGGTAGCCAGGCATAGTTACCCCCAGTATAGGTTAGCTAGGTAGGTGTCTCCAGTATAGGGTAGCCCGTATAGTTGCCACCAGTATATGTTAGATAGGTAGGTGCCCCCAGTATAGGTTAGATAGGTAGGTGCCTCCAATGTAGATAGCCAGTATAGCTGCCACCAGTATAGGTTAGATAGGTAGGTTCCCCAGTATAGGTTAGATAGGTAGATGCCAACAAGATGAGGCTGGTTATTCCCAGGATACACTTAACATTTGGTGCTCGGGCCTCTTCCTATGCAGCCCCTACTCTATGGAACTCACTTCCACAATCAATACGAGAGGCTCCTTCTCTGGACAGCTTTAAAAAAAGGCTAAAAACTCACCTCTTTTCCCTAGCCTTTGAGACTGCATAATGCAGGGTCACAGCAATTTGAGCCCCCAGGGAGAAAAGCGCTATAAAAATATTATTGTTATTGTTGTTATGTAGGTGCCCCCAGTATAGGCTAGATAGGTAGGTTCCCCCATTATAGGTTAGATAGGTAGGTGCCTCCAATATAGGTTATATAGGTAAGTGCTCCCAGTATAGGTTAGATAGGTAGGTGCCCTGAGTATAGGTTAGACAGGTAGGTGCCCCGAGTATAAGTTAGATATGTAGGTGCCCCGAGTATAGGTTAGATAGGTAGGTTCCCCCAGTATAGGTTAGATAGGTAGGTGCCCTGAGTGTAGGTTAGATAGGTAGGTGCCCACAGTACAGGTTAGACAGGTAGGTGCCCCGAGTATAAGTTAGATATGTAGGTGCCCCGAGTATAGGTTAGATAGGTAGGTTCCCCCAGTATAGGTTAGATAGGTAGGTGCCCTGAGTGTAGGTTAGATAGGTAGGTGCCCCCAGTACAGGTTAGACAGGTAGGTGCCCCGAGTATAAGTTAGATATGTAGGTGCCCCGAGTATAGGTTAGGTAGGTTCCCCCAATATAGGTTAGATAGGTAGGTGCCCCAAGTATAGGTTAGATAGGTAGGTTACTCCATTATATGTTATATAAGTAGGTTCCCCCAGTATAGGTTAGATAGGTAGGTTCCCCCAGTATAGGTTAGATAAGTAGGTTCCACCAGTATAGGTTAGATAGGTAGGTGCCCCCAGTATAGGTTAGATAGGTAGGTGCCTCCAGCATAGGCACAGTGGCGGGGGAGCGGTCGTAGCGTAGTTACAACTAGGGATGCTCATTCGGATTCCCGCGGAAATGCAATTTCCGAAATTCCGATCGGAAATTGCATTTCCGCATCGGAATGCGTAAATCGGTAATGCAAGTGCATTAGGCGGGTTTCTGCCGGAAATCGCGGAAATTCCGACGAAAATCGCGGAAATTCCGGCGAAAATCGTGAAAATTCCGCCCGACTTTAACATCGATTTTCTCAAAAACTATAAGGTCTTTTTGAAAACCTTTTTTTTTTTTTGCATCTTGTTCAGGAGATTCTGTTTAACAAACCCTGAAAATTTGGTGTTTCTAGGACTTACGGGGGCTTTGCTATTAACCACTAAAGTCGGCGGATTTTTACTGTAATGTAAAATGCAGAAAATCTGCATCTGCCTATTTTCTGCATTTACATTACAGTAAAAATCCACCGACTTTAGCGGTTAATAGCAAAGCCCCCGTAAGTCCTAGAAACACCAAATTTACAGGGTTTGTTAAACAGCAGCTCCTGAACAAGATGCAAAAAAAGTTTTCAAAAATACCTTATAGTTTTTGAGAAAATCGATGTTAAAGTCGGGCGGAATTTCCACGATTTCCGGCGGAAATTCCGCATCGGAATGCAGAAATTGGTAGCAGAAAGCGGAAACGGTATTTGGCAATGGCGGAATGTGGATTTACAACGGAATCGGAAATTGGCATTTCCGACCATCCCTAGTTACAACTCACCTTCCGCGATCCCCTTCAGCCTCTTTTTCTTTCCTGTTCCCGGCGTCTGTCGTGTTGGTAAGCGCCCCCTGCTGTGATGACGTGACCGCATGTCATCACAGGGGACGCTGCCTGTGTACAACGTGAGAGACTCCCGCTCCCATCGCCGGTGCACTCCCACCTCCTGCCGCTCAATTCAGCGTCCTGGGCAATTGCACTAATTGCACGCTCATAGAAACGGGTGTGTGTAAAAACATTTTTTAGTGTGTGTTTTGTGTTCACTTGAATCTGTTGGCTTCACCTATTGTGTTTGATTTTATGGACAAGAATCTGCAAAAGTGAAAAAGTGCTGTAAAGTAAGAATGCCTCCATCTTTTCCACAGGCGGCTGAAGGCGGTGAATTCACCTGCTGTCACCTGCTCCCGTTCACAAGCTTGGTAGCACTTGGCACAGACGATGGACAGGCGCCGAGTACGGTGGTTGCCGTGCTTATACCAGACCCGAGACCTTTTTTTTTGCTGCTGGGTAGTTAAACATGATACATGTGCAGGGCCGGATTTACCTATAGGCAAGGTAGGCACGTGCCTACAGGCGGGTGGTTTGTGAAAGGGGTGGGTTACTAGCTGCCCAAAGTGCAAGTCCTCTTTCTCCCTCCTATTCATTCATTCCAGCAGCAGTGATGGCTCTATCCTTCTGCAGAAGCAAGCGGCCAGTAAAACGATGCTCTCCTGCTCCATGCGTCCTGCGTTTACATCACCCAGCAGCGCCTCCTGCGTCTTCTCCATGGTTACAGAGCTTGACCGCGGAGGGGACGCAGGGGGCGCTGTGGAGTGACGTCAATGCTGGACGCATGGAGCGTCCTTTGAAACGAGTCTCTCCCTCTTGCTGAAGGACTGGAGGGTGCCGCCGCTGCCACTGGCATGAATGTAAAGTAACATTACATGCCGCCACTGCTGCGCCTCTAGATCCATGTCTTCTCCGCCACCAAATACTTCTTCTGCTGCCCCCCCCCCCCCGGTCTCCCTCAGCCGCTCGGGATGTTTGGCAGAAGAAGGACTTACTGCCGGTCCGCTGCCTCCACCTGGAGCCCCGCCCACTCCGACACTTGGAAGAGCCGCTGCCGCCATAAAGTGGACCTGAACTCTTGCCCAGGACAGAAAGAAACAGAGAGAAATGCAGCCTGTATGTATGTAGAGCGTGTAGCCTGTCTAATGAAGGAAAAATCTGCACCCCGCTGTATGTATTTAGAGTTAAGCCTGTGTAATTCCCCATTATCTGTGTCTAATCACAAGTTTTTATTCGATCTCTCCCCGTGTCATCTGACTGCTATGGCAGATAAGCTGATTTGTAAGTGCAGGATGTTAACATGTCTGCTTCCATGAAAGAAGGAAGTAGAAACACTGGTGATTTATTTTAGGATTTGTATCAGCTGAAACAAAATAGTTTTTCGTTATTATGCTGTTGTGTATCTTTTAGAGCAGAGGGGAAGTTCTGAGTTCAGGTCCTTTCGCTGACTTCCCTCCTCTAACCTCCCACCTACCTACTTACCTACCCCAACTTACTACTCTCTATACCTACCTTCTGCATCCTCCCACCTACCTATCCCACTGACCCTACCTACCCCCATTGACCCCTCTCTGTGCTGTCTATACCAACTTGCTCCGCTCTCCCACCTACCTACCTCCACTGATTGCTCTCTGTGCTCTATACCTACCTGCTGCGCTCTCCCACCTACCTAACCCCACTGACTGCTCTCTGTGCTCTATATACCTACCTACTGTGTTCTCCCACCTACCTACCCCCACTGACTGCTCTCTATACCTACCTTTTGCGCTCACCTACCTACCCCCACTGACTGTTCTCTGTGCTCTATATACCTACCTACTGTTCTCTCTCACCTACCTACCCCCACTGACTGCTCTCTGTGCTCTATACCTACCTGCTGCGCTCTCCCACCTACCTACCCCCACTGACTGCTCTCTGTGCTCTATATACCTACCTACCTACTGTGCTTTCCCACCTACCTACCCCCACTGACTGCTCTCTGTGCTCTATACCTACCTGCTGCGCTCTCCCACTGACTGCTCTCTGTGCTCTCTATACATACCTACTGTGCTCTCCCACCTACCTAACCCCTCTGACTGCTCTCTGTGCTCTATATACCTACTGTGCTTTCCCACCTACCTACCCCCACTGACTGCTCTCTGTGCTCTATATACCTACCTACCTACTATGCTTTCCCACCTACCGACCCCCACTGACTGCTCTCTGTGCTTTCTATACCTACATACTGTGCTCTCCCACCTACCTACCCCCACTGACTGCTCTATACCTGCATTCTCCCACCTACCTACTCCATCTGACTATTCTGTGCCCTTTATACCTACCTGCTGTGCCCTCCCACCACCTACCGCCACTGTCTCCTGCTAGTAATAGCCCAAATTTGGTAAATTCTATAAGTCGTTAATATTGTGTAATATTTTGTGCCAAAACCAATTCCGGGTACAACTCACGTTGTACTTGGCGAAATAAATGATTCTGATTCTATTTGCGCATTGTTGGTATAGAGTACTTTGATAATATTTGTATTACCTGTGTGGTTTTATTAAATAAGAAAAGGGGGCATGGCATTAGACGTGTGGTCTGTTACGGGGTGGTGTTTAGGGCGCCAGAGCTTATGTGCCTACAGGCTCCTGAGCTGTAAATCCGGCGCTGTACATGTGGTATTACCAAATGCTGCCATGTGGCTGGCGCTTGTGGCCAGAAGCAGCAGGGACGTGGTTGTGACCAACGCACAAATGTCTCTCCCTTGCCACGCCCAAATGTTCCTTTGCCCTGTCTCCTTCCTACTCATCCTTCTCTTCCTCCAAAAGGCTACAGTCTCTCACTGCAGGGGACGAGGCAGGCAAGCATCATGATTTCCAGTGCTGCTGCTCTAGGGAGAAGTAATTTACTCCTTCTGTACTATACCCACAGCACCCCACATGTACCCTGAGCTTCCACTTGCATTCTGACTCGCACTTGACACCCACATGCACCCTGATCACCCCACATGCACCCTGATCACCCCACATGCATGGTGATCTTTACGGAATGTTCATTACTGAGAGTTCTATGCACAAAGGGAGATATTGCTTGCTTGGCAGTTGGAAAAAGCTGTGATTTCTCACAATGCAATGAGGTTCACAGACGGCAAACTGTCAGGACCCTGGTCATGACATCACATTGTGGGAGGGGTTTCACCACAATCAGCCATACAAACGCCCCCGATGATGTGTTCAAGAAAAAACAAAGTCAAACACACACACCTCCACCTCTACCCCAGTGTTTGCTGTAGTAGACTTATTTTCTGGTTACACCCTTCACCTGTCAAGTGCCTAACCCAGTACAATTAACCCGGCACATCTCCCTGCATGAACTGCAGGGATTCCCTGTTCTACATATAAGGGGGGATTTAGTGAGATTACAGCCGCGGGGATGCGGCGGTTTAGGTAGGACAATAATGTTAAACACAATTTTGTAATAAAAAGAGAATTTTTAAGAGACTTCAGTGTCTCTTTAAAGGACAACTATTGTGAAAAAATAGGCAGTTAAAATGTGACAGAACCGACAGGTTTTGGGCCAGTTCATCTCCTCATGGGGGATTCAGGTTTTTTTTTTTTGTTTTCAACAGCATTTCCTGAACAGCAGTTGCAAAGTCTAACTGACAAAATAGTGTGCAAATGATTAGGGAGGCTGGCTGGTATCTCGTACTATTTTGGCAGTTAAACTGCTGTTCAGGAAATGCTGTTGAAAACAAAGAAAACCCTGAATCCCCCATGAGGAGATGGACTGGCCCAAAACCTGTCGGTTCTGTCAGATTTTAACTGTCTACTTTTTCGCGATAGTGGTCCTTTAAAATTCAAACCCTAGATGCCAGGTGGCTGAATATCCCAGAGAAACACAGAGCCCGGCTGTGCCAGATGCACAAACAAAGAGTTCAGGTTTTATTCCTGCAGGAGGCACATTTTAAAGTGACACTGAAGCAAAAAAGAAAAGTATGATTTAATGAATTGTAGTACAGATAATTAATTGAACATTAGTAGCAAAGAAAAGTCTCATATTTTTATTTATCTGAAGCTGTGTCACACAGTTTCTTATATGTATAAGTGCTTCAGTAAATAGGACTGTCTCCGACCCAAGTTGGGTTGGAGAGCTCAGAGCACCTTTATCCATTGATAACAACTGAAGTTTCTGAACTTTGCCAGTACTGGAAACAATATGAGACTCTGTTCTTTGCTACTAATGTTCTATTTCTTAGCTGTACTTCGCATACAATTTATTATAACATACATTTATCTTCACTTCAGATTCCCTTTAACCATTTACCGCCATCCTAACGTATTAAAACGTCATGCTTACCGCTATTAACAGCAACATGACGTTTTAATACGTCGCGCATTCCCGCCGCTGCTACCGCCGTGTGTCCGCCGCTACCGCCGCCATTACCGTCGGGATCCCGTGCTGGGCGATTGGGGAAGAGGACTGAACAGTCCTCTACCCAATCGCAGTGCCTGGAGTGAATGGACGTGACCGCGAACAGCGGCTACGTCCATTCACATAAACAGGAAATGTAACAGTTTAATAAAGTGTGTAAAAAAAAAAAAAAAAAGTGAACACGTCCTATGAGTGTTCACCAGCGCCATCTTGTGGCCAAAAAGTATATTACACCTACAAAACACATACATTTTCAAGTATATACACATCATTAATAAAATTACACTTCCAACCCTCCCCCCCAAAAAAAACACTTGTAAAAAAAAAAAATCAGCTTAAAAAAATAAATAAATAGTTGCCTTAGGGACTCAGCTTTTTTTATTCTATATTTTATGGGGGAAAATTAATTTTAATTTATTACATAGGGGCTTGTAATTATGGCCAGAACAAACAGAAAAATAACCACTTATATTTCAAAATAATATACTGTCGCCATACATTGTGGTAGGGACATAATCTAAACGGTTTAATTATCGGGACCACTGGGCAAATAAAACGTGTTTGTTTTATCCACAGGAGAATGTTTAATTTTAAAACTATAAAGGCTGAACACTGAGAAATAATGATTTTTTTTCTTTTTTTTTTCTGTTTTTCTCATTAAAATGCATTTAGAATAAAAAAATTCTTAGCAAAATGTACTATCCACAGAAAGCCTAATTGGTGGCGAAAAAAACGAGGTATAGATCATTTTCTTGTGATAAGTAGTAATAAAGTTATTAGGGAATAAAAGGGAGGAGCGCTGACAACTGAAAATTGCTCTGGTCCGTTAGGATAAAAACCCTTGGGGGTGAACTGGTTAAAGGAGTCATTAGGCGATTATAAGGAAAATAATTGCTACTTACCCGGGGCTTCCTCCAGCCCCAAGCTCCCAGCATGTCCCTCGCTGCAGCTCCGCAGTGAGCCGTTCGCCTGTGATCCCCAGCGATGACGTCAGGCTGACCAGCAGTTCTGCGCCTGTGCAGTACGCTCCTGTCCACGTGGTGGTGATTGACAGCGCCGCTTGCGCAGGCCGACCTCCAGGTCAGCCTGACGTCATTGCCGGGGACCGGGAAGCTTCACAGGCGTATGGCTCACTACGGAGCTGCAGCAAGGGACATGCAGGGAGCTTGGGGCTGGAGGAAGCCCAGGGTAAGTAGCAATTATTTTCCTTATAATCGCCTGATGACTCCTTTAAAGAGTAATTGTCGGGCATAAAATCAAAAATTAATTATTTATTTCTATCTGGTAAACAAGTAATAAGGATGCTAATCAGGCAATCCAAAAGTTGAAATCACTATTACTTTTCTTGCTGATAAATGATTATTCCCCAGTTTACCTGACTCTTATTTGGCAAAAAAAGACAACCCAGCATGCCCTGCAACTTCCTTTTTGCGGCAAAGTACCAAATAAGAGTCAGGTAAACTGGCTAATGATCATTTATAAACAAGAAAAGTAATAGAGATTTTAACTTTTGGATTGCCTGGTTAGCATGCTTATTACTTGTTTACCAGATAAAAATAAAGAATTGATTTTTGATTTTATGCCCGACAGTTGCACTTTAAAGGGAATCTGAAGTGAAGATAAATGTATGTTATAATAAATTGTATGTAGCACTTATTTTCCTTATAATCGCCTGATGACTCCTTTAAAGCACCCTCGTTCCAAGACTGATAGATAAATATTATAATAGAGCCCATAGTAGCTCTTCTCCAGATTCAAAATCAAAAGGAGTGGCAATTCTGCTATCTAAAGATGTGGATTTTGCTCACCTGCATGAATATCATGACTCTGCAGGTCGCTTCCTTTTTATAAAAGGGGAATACTTAAAAGGCAAACTCACATTAAGTACGTTTTACTCCCCCAACCCGCCTTCTTGATCAGGGCCCTCAATGTCCTGGATACATTTGCAGAGGGCATTATCATCTTAGGTGGTGATCTGATTGTTGCTCTGCAGTTCAGAGCTTCCTGGCGAGCGGACCTGCTTGACCTCCACTTCAGAGATGGGCTCCTCAAGATCCACCGTTGCTTCCACAGGCAACATAGGCATGGCAGAGTCGTGGAGGTACTGCACAATGCCCTGTCCTCTATCAGAGAGACACGGCTCCTGTTGGGTAGTGTTTAGATTGTAAAGGGAATGATAGTAGGAGTGGAATATGTCTGCAATGGATTAAAGAGAATCTGTACTCTAATATTCTTACACTAAAAAGCATACCATTCTATTCCTTATTTTCTCCTGTGCCCCTCTGTGCTGTTTCTGCCACTCTCTGCTGCAATCCTGGCTTGTAATTAACAGTTTTAGGCAATGTTTACAAACAAACTAACCAGCTTCTAATAGGCTCAGCTAAGCATAGTGTGTGAGTATGCAGGGGGCCTGCAGAGGGTGTGTATCGCTTCTACCAATCACAAGCAGCCCTGCACATTCCACACAATCAAAGCCTTAGCCCGACAAACAGGACAGAGGAAAGATACATTGATTTATTACAGAGACAGTGTAATTAGGAAGAGCTGCAGTAAGCCCCAGCACATTAGAACAGGCATAGGAACTCATAGGATAGAAGAACTAAGGCTGAAAAAATTGTTACAGAGTCTCTTTAAGTCTTCTTGTGTTTATGACCATGGGTATCTTGAATACAAGAGATATGATTTGCAGCATATTGATCTCGAAACGCCCCGTCTAAAATTTAACTACATTTGTTATTTTATTTATAGAACGTGCATCTGAATTTTGATGCAATTAATTTTTCTTTGAATAACTATAGCTGTAGAAGCTTTTCCCTCTCCTTCAAAAGAGAGCCCAGCTCTGAGGTAGAAAGCGTGGCCTTGTGTTAAAAAAAATCTATGTTGGCCTACGGTCATCTGATATTGTGCAGATGGTCCGTGTGTACAAGTCTTTTGAACGACTGTTAAACGAGTTGTACTTATTTTCAATGTGTAGTCTGTCATTCCGCTATAGTGCGCAGTATGTAAATTAGTTGGTCGTTTATCCGTCCGGATGTGTGGACATACAGGTTGTGCGGTACGTCAGGTCGTTTGGTTCATCGTGTCGTTTGGGGTGGTCGTTTGCATGTTGTGTGCTTGTTGAACATGTGTATGTAGCTTAAATGTAGGTACACACGTCTGATATTTGTGAACTAGTTTTTGTTCAAACCGGTCGTTTGAACGACAGTTTGGCGTGTGTACGAATGATCATTAGACCAATAGCAGCAGTTTTGACTGATCCGCTTGGCCGATTCGTGGACTAACTGTTGTTCAAACGACAGTTAGGTCCATACATGTGTACAAACGACTTGTTGTTTGAAAGTCTATTAGTTTGACACTAAAGGGGCCCATACACTCAGCCGATTTTCTTGCCGATCGATCCAAATCGATCGATTGATTGCAAATCGGTTTCCCAATCGACCGATCGACGGCCGATTTCGATCGATTTCCATCGAACTGGCAGGGTGGAAAATCTAGGTCTATCTGTTGAGATTGCTTATCATTTTGCATTGGCCCTAATGGAAATCTAATGGCAAAAAAATGCCATCAGATCGTTTTTCAATAGATTTCAAACTGAAATCTATTGGAATTCTATTGTAGTAAAAAATGTTCCTTTTACACATCAGATAGATAAGAATTCCATCTGATGATCTATCTGCTGCCTATCTGATGAGTGTATAGGTACCTTAAAGAGACACTGAAGCGAAAAAAAATATATGTTATAATGAATTGGTTGTGTACTATGAATAATTACTAGAAGATTAGCAGCAAAGAAAATCTCATATTTTTATTTTCAGGTATATAGTGTTTTTTCTAACATTGCATCATCCTATAATATGTGCAGATTACACAACACTCAGCATTCAAAATGAGTCTTTCAGAGCAGTCTGTGAAGTAATGAACTCTCCTCTAGCAGAGGAAAAGTAAACAGTTCAATTACAGTTGAGATAATAAAAGTCAGATAACAGCCCTCTCCATGACTAAGTTAGTTGGAGAGCTTAATAGCTTTTTTGCATAGAGATAACAACTGGAGTTTCTCAACTCTTCCTGTACTGGAAACAATTAGACTGATGTATCTGATCTTAATGTTTTTTTTCTTAGCTGTGCTACACATACAAATCATAATATCATCATTTTTTTTTCACTTCAGTGTCTCTTTAAGACATTCAAACAACAAGTCGTTTGATCAGTCTTTTGATCTCGTCCATTGTTCTATCCAGTCCATTGACAATTCAAACGACATGTAAATTAGCTGTAATTAGCATTTCAAACGTTTTGTCGTCTGCGTGTACAAGGAGTCTGAACAACTTTTTGTTTGAATGACAAGTCGTTCAAACGTCCCGGTTTTAACGACAATCGGGCATAAAATCAGATGTGTGTATGCACCTTTAACACTAATTTTACTCTCCTACACAGCTGAGCTGCTTCATTACATCAGATCTCCCTGATAAGAAAGTATAGGACTGCTCTCTGCTAAAAGACACTGTAAGTTGATTATAAAGCAGCTGGCTCACACACTACAGAGCACAGATGTTGCTTTTCATATGTTAACTAGCTACAGAGCCCTGTGCTGTTGCTTTTCATATGTTAACTAAGTAAATAAATAAACGGTGCTAAATAGTTACTTAGGGCTGGTTCACACGGACGTTTTGCTGGCATTAAACACAGCGTTTTAAAAGTAACGTTTTTAGGGATCTACCACCCTTCCATGCAAGAGAATGGGAGCGTTTAGTACAAGCTTTTGCAGGCTTTCATGAAAGCCTGGCAGTTGATCCCGGCGTCTCGTCTCATCTCAAAAGCAACATGTAGCTTCTAGAAGGTATTTGAAAGCCAGCAAAAGCCACTGAAAACCAATGAAAGCCCATAAAAGCCAAAGAAAGCCCATAAAAGCCCAGCCTTTCCATATACTTCCTGTAAAAGCCACCAAAAGCCAAGAAAATGCAGCACTCTCCTGAAACCCTTCAAAAGCCAAGCTGTTAAATGCTGGCATTCTTGAAAAAAAAAAAACCCCACAGCGTTTGAACAAAATGCTAAGCAGAAGCTCAGCAGAAAACCATGTGAACCAGCCTTTACTTAGCAGCTTGTTTATTTACTAAAGGCAGCCATACACTGGTCGATTGCCACCAGATCGACCAACAGATAGATCCCTCTCTGATCGAATCTGAGGAATCTATTAGCTGCCCACTACTGCACACAGATTTTTAATCGATTTCAGATTGAAATTGATTCACAACCTGTCGAGCTGCCGCCTGCTCGCCGCCCCCGTGTGCTCCCCCGACCAGCAGTGATACATTACCTGTCCGCCGACGCGAGTCCCTGTCCGGGCTGACACTTTCTCCGGCTGGCCTGTCTCCTTATTACTTCCTGTCTCCTCCTGTGACGAGCGAAAGTACAAACAATAGAGGGTGCTCTACTGTTTAAACTTAGGCTTGTCACAGGAGGAGACAGGAAGTAATGAGGAGACAGGCCAACCAGAGAAAGTGTCAGCACGGATGAAAACTCGAGCCAGGGGGACAGGCAATGTATCACTGCTGCTATGCTGCGTTGGTTGACTGCCGCTAATGATGGGCTCCCGACCCACCCATGATTGAGCAAAATCTTCCGCCAGGATAGATAGACGAAATAGATAAATTTTGGATGGAAATCACTCGATCGGTCAATATTTGCGTTATCGATTTCACAGCAGATTCAATCACAGTGATCAAATCTGCTGTATATCGGCGGGAAATCGACGCAGTGTATGGGTAGCTTAAAGAGACTCTGTAACAAAATGTTCAGCCTTATTTCTTCTACCATATAAGTTCCTATACCTGTTCTAATGTGGTCTGGATTACTGCAGCCTTTTCTAGTTGCACTGTCTCTGTAATATATCTAATCTTCTTTTCTTTGTCAAGCTTTGTCGACCCAGGGAGGAATGCTGTCACATGCTGAGAAACTGTGAGAATCACAGACTGGAGTGCAGATAATTCACTATGTAATAAAAACTTGTAGTATACTGTAACATGATAGATAGATATATATACACACACTCAAACATCATTTCCTGGTTAGCGGCCATGTTTTTTGTTTGTAAACACTGCCTAAAACTGGTGATTACCACTTAAGCCTAACTGGACGAATATATTTGTCCAGTGTAGTTGTGGAGACTGCACCACCAGTTTGATACTAAATGAGGCACATTTGGTATCATTTTAATCGTGACAAGCTGTAGAATACATTTTGGTGTGTCGTAAAGCTTGGACACACGTTACATAAAAAATTGGTAGGGACAAACTCAATCCAACATGAAAAAGTCATTTTCAAAATTGTGATCAAACTTGGGAAAGTCTTAGCAATGCTACAGGAAACATATGTGGTAACATTTTAACCCTGATAAGTTATAGAATAGAGCTTAGAGAGTTTTAGGGTTGAGGCCCATGTCTTGTGTATTCTTCTTAGTCACAAACTGAATCAAAAGCAACTCAATTTTCACATATTCTATACCAAAATAAAAGACTTGTAAAATGAAAACAAAGTGACAGCATATAAGAGGAAAAAAACATGTATTGTTACCTTAGGAACTTGGCTTTTTAAATATGTATACCATGAGGGTATATTACTATTATTTTTGCAAATATGGTCTCGTAATCATCGATGGTGTACAATGAGAAAGCAAGAAACACAAAACAGAAAAAAGACACCTTTAATTCCAAATACAATATTGTCACCATACATTGTGCTAGGAACATAATCTAAATGTTGTAATAACCAGGATGGATAAGCAAATAAAATATGTGGGTTTAACGTATAATTAGGACTGTTTATTGTAAAGCTATAATAGATGTAAATGGAGAAATAGTTTGTTTTTTTTATACTTTACCTTAATATCCCTTTAAAATACATAGAAAATAAGATACTTACTAAACACATTTTTTACACCACCTAAAAGCCTAATTTGTACTGAAAAAAAACAATATATAGATCATTTAGCTGTGATAAGGAGTAATAAAGTTATAGGCGAATGAATGGGAGCAGTGCTGGTATGTGAAAATTGCTCTCGTCCTTAAGTAGCCAGGATTGCAGCGGAAATGGCAAAGAGGGATCCAGGAGATCACAGTGATTTGATTGATATGTTTTTTATTGTACAAATCGGACAGCTTCTCTTTAAGCTCATTTAGGAATCAGATTTATGTGTTACTTTTTCTGATGCCCAGTGGCAAAAGATTTTAATCTTGAATCGGAAAGCCTCCATTTTTTTCAGGATACAGGAGTTTAACTATAAAATTCTCATGCTCTGGTACCTGACCCCTAGCAGGCTCCATAAAATATACCCCAACGCTGATGCCTTGTGCTAAAGGTACAGTCAACAGGTGCGCACCCTATTGCATGTGTTCTGGAGCTGCCCCAAGATCACAACCCTAGGCAGAAATTCAGTATATTAACTTGCTCACAGGTGCTGACCCGGTTATATATCCCACCATTTACACCTCACTAAGAAACCCATTGAAACATTCAAGCATTCCCTCATGAAGCACCTAATTCAGGCCGCACATGTCCTTATTGCTAGGCACTGGAAAACCATACACACACTCCTACAGTCCTGAAATGGATAGCGGAACTTAGATTTATCTATGATATGAAATCCCTTAATTTCACGCTTCACCTTGTCGAACAGTGCTCTCATACATGGCTTGAATTTCTAGAGTCAAATGACTATAAAGTAGATCCTTGAGTTTCCAGCCTATACAGCCAATTGTAATACCCTCCCCCCGCATGTGTTAGCGGCTAACAGTAAGGGATGGAGTGTGCCGCTCTTTCAAGAACTCCAAAGATTCTCTTTTCTTTGCATTTTCTTCTTTCTTTTCCTTCCCCTTCTTTTCTCAACTTATTTATTATTTAATCTCCTCCAGCTTTGCACTGATTGTCAGTCGCCTACATAACATGTGCCTGATCTAGCTATGTATGATATACATGGACTGGATGAATCCTGTTGTTAAATATCTATGTTACATCTTAGGGGACTTTATATGAGTATCTGCACAAATTCACTTATTTGTGTTCTGAATCGTCTGTGATGATTTGATGCTCTTATTGCACAGTTTTTACTCTTTCATACCTTTATTACAAAATAAATAATAATAAATAAAGAATATAGAAAAAAAAACCTTCTTGACTCGAGATGGCAATAAGATGACTCTCAACACCACTGCAAATTACCCAGTAATTATAGCATATACAGTACATATTCATCATGCAATACCATCAAGGAGGTGTTTGATTGTCCCCCAAATTATTCTGCAGCAGGACAACAAACAGACTTAAAGAGAACCAGAGTCGAAGCACCCTCATGTATTTTATTACATTTATCAGTGGGAACATGACAGTAAACACCTGCCCTGCTTTTAGTTTCATTGTTATCTGCTTAATTAGTCTATTAGCAACTGTGATAAGAATCCACCGACTATTCAGTCGAGATTTGACCTGATTATAGCTGAGTCACTCTTCTGTGGAGTCTTTTCAAGCCCAAGCCTTCCCCCTCCTGGCTTAGATTTCCTGCTTTGCATACTGAGAGCTGTGATGACATGGGAGGGGCTGCTCCTGCTGAGAGAGAAGCTCTGTGGCTGCAATATGATCCCTGTGTGCTCTGTCTGCATACTGTAGATACTGATGATGACTGCAGTTTCATTCCTGTGAGAGACACTCCCTACAGGCAGCTGTACATCATACCAAAATGAAAGCACATAGATGAAAGGCTGCATTTAGCCTAGATAGCAGCATAGTCTCATATAGCCTAGACAGCACATCTAGAACAACTCATAACCCGGAAGGAGAAGGGATATGACCCGGCGGCCATATTGGATATTTCCTGGAGCAATAATGGATAAAAAACACTAAAAAAGGCACACCAGAGCGGCAAAATTATCAGGTAGAGCATTTATTCTTTACAAGCTATCAACTGATATGTTTATTTTGTGTGAAACGTTCATCTCTGGTTCCTTTTAAACATACGTCTAATGTCATTATGAACTGGAGTCTGGGGAAATTATGGTATTACTTGTGCAAAGCCCTGATTTCAACATCATCAATTTTGAAGATACATTTGATGGTGCATCTATTTGTGAAGGCATTCTCAGTTTACAACATTCTTCAAATCTGCCATAAACGTCTCAGAGTAGGCATACATACTATGCTGCTGCCGGTAAGTTTGGCACTAGTGCTATAGCAGCGCCCAACTCAGATGCTTTGCAGAGGAGGGCTGTGACACTGTGTTTTGCAAGGATATGTGTTTTGCCCGTGAATGTAATTTTGTACTGCACATGTTTCTTCCTGCGTACATGAAATACGGACGCCGGGGAAAATTGGGTGCAGGGATACTGGCGATCGTATAATATCGGTACATTTAATAATATTCTACTTTTATACAGTTTTACAACAAAACATTTGTAACAACAGTGAAGCATTTGTAAAGTGCTTTTCTCCCATAGGACCCAAAGTGCATAAGCTTGTCTTAGATCAGTACATAGTGATGTGTACAGGGAAAAAAGTTACGTGATCATAAATGCCAGACTAAACAGGTGGCTTTATCAGTTCTGATTTAAACGTGTCCAGGATTGGAGCTATCTTGATTACATTTGGAAAGGCATTCCAAAGGGTAGGGGCAGCATGAATGACAGAAAGCTTTGGCTCCAAAGGTTTTTAGTTGGATTCTCGGGGGTGGTCAAGTTATTGGATTTTTTTGATCTGTGGTTGTGGGAGGTGTGACACATTTGCAACAAATCCTTCAAGTAACGGGGCCCTAGGTCGTGTAGGGATCACAATGTTAGCATGCCAATTTTGAAAAGGATTCTCCATTTTATGGGTAACCAGTTTAGTGAGCAAAGGATTGGTGTTGTGTTGCAATGGCAAAATCAAATCAAATCAATGATAGCTTTATTGGCATGACCAAGATTCATTACAGGCATTGCCAAAGCAAGGGGAAATAGGGGACATGGGAGGGGGTGGGGTAGAGGGACAATGGCTAAGCAGTGTGTGGACATTTTTTTAGGTTTACAGTTCCGTTATGCTCCTCTCAGTCTGTGGCATGCTGTGACATAGTGTGCAGCGATTGTCACTGTGGATTCCTCTTCTCCTAGTAGGATATATGTTTTTCTCTCATCTTCTAGTGTGAGAAAGTCTGGGAATAGTTCCGACAATTTCTTAAAGTAAGTGTCCCTGGTTGCAGTATATTTGGGGCAGAGCAGCAGGAAGTGGCTTTCATCCTCAAGGGTCTTCTGCTCACAGTGTTGGCATAGTCTCTCCTCCCTGGGTTTGTACGTCTGTCTGTGTCTCCCAGACTCTATTTCGAGGTTGTGAGAACTCAATCTGTAGACACTCAGGAGTTTCCTCTCTTGAGAGATTTGCAGCTTTTCCAGGTATGGGGCCAACAAGTAGTCTTGTTGTCTTGCGGCAGCATTCTGGGCTAGCTGAAGGCGGTGTAGGTCCTAATTTGGAAGGCCTGCATAGAGGGCATTGGAATAGTTCAGCCGTGATGCGATGAAGGCGTGAACTAGGATTGGAAGATCCTCTGAAGGAATGAGGTGCTTAATTTTTGCAATGTTCCTTAGGTGAAAGAAGGTGAAAAAACAGCTGAATTTGATTCCTGAAGCACAGTGTTGGAGCACGTAAGGTCTGAGTTCCCTACCTTCTGTGGTGTTGACTGTGTCTGGAGCTTCTTTGCTGTTAGGCGCTGACCTCCGACGACAAGAATTCTCAATAGTAAAATATTGGTAAATCTTACCGATGTTTTACTATAGCTAAACCTAACCCTACTCTTACACAGAGTAGAGTTATTTATGAAGATGTGAGGCAGTGCTTTGCTAGTGCCAAAATAGCTAATTTTGCCAGGATTATAGTGGGAGCTAAAAGAACTCCAACTCATGGATCTCACCTTCACTCATCTCCAAAGTAAACAAATAACAAGGCAGGATATTATTTCACTTATCACATTGGTCACCCAGATCAAATGATGTTTGCAACATGATGGAGCATGATACTGCCATTTGGGGGCCAGCAGCTGTGCAGATAATATTGTTTAATTAACGTCTTAGCAATTATTACTTTTTTTTCTCCAAATAAGGCCTTACATAAATATGCCAAAGTTTGTTTGAGGTTTTTCCCAAGTATTCAGTGATTTCAGAAATAGGCATTCTTTCGTTATAAAAAAAAATAGGCACCTATTTTTGAAGCGGGTAATTTGGGTGCCAGGACTCCTGTAGACTGCAATGTAAATCTGCTGCTGTTACACAACTGAACTGTTAGGATAGTTAGGGGGGGAAGTAGTGTTACATGATAGTGTTAGAGGTAGAGTTATATGATGTTTAGCGTTATGTGGTAGGGTTCGTGTTAGGCCTAGTTACAATAAGATTATTGGTAGGGGTTAGTGTTGAGTGGGTTAGATATGATAGTGTTAGGAGGTTAATGTTAAAAAGTGACAGCAATAGCAGCATGCAAATTCCCAACGCTAAGCCATTATTTGAATTTCATTAAAGGTATTTAAATAACAGCAATACCTGTCACCCAATGAACCCTGGTTTATGATAAGTGAAACAAATGGGTCTGGGTAGCATAGATTGGACAGGAGGTTTAACCACTGATCAGGTCATTTGGGAGAACAGCCCATCAGCTACAACAGGCGCCACTGTAGACTGCAGTTGGCCTCCAGTGATCGGGTACTGGCTCCAGAGCTTCGACTATTATCCGAGCTCTGGATATCTGCATGCTTTGGGCTCTGGTGAATGGGTAACCAGTGGTGCTCAAATACCCCTTTTCAAAATTCGAGTTAGGTCGAATTCGAATAGTAAATTATTCGAGGTCAGTCGAATATTCGAGTCGAATAATTTTTACTATTCGATTCGACCTCGGAATTCGAGCTCACTATTCGAGTCGGTATTCGAGCTCATTATTCGAGCTGACTATTCGAAATGGCCTTAAATAGCTTCCAACACTTGTTTTGAGGGTGAATGATGCAAGAAACCTCTTTTTTTCCAAGTAACAACAGCAAGTGATTATGTGGGGATGTTCCTTTAAAAAAAAAAAGTTGAAAAGAGAAGTTGTGTCCAGAAATGTGTTCAGTACTGTATATACTTCTTCTTCTTCTTTATCTTCTATATCTTCTTCTTCTTCTATATCTTCTTCTTCTATATCTTCTTCTATATCTTCTTCTTCTTTTATATTGTCTTCTTCTTCATCTTCTTCATCATCATCTTCTTCATCTTCTTTTTCTTCATCTTCTTCATCTTCTTCTTCATCTTCTTCATCTTCATCTTCTTCATCTTCTTCTTCATCTTCTTCTTCTTCATCTTCTTCATCTTCTTCTTCTTCATCTTCTTCTTCATCTTCATCTTCTTCATCATCTTCTTCTTCTTCATCTTCTTCATCTTCTTCTTCTTCATCATCATCTTCTTCTTCTTCATCTTCTTCTTCATCTTCTTCATCTTCTTCATCTTCTTCATCTTCTTCATCTTCTTCTTCTTCTTCATCTTCTTCTCCTTCTTCTTCTTCTTCTTCTTCTTCTTCTTCATCTTCTTCTTCTTCAATATCGTCTTCTTCTTCACTTATTTCTCTTTTCAAATTTTTTTTTTAAAGAAATGCAGCTATTTTTGAGCGTAACAAATAGCTGGTGGCGCACGCATGTTGGAAGCACCATTGTATGTGCTCCCTGGCAGTGGAAACACACAGACAGCAGGAGGTAAATTCAGCAGCAGGAGGAGGAGGATGAGTGTGTGGCAGCAGGCAGTCAATGAGGCAGGCAGCGTGACATAATAGCCCTGGTACCTAGCGGTGATACCAGGGCTGTAAATAAACACAGCAGGCAGGAGGTCCCAGACAGCGGTCGTGCAGCCCACATTGTGTCCAATACACAACTGGGACAACACAGTTTTCAACCCGGGCACCTCAGAAAAATTAAACCTTTTTTTTTTTTTTTTTTTTTTACAACAAATTACACAGATATAGCTATTTTTTGACGTAATAGCTGGTGGCAGAGTGGCAGCAGAAGGTAAATCTGTGTACCCTGGCAGTGGGAAACACAGACAGCAGCAGCAGCAGGAGGAATGGAGGAGTAATTATGTGTGCAGCTATTGTTTGACGTAATAGCTGGTGGCAGAGTGGCAGCAGAAGGTAAATCTGTGTACCCTGGCAGTGGGAAACACAGACAGACAGACAGCAGCAGCAGCAGCAGGAGGAATGGAGGAGTAATGTGAGCAGCTATTGTTTGACGTAATAGCTGGTGGCAGACTGGCAGCAGAAGGTAATTCTGTGTACCCTGGCAGTGGGAAACACAGACAGACAGCAGCAGCAGGAGGAATGGAGGAGTAGTGTGAGTGTGGCAGCAGGCAGGCAGCGTGACATAATAGCCCTGGTACCTAGCGGTGATACCAGGCCGTAAATGAACACAACAGGAGGTCCCAGACAGCGGTCGTGCAGCCCACATCGTGTCCAATACACAACTGGGACAACACAGTTTTCAACCCGGGCACCTCAGAAAAATTAAACCTTTTTTTTTTTTTAATGGTTTTTTGGTTTTGTTTGTAAAACAAATTACACAGATATATAGCTATTGTTTGACGTAATAGCTGGTGGCAGAGTGGCAGCAGAAGGTAAATCTGTGTACCCTGGCAGTGGGAAACACAGACAGACAGCAGAAGGGCAGTACACAGCAGCCCACTGTAGGTGTAAAATGTGTGGCTGCAGGCGACGTAATAGTCAAAGTGAACCAGGCTGGCTTAGTGAGCAGGAGCCAGGAGGTGGTAAAGGGTGGTAAGGCACATTAACGATGGTTCTTAGCCAGTTAATGTCCCCCTCTCGCCGACAACAGGGGCCAGGAACTCGCCTTCCACCCACGCCTGGTTCATCTTGAGAAACGTCAGTCTGTCCACAGACTTGTGAGACAGACGTGAGCGTTTCTCGGTGACCACACCACCAGCTGCACTGAAGCAGCGCTCGGACAGCACGCTGGAAGGGGGGCAGGACAGCACTTCCAGGGCGTACTGCGCCAGCTCGCTCCAGATCTCCAGGCGCTTGACCCAATACTCCATGGGATCAACAGGGGCATCGCTGTCAAGCCCGCTGTAGGACCCCATGTAGTCAGCCACCATGCGGGTCAGGCGCTGGCTGTGACCGGTGGAGGATGCTGCTGCATGCACCTCCTCTCTAGTCACTGCTGCCGGAGCCTCTACAGTCCTGTAGAGCTCGTGGCTGAGAGACAGCAGGTCTGTGGGGCGCTTGCTGCTGGATGCAGGCACCTGCTGCTGCCTCTGTGCTGGCTGCTGGACAGTGGGGGTGGAAGGCTGGGGGAAGGCTTCCTCCAAGCGCTCAACAAGGGCCTGCTGCAAGCTCCTTATTTGTTGCGCTGGGTCTCCTCCTGCAGGCGGCAGGAACTGGCTCAACTTCCCCTTGAGGCGTGGGTCCAACATCATGCTGATCCAGATGTCCTCCCTCTGCTTCATCTGGATCACCCTGGGGTCTCTGCGCAGGCACGTCAGCATGTGCGCTGCCATTGGGAAGAGGCGGGCCACGTCTGCTGGCACATCGACGGCAGTGCTGCTGTCCTCATCCTCCTCCTCTGCCTCGTCAGCCTCATCCTCTCTCCACCCCCGCACCAACTCAGCTGCACTGTGCTGCTCCCCCTCATCACCAGCAAGGTCAGGGACCTCCACCAAGTCCTCCTCCCCCTCAGAGGTGGACTGTGCAGCTGCTTGCCGCTCCTGCTGGTCCAAGGCTGCCGCTCCCTGTTCCAGCAAAGCATCGAGGGCCCTGTTCAGCAGACAAACCAGGGGCACCCACTCGCAGACCATAGCATGGTCCCTGCTCACCATGTTAGTGGCCTGCAGAAAGGGAGCCAGCACTAAGCACACCTGCTGCATGTGCCTCCAGTCATCATCGGGGACGATGGACGGGATGTTGCTGGTCTTGTCCCTTCTCTGAGCGGCGGAAACAGTGGCCAGGGCAAGGTACTGGTTGACAGCGTGCTTCTGTTCAACCAGACGCTCCAACATCGCCAGGGTGGAGTTCCAGCGAGTCGGAACGTCAAGGATCAGCCGATGGCGTGGCAGATCCAGCTCCTTTTGCACGTCTTCCAGGCTCGCACAGGCTGCAGCCGAGCGCCGGAAGTGACGCACAACGTTCCTTGCCGTTTCCAGCAGTTCGCCCATCCCCTGGTAGGTGCGCAAGAACTTCTGCACCACCAGGTTCAGCACGTGGGCAAGACAGGGGATGTGGGTCAGGTTTCCCCTGTCTATTGCGGCAACCAGATTGGCCCCATTGTCGGCCACCACCTCTCCGACTCTGAGGCTTCTGGGGGTCAGCCAAATCCTCTCCTGCTCCTGGAGTTTGGCCAACACATGGGTTGCCGTCAGCTTGGTCTTCCCAAGGCTGACCAAGTGCAGCAGCGCTTGGCAGTGGCGGGCCTTCACGCTGCTGCTGAGGCGGGGGGTTTGGCCAGGTGTGCCGGAGGATGGCAGAGGATCGGAGGAACCTGCTGCAGTTCCCCTGACCCTGCGGGGTGGCACCACCCACTGTGTTGCTGCTGCTGCTGTGCCCGCTGCTGCTCTCCCATCCTCACCCCCTTCCACCAAGCTGACCCAGTGGACAGTGAAGGACAGGTAGCGGCCTGTCCCGAAGCGGCTGCTCCAGGAGTCCATGGTGACGTGGACCCTTTCACCAACCGCGTGCTCCAGCCCTCGCTCCACATTGGCCATCACAAAGCGGTGCAGTGCAGGAATGGCCTTGCGGGAGAAAAAGTGTCTGCTGGGGAGCTGCCAGTCTGGGGCTGCGCAAGCAAGCAGCGCACGAATGTCGCTCCCCTCCTGCACGAGCGTGTACGGCAGGAGTTGGGAGCACATGGCCCGTGCCAGCAAGCCGTTCAGCTGCCGCACGCGACGGCTGCTGGGAGGCAGAGCCCTAACCACCCCCTGGAAGGACTCGCTCAAAAGGCTCTGGCGTGGCCTTTTGCTGGCACGGGAATCAGCAGACACAGCGGAGGAGGCCACTGAGGACTGGCTGCCAGAACAGGCCTCAGTGTCGGCAGCAGGAGTTGCAGAGGGGGGAGGAGCAGTGCGTTTCCGCACTCCTGCTGGTGCTGCTGGAGGAGCAGGAGGGCGGGTGGCTGCTGTTGCTGCTGCTGCTGAAGGCTGTGCAGTGATGGGTGTGGTGCCACTGCCAGCACCAGATGCCTTCAGCCTCTGGAACTCCTCATGCTGGTGGAAATGTTTCGCAGCAAGGTGGTTGATGAGCGAGCTGGTGCTGAACTTTAAGGGGTCTGCACCTCTGCTCAACTTCCGCTGACAGTGGTTGCAAGTGGCGTACTTGCTGTACACAGTGGGCATGGTGAAATATCGCCAGATTGGTGACAGAAACATCCCCCTACGGCATGGAAGCGCTGCTGCCTGTCTCCCTGTGGTGGTTGGGGGGGGGGGCTTGGGTGCGGCTGGTGGTGGTACTGGCAGATGCTGCTGCTGCTGAGCCTGAGACACCAGCAGGCTGTGGGACCTGCCTACTGCTGCTGCCAATGCTTGCAATGATGCGCCTCCTTGCAAGGCCCACAAGAGCATCCTCCTCCTCCTCCTCAGAGCTGCTGAGGACGACATCCCCTGGAGGTGGTGGCACCCAGTCTCTGTCTGTCACCGGGTCATCATCATCCTCCCCCTCCTGAAACATGTCCTGCTGGGATGATGACCCCCCAAACTCCTCTCCTGATGCATGGATGGGCTGCTTGACTGTCGCCACAGTCTTGCTGTCCAATCCCTCATCCCCCAAAGTGCCCATCAGCATCTCCTCCTCAAAATCGCCAACAACAGCAGACAATACCCTGATGGTGCCTGGGGTAAAAATACTGCTGAGTGACAGGTCGCCAACTTGTGACGGTGAACTGGCCTCCTCCCCAGACCCTGCTGGGCGGCTGCTGCGAACAGGGGTGGTGGTGGTGGTGGTGGAGAGGGTGGAGGCCTCGGATGCAGAGCTGATGGCGGGCTGCTCATCCTCCGTCATGAGTTGCACCACAGTGTCTGCATGCTTTTCCTCAATGGGACGTTTCCGACCCGGCTGGAGGAAAATCGGAGCAGGTGCTACACGCTGCTGCTGCTGTGTCTCTGCAGCGTGAGTTGCAGATGCTCCTGCTGGGCGGCGCCCAAGGCGTCCACGGCCAGTGGCTATGGGAGGAATGTTAGCCACTGACGCTGCTGCTGCTGCTGCGGAACTGTGCATGGTGGCGCGGCCGCGGCCTGCCACAATGCTGCTCCCTCTCCTCCTGATTCCCTTGCTGCCCTTCCCCTTGCCCAAACCGCGCTGGCTGCCACTTCCAGACATCTTCGATGTTTTGGGCGTATAGACAAAAGTTTTTTAAAAGGGCGGGTGAAAAGTGGGGTACTTTAATGGAGTGGGTTGGTGGGTGAGGTGACTGAGTGAGTGTCCCTAGTACAGTAAGTAAGTAGTAACAGTCAGGAAGTACAACTAGCAGTTACAATAATCAGTAGTTTTCACAAGTAAATTTAGTGTGTGTACACTACAGACAGTGAGTGCACGCACGCGCAAACACGCGCAGGAGCTAGCCTATGAACAGTGACTGAGTGAGTGTCCCTAGTACAGTAAGTAAGTAAGTAGTAACAGTCAGTAAGTACAACTAACTAATTACAATAATGAATCAGTTATCAGAAGGAAATAGATTGTGTGTAGTGTGTGTACACAGACAGTGAGTGCACACACGCAGGAGCTAGTAGCCTATGAACAGTGACTGAGTGTCCTAGACTCCTAGTACAGTAAGAGTAAGTAGTAACAGTAAGTACAACTAACTAATTACAATAATCAATCAGTTATCAGAAGGAAATAGAGTGTGTGTAGTGTGTACACAGACAGTGAGTGCACACACGCAGGAGCTAGTAGACTATGAACAGTGACTGAGTGTCCTAGACTCCTAGTACAGTAAGAGTAAGTAGTAACAGTAAGTACAACTAACTAATTACAATAAGCAATCAGTTATCAGAAGGAAATAGAGTGTGTGTAGTGTGTGTACACAGACAGTGAGTGCACACACGCAGGAGCTAGTAGCCTATGAACAGTGACTGAGTGTCCTAGACTCCTAGTACAGTAAGTAGTAACAGTAAGTACAACTAACTAATTACAATAATCAATCAGTTATCCTCCTGATTCCCTTGCTGCCCTTCCCCTTGCCCAAACCGCGCTGGTTGCCACTTCCAGACATCTTCGATGTTTTGGGCGTATAGACAAAAGTTTTTTAAAAGGGCGGGTGAAAAGTGGGGTACTTTAATGGAGTGGGTTGGTGGGTGAGGTGACTGAGTGAGTGTCCCTAGTACAGTAAGTAAGTAGTAACAGTCAGGAAGTACAACTAGCAGTTACAATAATCAGTAGTTTTCACAAGTAAATTTAGTGTGTGTACACTACAGACAGTGAGTGCACGCACGCGCAAACACGCGCAGGAGCTAGCCTATGAACAGTGACTGAGTGAGTGTCCCTAGTACAGTAAGTAAGTAAGTAGTAACAGTCAGTAAGTACAACTAACTAATTACAATAATGAATCAGTTATCAGAAGGAAATAGATTGTGTGTAGTGTGTGTACACAGACAGTGAGTGCACACACGCAGGAGCTAGTAGCCTATGAACAGTGACTGAGTGTCCTAGACTCCTAGTACAGTAAGAGTAAGTAGTAACAGTAAGTACAACTAACTAATTACAATAATCAATCAGTTATCAGAAGGAAATAGAGTGTGTGTAGTGTGTACACAGACAGTGAGTGCACACACGCAGGAGCTAGTAGACTATGAACAGTGACTGAGTGTCCTAGACTCCTAGTACAGTAAGAGTAAGTAGTAACAGTAAGTACAACTAACTAATTACAATAAGCAATCAGTTATCAGAAGGAAATAGAGTGTGTGTAGTGTGTGTACACAGACAGTGAGTGCACACACGCAGGAGCTAGTAGCCTATGAACAGTGACTGAGTGTCCTAGACTCCTAGTACAGTAAGAGTAAGTAGTAACAGTAAGTACAAACAACTAACTAATTACAATAAGCAATCAGTTATCAGAAGGAAATAGAGTGTGTGTAGTGTGTACACAGACAGTGAGTGCACACACGCAGGAGCTAGTAGCCTATGAACAGTGACTGAGTGTCCTAGACTCCTAGTACAGTAAGTAGTAACAGTAAGTACAACTAACTAATTACAATAATCAATCAGTTATCAGAAGGAAATAGAGTGTGTGTAGTGTGTACACAGACAGTGAGTGCACACACGCAGGAGCTAGTAGCCTATGAACAGTGACTGAGTGTCCTAGACTCCTAGTACAGTAAGAGTAAGTAGTAACAGTAAGTACAACTAACTAATTACAATAAGCAATCAGTTATCAGAAGGAAATAGAGTGTGTGTAGTGTGTGTACACAGACAGTGAGTGCACACACGCAGGAGCTAGTAGCCTATGAACAGTGACTGAGTGTCCTAGACTCCTAGTACAGTAAGTAGTAACAGTAAGTACAACTAACTAATTACAATAATCAATCAGTTATCAGAAGGAAATAGAGTGTGTGTAGTGTGTACACAGACAGTGAGTGCACACACGCAGGAGCTAGTAGCCTATGAACAATGACTGAGTGTCCTAGACTCCTAGTACAGTTAGTAGTAACAGTAAGTACAACTAACTAATTACAATAATCAATTACAATAATCAATCAGTTATCAGAAGGAAATAGAGTGTGTGTAGTGTGTACACAGAAAGTGAGTGCACACACGCAGGAGCAGCTAGTAGCCTATGAACAGTGACAGTGAGTGTCCTAGTACAGTTACAGTATATAACTACAATACTAATACAATCAGTAGTAAAGGACAGCAGAAATACTGGTATAGAATAGAGAGAAATAAACAGAGGACAGGAGGACAGCTGCCCACACAGGCAAGGCCCTGAGGCCTAAAGCTGTAAGCCTGCAGCAGCTGGCCTGTCTCTATGTAACACAAAAGCTACTAACTAAAATACAATGTCTAACTAACTAACAACAATATAGGTGTGTATAGGAGGTGTATGTGAGCAAAAACGCTAGGTAAATGACCACAATAGAGCTCTTGCTAAGCCAAAGCACAAAGGAGCAACTCTCTCTCTGTACAAGTCTCAGGCAAGCACGGAGAAACGGAACATGGCGGCCGCTATTTATAGGGTAGGGGCTGGCCAGGGTCCCCCTCTGTGATTGGCTGCCGTCAGAGGGCCTGGGAGCCCTCTGATTGGCTCTAAGGACATCAATCTGGGCTATGACGCTATTCGAGCTCGGTACCGAGCTCGAATAGCGCCGTTTGCTCGAATAGCTCGAATAGTGAATGGGCTATCCGAGTGTACTCGAATAGCCCATTCGAATAGCTACAGCTATTCGGAGCTCGAATACCGAGCTCGAATAGCTGGAAAAGAGCTCGAATATTCGAGCTCTGCTGAGCACCACTGTGGGTAACTGCTCCAGATTTTGGCTATTATTAGCCAAGCTCCAGATATCAGCGAGGGGGGGGGGGGGGGGATTTAGGTGCAGGGAAAGATTAATGCTTGGCACAGGTAGGGGATTTAGAGTTAGGTGTGATGGGGGGGGGGGTTAGTGTTAGGGGAAGGTAAGGGATGGTTAGTGTTAGGTATAAGTAGGGGTAATTAGGTTTGGTGATCACATAAGCCAATAGAAGAATATCGGTAATGCTACATTACCAATACTCAAACTAATCTGCAACACCAGGCACCCATATGAAAAGGCTCCTGATATAAGCGTACTTGATTAACCAATCAGACAAGACATTTTTCACTCAATTTCTATTATAAAAAGGCATAACTGTAGAAGTCTTCAAAAGCTTTATTCACAGAAGCAATTTTCGTGGGACTATCATACACCGGTGAGAGGTCTCTTGAATCCCTGTATTTATGCATAGTAAAATCCCTATTTGTTTTCTTATTTTTGTGCAACTGACAACCTCTTTTAAATCAGAAATAAAAACCTCACATGATTGCCAACATAACACAATGTTTACAAATGGTTTTTCGTTTGTTATTTCTGTTCACACCGGAAGATTTCCTCCCCACTTCCTAGCATTGATGGTCTTGTCTGAAACAGAAAGTGAGGAGATCAATGCTAAATTAAGGAGAATATTTGTTTACATAATTTTTTTTTCTTCCTGCACATTAATCATTTAGAAGAGTGCTGTCATTTTTTCCAACTGCTGACTAATTATTATTTTTTTTTTGTTTTTTTTCTTCCATAGTAAGCTTGGTTTACATTTACCCTACACAGTGAATCCAAAGACAGGAAGAGCGAAATTTATAGTGGATACAGAAACTCTGGAATTAACTCTTAATATTGTGCGAGACTATGAATATCCATTTTGTGTGACAAATAATCCGTAATCCATTTTCTGTTGTTCGCAAAGGTTCTAAATTTTTACAAGGTATTGCAAAAGTCATTCTAATGCTACCTTTTTAGTAGTGCTTAAAATGGAATTCTAGGATATTTAATAAACAAATGATTGAGTTCCCTTCCCCCATGCAAATATTGATGACATAAATCCTGAGAAAAGACCCTGAAAATGTATGTATTTGCAGGCAGAACTAGCTTCTTTGCCAGTCCTTCTAAAGGTTATGGACTTTAAGGTAGGATGCCGCACTCTGGTAGTCCAGAAAGTGCCGCATGCTATAACACTGTAGGGTCCTGTTTCATTAAACAGGGAGAATACCTGTGAGAAGAAATGGCCAGTAATGAAATAATTACTGATTCTGCCAGAAAAAAAACACCTTTCCCTATTTTTTTTCTTCAGTATGCTGGTGATCGCTATTTAATGTGGGGTGGAGGGATATGCATTTTATATTGTGTTATATTCTACTTAAATATAAAATGATGTACTGTAATGGGTCGGTTGTATGCAAAGTGCATACCCCAAGTAGTACAGTTTTTCAGAGAATGGAATTTGAATTGCTGGTGTTATGTTCTCTTGATGCCTTTATACTATTTTTTGCAGTAAAGCTTAATATATATTCCAACTTGTATGTTAAATGACAGTTTTCTTTGTTGTTTCATTGCTTGGTCATGCTTCTTTGCACCAACCTCATAGTTTGGAGCACAGAGGAATTGGGAGTCGCAATTGCTGTATGAATGATTAACAAGCTGCAACTGTCTTTGCACCTTGCTGTCTAGGAACACTTCAACATAGATTTTGTAGACAGAACAGAGCACCAAAAGAATAAAAGCATATATCTAAAAGTTATAAAATTCTTAGGGAGGCGATGGTGGACGCACCTCCCCAAAGTAGACAGGATACTGTAGATTTAGATACAAGAAAATTTATTTATATACTCCAACAAACAGTGCAACACGTTTCATGGGTATATTACCACTTCTTCAGGCAATAACGAGCAGGAGTACACACTGAAAAGACAGAGACAAATATATTGTCCTCAGACTAATGAACATCATGATTGAGTGTTGTTATTAAAGCAATTGGTAAAGGAGCATAACAAAGGGGGTCATAAAAATATACCGGGGGGACGGGTTGCCAGGCTGGGAAAAGCCTGCTAGGGTGCTGAATATGGTGGGTGAACTTGGTAGTGGTGGATGGGAATTGATGAGGAAAAATAGTGTACATTGGTGGAATGAAGTGAGGTATGTAGTAGTGTCAACCAGAGGTATGGGGTGTGGAAACAGGAGGGGGGAATGAAAACAGAATAAAGTGATATATGGAAGGTCCTGAAAAAATGGCAGAATTTTTGACTTACCACTGCAGTCTTAAGGTCATGATAAGCGCCTATGTTCTGGTGTGGAGATTTTCAGCTTCTTATATACTTAAATTGGTGGGTGACTGACCAATCCTGCGGTGTGTGGAGGCGGGGGCTAGTTGAGGGACAATAGTCAGCACCTATAGGGCTGTGGGGACAAAAGGGGGAGTGGGAAAATGGTTATGTAAGGGTTGGTGGGCGGGGGTTAAATGAAAGGCAGCATCTTTACCTATAGGACTATGGGGGGCGTGTCTGTTGTCCAATAGGCAGTGGGGAATGGAAGTGGGAGGGTTTGTGGGCGGTGCGACGATAACGTCGCACCGCTGTAATAACCAATGGGGAGCACACCTGGACGTGGCTGGATAGTGTAATGGTCAAGGGCTCTGCCTCTGACACAGGAGACTCGGGTTCGTATCCCGGCTCTGCCCGCTCAACAAGCCAGTACCTATTCAGCATAAAAATAAGATAAATTGATTCGCAATAAATAGATACAAGATGACTAAGAATAAAGTATTATAAAAAATGCTTACCCAAATATAATTATTATTTATTGTATTTATAAAGCGCCAACATATTACGCAGCGCTGAACATTAATTTAGGTTACAGACAATATTTAGGGGTGACATACAGCAATATGACAATACAGGAATACATACAAACCAGACCACGCAGCATAGCATGGGTTTACAGTAGTGGAGGTGCATGATCAGGTAGGACACAAAAGGAGGAGGACCCTTACCCAAAGGCTTACAATCTAGAGCACAGGTGTCGAACTCCAGGCCTGGGGGGCCTGATCCATGCCAGTGTTTAGGATAGACTGAGAAAGAGAGGAACTTGTTCTACCTTATGGACCACACCTTTCCTGATTCAGACCCATCAATTCATTTGAGCTATGTCAAAAATGTGTGAGGACCTCGGCCCTCGTAGTACCAGTTTTTGACATCCTTGATCTACAGGGAGAGGTAGGGACACGAAAGGTAGGGGACCAGAGTTCAGCTGTGGGTTTAGAGCAATTGTGAGGGGTGGTAGGCCAGAGTGAAAAGGTGAGTTTTGAGGGCCTTCTTGAAGGTGTTGAAGGAGAGGGGCTGCCCTAATGAGTGGAGGTAGGGAGTTCCATAGTGTTGGAGCGGCTCTAGAGAAGTCCTGGAGGCATGCAAATAGATCAAAGTTATATATATGTTACAGCCAGAACCCGAAGTCTGGCCACTTCGGGTTCTGGCCGGCCACAACGCGAATTGGCCAGCTGATTCGGCCAATATGCGAAATGATCCTCCATTTCGGACTTTGGCCGGCCAGAACGCGTTGTAACTAAATGTGGCCGGCCAAGTCCCGAAGCTCACCGCTCTGCAAGTTTCACCGCTCAGTTCTCCCCGCGTTGCTCAGGTCTCGCTGCGCTGTCAGTTCTTCCCGCGCTACTTAGGTCTCGCTGCGCTGTCAGTTCTCCCCGCGCTGCTCAGGTCTCGCTGCGCTGTCAGTTCTGCCCGCGCTGCTCAGGTCTTGCTGCTGTCAGTTCTCCCCACTGTCCCATGAGGGACAGGTCCCAGGCTTGTACCGCTGCCATGCCGCCGCAAGGTACCTCCTCCTCTTCCCGCTGTACGCTGCCATCCGATTCCGCCTCCTCTCCCTGCGTCCTCACCACAGGGCTTCTTTTCATGCAGCCGGCTGGGTCTGGGGCTGCAGCTGCTTTCTCTATCTCCTGCATGATGGACCCATTCCAACGCTGTCACTGTATCTCGATTTACTGATATCTCGTCGGAACACCGGCTGATCCCTAACAATTCACCGCTCCCTGCGGCCTTATGAAAAGTGGACCTGAACTCTTGCAGGGGAGGGGACAGAATGAAAACATAGGAATGCACCCCGTATGTATGAGAGTTTAGCCTGTTAATTCCCATTCATCTGGGTATAATCACAAGTTGTAATTTGATCTGTTACCTGACCACCACAGCAGAGCAGCTAAATCTGAAAGCACAGGATGTTAAACATATGTCTGCTTCCATGAAAGCAGGAAGTAAACACACAGCAGATGTATTGCAGGATTTGTATCAGCTGTAACAAAGAATGCTTTTCTTTAAAGAGAGCCCGAGGTGGGCTCATAAAATAATAATAAAAAAAATCTACCTCATCTGGGGGGCTGCGCGGAGCAGGTAGCCGCCAAAACCGCCGCTCCTGTGGCCCGCACTGGCTCACTTTCACTTTTCCGACCTCTGAGTCATGACATTGGAAGGATAGATTGAAACTCTCTTCCAGCGTGCAGGGAGGCGGGGGCCTCTTGAAAGGTTCTTATGCTGTTGTGTATCTTTCAGAGCAGAGAGGAAGTTCCGAGTGCCATTCATGGTGCTGGACAGGACCCGGGATGTTCTGGGATTTGTGCGTTTTGGACTTTGGCCGACTGACTTTGGCCGTTTCTAGAACTGGCCAGCCAATGTCAGAAATTCCCAGCATTTTGGACTTTGGCCGACGTCAAATCGGCCAGTTCTAGAAACGGCCGGCCAATTCTAGAATTGGCCAATTTCTGGCTTTGGCCGTAACATATATAAAAAATTGAAGAAAGAACAACCATTTTCTGTTTATACAATTTCAAAGAAGCTACTATTGATTGTGGTATTAATTAATTTTTGCAGTTGTTCATTTAGACCATCTGGAACTAAACTTTAGTTCCATATTCTGTCTGGAAATATTGTGAACAATGATTATTACAATAAATCAGGCATTTATCAATATATAAAACAGAGATACCGAGAGCCCAATATAGTGTAGTATGTATTGGATCAAGGATGGAGAATGGCAAGTAAGTATTATACTTACAAACGTGGGTTACTACTTAGGCAACCACTGTATAGGCAAGTGGGGAGATTAGACCTGTCCCCACTCAGGATTAAGATGTTGCTCTCTAAAGAAGAAGAAAAAGGGTTTATCACCCTTCCACCGAGGGTGGAAATCTTGACAAGTAGATGTACGGAGGCGCCAAAAGGATAAAAAATGATAAAATGTTTAAAATATTCGAGTGGCGGCGGTGGACCGACCTCTGGTGCAACAGCGTGTCTCGTACCTGCAGTTGTGTGTATACTCCCGTTGTTTAATGCCTGATGAAGCGGGATTGTGCCCATGAAACGCATTGCGGTTATTGTTCATGGAGTATGTAAATAAATTGTCTTTGTCGTAAACGACAGCATCAAGTCTGTGTCTGAGTGGTCGGTCCACCGCCGCCACTCGAATATTTTAAACATTTTATCATTTTTTATCCTTTTGGCGCCTCTGTACATCTACTTGTCATTTATCAATATACTGTATATTGGTAAACTAGTATATCATATGATCCTTCACGTCCGCCTAACTACCTGTGACCTGGATCCTGGCCCAACACAGTTCATGTTGAACTGCCCCGACCTGTTCGTACCGGTATTCCTCAAAATTGTTAACTGTTCCTTACAATCAGGGATATTTCCTGCTTTACTGAAGGAAGCAATCATCAGGCCTCTCCTCAAAAAACCCTCCCTGGACCCAGATGCAATGACCAGCTACAGACCTGTCTCTAACCTCCCCTTTCTGGGAAAGCTAATTGAAAAAGCTGTATACCTCCAGCTAGAAGCCAGAATCCTACAAAATAACAGTTATGACCCATTCCAGTCTGGCTTCAGGAAACACCACAGCACTGAAACTGCCCTCATCCAAATATGCAACCACCTGCTCATGGCAAGAGACAGAGGAGAGTGCTCGATCCTCATACTGCTAGACCTTTCTGCAGCCTTTGACACAGTTGACCATGACATCTTGATAAACAGGCTACAGGAATACTGCGGCATTGATGGCATAGTACTTCAGTGGTTCCAATCCTTCTTGAGTGGCAGAACCCACAAAGTGTCTATGGGGCCCTTCCTGTCCACCCCTGTAACTCTCCCCTGCTTTTCACGATTTACATGCTACCGTTGGGAAAACTAATCCAAAAACATGGCCTGACATACCACTGCTATGCAGACGACACCCAACTATATCTTTCCTTCAAGCCTGGTGTGACAGACCCAACTCTAACTATAAACGCCTGCTTACGTGAACTACAGCAATGGATGAATGACAACTGGCTGAAACTAAATTCAGACAAAACTGAAGTCCTTCTGATTGGAGGGCAGAGCATGATAACAAAACAACTTAACTTGCAGTCTTCACCACTGGGAATAGGAGGCACGGATCTACGCAGCTCTGATCATGTGCGTAGCCTGGGAGTTCTAATTGATGGGGATTTAAACTTCAGAACTCAAATCTCTGCTGTGGTGAAATCATCCTATTTTCACCTGAAGAACATTGCAAAAATCAAGCACCTCATACCCCCAGAAGATCTGCCAACCTTAGTCCACGCCTTCATCACATCCCGACTGGACTACTGCAATGCTCTCTACACTGGCCTTCCAAAAAAGGCCTTGTACCGGCTACAGCTGATACAGAATACTGCTGCCAGACTGCTAACCAACCAACCCCGTCACTGCCACATAAGGCCAGTCCTGCATTCCCTTCACTGGCTACCTATAGAATGGAGGGTCCTATTCAAGATCGGCCTACTGACATTTAAATCCCTGAATAATCTAGGCCCTGGATACATGAAAGATATGTTACAGCTGCGAAGCAATCCCCGCATTCTCAGATCCACAGGTTCTAATAATCTAGTCATACCCAGAGTCCACTTAGAAACTTTTGGTCCCAGAGCCTTCTGTCATGCTGCCCCTACGTTTTGGAACTCCTTACCTCAACAGATCAGGACAGCCCCATCCCTGGACGTGTTTAAATCCAGACTGAAAACCCACCTGTTCAGTCTGGCATTTGCAGAAATATAACTTTTGTTGTGTGAATACTTCATCCTACTAATTACTAAATCTGAGAAAGCCTAAGCGCTTTGAGTCCTATGGGAGAAAAGCGCTATAGAAATGTTATTGTATTGTATTATTGTATCCTTTTAGAACATGGTAGTGGATCATTAAGGTGGTATGCTGCCACCTAGTGTTCATTCAGTATGATCAAGTTAAATTCCCTCATAGTTTCGTTTGTGGTGGTGTGTTCCATATATACAGATGTTTAAACGTTTCTTTTTGATATATAAAATTATAAAAACACACATTAAAAGAATTTGCAAAACGAAAGGGAACATAAAATGTTAAAATGTTGCCAATGGCATGATTAAAAGAGGGGACAAAAATAAAAGCGCTATTATTGCTTGTGCTATTAGTGAATTTTTTCCGGTTGTTCATTTAGACCTTCTGGAACTAGGGTTTTTAGCATCTGTATCCAGTACATTTCCCATTTTTTTAGTAAGTCAAAAGAATTTGAACGGTTTTGTGGAATGGTTTTGATCAGGGTGATATGGAATAGTTCTGGATTGTTATTGTATACCGTGGTGAAGTGTCGTTATACGCTGTGTTGGGGATATTTGTTGATGATATTGCGCTTGTGCTGGTCGATTCTGCTTCTCGCCGGTTGGGTGGTTCTGCCCACATACTGCAGCTGGCAGGGACAGGATATGATGTATATTACAAATTTTAGATTTGCATGTGATTGAGTCTTTGATATGATAGGTTAATTTCGTAGTATGGTAGTGGAAAGTATTAGTATGAGTGATGAATTTGCAGGCTAAACATCTGGAGTGATTGCAAGGCGAACAGCCGGGTGAGATGTCCGATGGGGTGGAATTGTGTGTGAGGGTGGATGGTCTTAAACGGCTGGGGGCTAAAATACTACTGAGGTTGGGCGCACGTCGGTAGGTGATGGCAGGTGTATTGGGAATAATTGAACGGAGGTGTGGGTCCTGTAGAAGAATTTCCCATCTGTTTGTCAAGCTTTTTCTGATGTTTTGATGTTGCGAGCTGAATTTAGTGATAAATCTGGGTAGGGATTATGTGTGTTTGGGTTTGTTGGTTGAAGGGGGGTGGTTGGTTGTGGCTTTACGCTTCACATCTGTTACGATTAATGTTGTATTATCTCCTGCCTGCTGGTGGTGGTATTGAGTTGGACTGCCTTGGACTTCCACTATCCACCAGCAGGTGGCTTTTCATCAAATACAAAGACCTGCAGTTCTGTGTCTGACCTGCAGATGCCTCTAATGGGACAATCGCCACCAGCTGCTTCCTGTTACATGGACTATATAAGTCTGCCTCTTCCTCCAAGTCCTTGCCAGAACTTCCTTTGTTACAGGTCTGAGTCTCTGGTCACCTCTGTTCATGATACCTGGTTTCTTGTACCCTGCTCTGTGATCTGATTACCTGCTGCTGAACCTTTGCTTGTCCAGACTCTGCTTCTGTTTATTCCTCTGTACCTTGCATGTATCTGATTTACCCGTTGCTGACTCTGTTGTTCCGTTTTGACCTGTCTTTGCCTGCTCCCTTTGATACTGCGTTATTGTATATATATTTGCTTGTACATATATATCTCCTGCACGCCGTTTATAAATAGATAGATAGGTAGTCAGGGTTTTGGTTATATGTGTGCACACTGTTTTGTTTTGTTTGTGGGAGATTCACTGTATATATTGTTTGCATATGGTTACATGTTATTTGCATGATTTGGTTCTTAATAAAACACCTTTTTTGCACATCCCTGTTTCAGTATCAGTGTTTCTGCAAATTGTGGTCATTCCTTGCAATACCTGTTTATGGTTCCATAACAACATCTTTGAGTAATTTCTTGGGGTATTTTCGATCCTGGAATTTTTGAGTCAGTATAGTGGATTGGCTGTTATAGTCTTGAATGTCCGTGCAATTTTTGTATATTCTTTTGTACTGGCTGTATGGTGTGTTTTTGGTCCATTGGCAGTGGTGAAAACCATGGAAATGGATGTAATTGTTGGCATCGACAGGTTTGAAGTATGTCTTTGTTTTGATGAGTTGTGCTTCTGAAAGTAAAGTCAGATCAAGAAATTCTATGGATGTTGGGTCGTGGTGTGATGTGAATTGTAAGCCGGCTGGGTTGCAGTTGAGGAAATCAATGAAGTGGGGGATGATTTTAGTGTGTCTCCTATCCATATAAAGATACGATCATCTATATACCGTTTGTAAAATAGAATATTGTTTGCGAATGGATTGTCCTGGGTCATTTTAAGATGTTCTAGGTATCCCATAGCTAAATTAGCATAGGACGGGTAGAACGAGCTGCCCATAGCTACTCCACTGGTCTGATGATAGATTTTGTCTTGAAAGGTAAATACATTATTATTGAGTATGAATTCTGTACATTGTGTAATGAAGGTTGGTTGTGGCATGAGGGGATTGGAACTGAGGTAATATTGTATTGCAGTGAGGCGGAATGCTGAGGTAATATTGTATTGCAGTGAGGCAGTGTATTGCGGAATGTTGGTATACAGGGAAGTGACGTCGCAAGTGACCCAGACACAGTCTGGTTGCCAGGTGATGAATTGTAACAGTTCTATGAGGTGTTGTGAGTCCTTAAAGATAACCTGTACTGAGTAAAATTATTTAAAATAAACACATGAGGTAACTTCAAACGAACATTACATAGTTACCTTGCCATCAGTTCCTCTCAGAAGCTCACCATTTTCTTCTTACAGTGATCTCTTCCAGTTCTGACAACATTTTGTCAGAACTGAAATATATCAGTTGCTGTCGGTTATATATTAATTGCTGTCAGTTACAGCTGAGAGGAGAACTGATGTGTCCATGTTTCCCTATGGCTCAAGTGGGCGATGTTACAGTTTAACTGTGTGCCCACCAGAAAGCTGTTATGGGGTAATGGCTATTTTCAAAATGGAGGACGGAGAATTCCATTGATCACAGTGGACAAACAGGACGCAAGAGAGCAAAAATAGATTGAGGAGTAGACTACACAGGAGGTAAGTATGACTTGTGTATGTTTATTTTGACTTTAATTTTCAGTTCAGGTTTTCTGTAAGGAATGAGGGTAGAGCCTGTACATAAGTTTGTAGATGTGTATCATTGAATTGGGAGAGGTTGCTGGTGGCTGATTCTATGCCGGAGATGATGGGTCTGCCTGGTGGTTTATGAATGTTTTTGTGGATTTTGGGGAGATCGTTTAAAAAAAGTGTTTTGGGGTGGTGGTTGATGATGAAGTTTCTTTCGTTTTTTGTGATTAAATTATTAAGAAAAGCGGTTTTAATGAAGCTTTTACGCGTTTTATTAATTTCGGGAGTAGGGTCCGTATCTAAAACTTCGTAAAATTTTGTGTCACCTAAGAGGCAAGTGGCTTCTTCAATATAGTCAGTTTTATTAAGGATGACAATGCCTCCCCCTTTGTCGGCTGATTTGATGACTATATTTGGATTATTTTTTAGGGTTTTTAATGCTGTTTTTTCACCTCTGCTGAGGTTGGTATTGTCTGAGGTATTGTGGGCGTGTAGTTGTTGTAGATCATGAAGGACCAGGGAATAAAAGGTATCTATGTAGTTGCCCTTTGATTCAACGGGATAAAAACAGGACCGGCCCTTCAGGTTAGTGATGATGTATTTCTCGGTTGTACCGTATTTCGCGCCGTATAAGACGCTCCGGCATATAAGACGCACCCAGGTTTAGAGGGCAAAAACCAGGAAAAAAAAAGATTTATACTAAACCTGGTGCGTCCATATTCCAGGAGAGTCTTGTACATGTTACCCTCAAATGTTGTCCTCCTGTGTCCCATTGTCTCCCCATGTGTCCCCAATACCTGCCCCATGTGTCCTCTGTGTCCCTCATACATGCCCCATGTGTCACCCATGCCTGCCCCATGTGCTTGTGTCCCCCATGTGTCACCTATGCATGCCTCATGTGTCCCTCATGTGCCTGTGTCCCCCATGCCTGCCGTGTCCTCTGTGTGTCCCTCATGCCTGCCCCATGTGCCTGTGTCCCCATGTGTCACCTATGCATGCCTCATGTGTCCCTCATGTGCCTGTGTCCCCCATGCCTGCCGTGTCCTCTGTGTCCCTTATGCCTGCCCCATGTGCCTGTGTCCCCCGTGTGTGTTTGTAAATTGTGGCTGCACCCGACCGTTGCCTCTGCCCGCTCCCCATGCCTGTAATGTGCCGGCGTGTGTAATAAGTTCCCTCCCGCTGTGTGGCTGATCTCTGCGTGCCCCCGCGAGTGTCTAATATGCCCGCTCCCCCGCCTGCCTTATCTCCCTCCCCCATGTGAATGCTGGCCCCCCTGGGTGTTAATCTGAAGCGGCTTACCTCTCCGCCATGCCCGCGAGGATTGGAGACCTCCTTCACAGCCGCGCATCTCGCTCTAGTGATCGGCATGTGATGATTGCGTCATCATCACATGCCGATCACTAGAGCGAGATGCGCGGCTGTGAAGGAGGTCTCCAATCCTCGCGGGCATGGCGGAGAGGTAAGCCGCTGCAGATTAACACCCGGGGGGGGCCAGCATTCACATGGGGGAGAGAGATAAGGCAGGCGGGGGAGCGGGCATATTAGACACTCGCGGGGGCACGCAGAGATCAGCCACACAGCGGGAGGGAACTTATTACACACGCCGGCACATTACAGGCATGGGGAGCGGGCAGAGGCAACGGTCGGGTGCAGCCACACAGGCAGGGAATTCCCGACGTGGCGGCGGGTCGCGGTCCGTATCGGCGGGCGTTTCTAATTCGGGAATTCCCTGCCTTTGCCGTATAAGACGCAGGGACTTTTCCCCCCTATTTTTTGGGGAGAAAAAGTGCGTCTTATACGGCGAAAAATACGATAAGTTCTGTAGAGGAAATCCACTATACTGACTGCAGGATCGAAAATACCCCAAGAAATTACTCAAAGATGCGAAGCGCAAAGCCACAACCAACCAACCCCTTCAACCAACAAACCCAAACACACAGAATCCCTACCCAGATTTATCACTAAATTCAGCTCACAACATCAAAACATCAGAAAAATCTTGCCAAACAGATGGGAAATTCTTCTACAGGACCCACACCTCCGTTCAATTATTCCCAATACACCTGCCATCACCTACCGACGTGCGCCCAACCTCCATAGTATTTTAGCCCCCAGCCGTTTAAGACCATCCACCCCCACACACAATTCCACCCCATCGGACATCTCACCCAGCTGTTCGCCCTGCAATCACTCCAGATGTTTAGCCTGCATACAAAATTAACCTACCATATCAAAGACTCAATCACATGCAAATCTAAATTTGTATTATACATCATATCCTGTCCCTGCCAGCTGCAGCATGTGGGCAGAACCACCCAACCTGCGAGAAGCAGAATCGGCCAGCACAAGCGCAATATCATCAACAAATATCCCCTACACTGCGTATCACGACACTTCACCACTGTATACAATAACAATCCAGAACTATTCCATATCACCCTGATCAAAACCATTCCACAAAACCGTTCAAATTCTTTTGACTTACTAAAAAAATGGGAAATGTACTGGATACAGATGTTAAAAACCCTAGTTCCAGAAGGTCTAAATGAACAACTTGAAAAAATTCACTTATAGTACAAGCAATAATAGCGCTTTTATTTTTGTCCTCTCTTTTAATCACGCCATTGGCAACATTTTAACATTTTATGTTCCCTTTCGTTTTACATATTCTTTTAATGTGGGTTTTTATAATTTTATATATCAAAAAGAAACGTTTATACATCTTGTATATATGGAACACACCACCACAAAAGAAACTGAGGGAATTTAACCTGATCATACTGAATGAACACTAGGTGGCAGCATACCACCTTAATGATCCACTACCATGTTCTAAAAGGATCATATGATATACTAGTTTACCAATATATATTGATAAATGCTCTGATTTATTGTCATAATCATTAGAATATGGAACTAAAGTTTAGTTCCAGATGGTCTAAACAAACAACTGAAAAAATTCATTAATACCACAATCAATAATAGCTTCTTTGAAATTGTATTGTATCTACATAAACAGAAAATGGTTGTTCTTTCTTCAATTTTTTATATATTTAACTTTGATCTATTTGGGTAAGCATTTTTTTTATAATACTTTGATCTTAGTCATCTTGTATCTATTTATTTATTTATTGCAAATCGTTTTATCTTATTTTTATGCTGCTTGAGCGGGCAGAGCCAGGATTTGAACCTGGGTCTCCTGTGTCAGAGGCAGAGCTCTTGACCATTACACTATCCAGCCACGTCCAGGTGTACTCGCCATAGGTTATTATAGCGGTGCAACGTTATTGTCACACCGCCCACAAACCCTCCCACTTCCATTCCCCCACTCCCTATTGGACAACAGACACGCCCCTCCCCCCCCCCATAGTCCCATATGTAAAGATGCTGCCTTTCATTTAACCCCCGCCCACCAACCCTTACATAACCATTTTCCCACTCCCCCCTTTGTCCCCACAGCCCTATTTTATTATTATTATTATTTTTTATTTATATAGCGCCAGCATCTTCCGTAGCGCTGTACAAAATACAAACAAATAATGGGGAACAAATATACATAAGAAATACAAGACACTGTACAGTCATGACATTGAATAGAATATATATAGATACATACATAGTTGATATGTAGTTGGTACATGTACATATGTTAAAATAACAGCAGTATGAGAAACACTAGGAGGAGGTCCCTGCCCTTGCGGGCTTACAATCTAGAGGGTAGTGGGGAGGAAACAAAAGGGAAGGAAACACAAGGATTAGTGGGTGAGCCAGTGTGCCTTCAGTGCTGCCTATAGCAAATTATAGGATTGTCTGAACAAGTGTGTTTTCAGAGTACGTTTGAAGGTTTCCAGACTCGTGGCATGACGAACCGGCTGAGGGAGGGAGTTCCAAAGGAGAGGGACAGCCCGTGAGAAGTCTTGGATGCGAGAGTGAGAGGAGGTGACTAGGCTGGAGGACAAAAGGATCTCCTGTGAGGAACGGAGGGTCCGGGCGGGGAGGTATCTGGGGATTAAAGAGGAAATGTATGGAGGCGATAGCTTGTGTAGAGCTTGGTATGCAAGTGTGAGAAGTTTAAACTGGATCCTTTGGGCAACTGGTAGCCAATTGAGGGATTGGCAGAGAGGGGCTGCCTCAGAGGATCTAGAAGAGAGGTGGATGAGACGGGCCGCAGAGTTTAGTAGGGATTGGAGAGGTGCCAGTCTGCTTTTTGGTAGACCACAGAGTAGGGTGTTGCAGTAGTCAAGACGGGTGATGATTAGGGCATGCACAAGCATTTTAGTTGCTTCTTGTGAAAGGAAGGGACGGATTCTGGAAATGTTTTTGAGATGAAAGTAGCAGGAGGTAGTTAAAGTGTTAATATGTGGTTTAAAGGGAATGTCCAAGCAAAAAAAAAAAAATGAGTTTCACTTACCGGGGGCTTCTACCAGCCCCATGCAGCCATCCTGTTCCCTCGTAGTCACTCACTGTTGCTCCAGTCCCCCGCTGGCAGCTTGCCGACCTCGGAGGTCAGCGGGACGCATTGCGTACATTTTTACGCATTCCTGCTAGTGCAGGAACATTAACACATACATTTTTACGCGTTGCTGGTTCAATGCGTAAAAATTTACGCATTGAACCAGTAACGCGTAAAAATGTATGCGTTAATGTTCCTGCACTATCGGGAATGCGTAAAAATGTACGCAATGTGTCCCGCCGACCTCCGAGGTCAGGAAGCAGCCAGCGGGGGACTGGAGCAGCAGTGAGTGACTACGAGGGCACAGGATGGCTGCATGGGGCTGGTAGAAGCCCCCGGTAAGTGAAACTCATTTTTTTATTTTGCTTGAACCTTCCCTTTAAAGGAGAGCTCAGAGTCCAGAGTTACCCCTAGGCAACGAGCTTTGGGGGTTGATGCTATTGGGGTGTTATCTACATTGATTGTGACAATGGGAGGTGGAACAGAGAGCGAAGGTGGAAATATCACAATCTCCGTTTTGCTCATATTGAGTTTAAGGAAGCGGGTTGACATAAATGTAGATACAGCAGATAGACATTCAGGGATTTTTGATAGTAGTGTGGAGAGGTCTGGGGCAGAACAATAAATTTGGGTGTCATCAGCATAGAGGTGATATTGAAACCCAAAAGAGCTTATTATCTGTCCCAAGCCATGGGTGTAAATCGAAAAGAGGAGGGGTCCAAGGACTGACCCTTGTGGTACTCCCACAGACAGTGGGCGTGGAGAGGAGTTGGTATTGGCATAGGAGACCATGAAAGAACGTCCAGACAGGTAAGAGTTGAGCCAGGAGTGTGCTAGGCCCTTGATTTCCAGTGTTGAGAGGGTCTGGAGAAGTAGGGTATGATCAACCGTGTCGAAGGCAGAGGACAGATCTAGGAGTATTAGTACCGAAAATCTGCCTTTGGCTTTAGCAGCTAGGAGGTCATTGGCAACCTTAGTGAGAACGGTTTCCGTAGAGTGTTGAGGGCGGAAGCCAGACTGGAAGGGGTCCAACAGGGAATTAGCAGAGAGAAAGTTAGACAACTCTGAGTAAATGTGGCGTTCCAGAAGTTTGGAGGCAAAGGGAAGGAGAGAGACTGGGCGGTAATTAGAAAGGGCAGTAGAGTCTAAGAGGGTTTTTTGATTAGTGGTGTTATGATAGCTTGTTTAAATGAAGAAGGAAAAATGCCAGTAGAGATGGAAAGGTTAAACAGTGTTGTTAAAGCAGGAATGAGGGGGAAGGAGAGCTGGGGGATAAGATGAGAGGGAATAGGATCTGAGGCGCATGTAGTAAGATTAGCTTTAGAGATTAGTGAAGAAAGACGCTGTTCAGTTAAGGCTGAGAAGATTGTTAGCGGGGAGGAGGTTTGAGTGGGTGAGTGGTTATGTGGAGAGGGATAGTTGATAGTAGGGGAGCTGCCGGGCAGAGAGGAAAAAGGAAGAGGTGATTGGACCGGTGAAGAGGGTTGCTTTTGAAAGCTGTTCTGTAGTGTTTCAATTTTGCTCACAAAATATGCTGCAAAGTCTTCTGCAGACAAGCTTGTGGTTGTAGGGGGAGGTGGGGGTGGAGAAGAGAGCTGAAGGTGTTGAAAAGTTGTTTAGGGTTATGGGATTGTGAAGAAATGAGTGTAGAGAAGTATGACCGCTTTGCAAGTGAGAGAGCGTCCCTGAGCTGCAGCAGCGTGTTTTTATAGTGGGCGAAGTCATCTGCATTGGAGCTTTTCCTCCACTGCCGTTCTGCTGCCCTGGACTGTCTTTTCAGCTGTTTGATGGGTTCAGTCAGCCAGGGCTGTCTGTTGATGCGGCAGGGGCGGAAGTTGGTAAAAGGGGCCGCTGTGTTCATGACAGCGGTGACTGTGGTGGAGTAGTAGATGGATGCTGACTTGGGGTCAGTGTAGGATGACAGGGAGCCCAGGGGTTTTAGAGAGTCAGCTAGGGAGCAGAGGTTGAGGTTGCGATAATTCCTGCATAGGCGTGATGGCTGCACTATGGTAGCTGGAGGAGGCAGGGAGGGGCTGATTGTAAAAGTTATGAGATTGTGATCTGAAAGGGGGACTATAGGTGCTGACTATTGTCCCTCAACTAGCCCCCGCCTCCACACACCGCAGGATTGGTCAGTCACCCACCAATTTAAGTATATAAGAAGCTGCAAATCTCCACACCAGTACAGAGGCGCTTATCGTGACCTTAAAGTGAACCAGAGAGGATGAAGAAAAGCTATTATACATACCTGGGGCTTCCTCCAGCCCCATACGCCTGGATCGCTCCCACGCCGCCGTCCTCCGCTCCCTGGATCCGCCGGTACCGGGTCCCGTCATTGCTGCGAGTCGGCCGGCGGACGCGGCCAATTCTCTGCATCATAGGGGGCGCCCTCCATACAGGTACGCGTGTGGCTGCTTACTGCGCAGCCGCATGCGTACGGGTATGGAGGGAGCCCCTGTGATGCGGACAATTGGCCGCGTCCGCCGGAAGTGACGGGCCCGGTACCGGCTGATCCAGGAAGCGGAGGATGGCGGCGTGGGAGCGATCCAGGCTTATGGAGCTGGAAGAAGCCCCAGGTATGTATAAAATCTTTTTTCTATTTTTGAGAAGCATTCCTCTCTGGTTCCCTTTAAGACTGCAGTGGTAAGTCCAAAATTCTGCCATTTTTTCAGGACCTTCCATATATCACTTTATTTTATGTTTTTCACCCTCCCCCCCCCCCCCCCTTCTGTTTCCACACCCCATACCTCTGGTTGACACTACTACATACCTCACTTCTTTCCACCAATGTACACTATTTCTCATCAATTCCCATCCAACACTACCAAGTCCACCCACCATATTCAGCACCCTAGCAGGCTTTCTCCCAACCTGGCAACGTGTCCGTGCCCCCCCCCCCCCCGGTATATTTTTTATGTCCCCCCCCCCCCCATTTTTTATGCTCTTTTACCAATTACTTTAATAACACTCAAACATGTTGTTCATTAGTCTGAGGACACTATATTTATCTCTGTCTTTTCAATGTGTACTCCTGTTCGTTATTTCCTGAAGAAGCAGGAATATACCCACGAAACGTGTTGCACTGTTTGTTGGAGTATATAAATACATTTTCTTGTATCTAAATCTACAGTATCCTGTCTACTTTGGGGAGGTGCGTCCATAGCCGGCCTTTGACCTGAGCGACCGGAGCGGTCGCTCAGGGGGCGCTGGCTTCCAAGGGGGCGCCTATAGCTGGTTGTCTATACTAAGGAGAACCTACACCTGATTTCCTATACTGGGGGCACCTATAGCTGGCTACCTTTACTGAGGGCACCAACACCTGGCTACCTATACTGGAGGCATCTACGCCTGGCTACCTATTGTGGGGATGGAGACCTTCAACTGACTTCCTATACTGGGGGCACCTATGCTTGGCAACCTACACTGAGGGAACCTACACATGAGATCCTATACTGGGGGCACCTATGCCTGGCTATCTACCTATACTGAGTCTGAGGGCATTTTTTTTTTGGGTGGCGCACTGCGGCTATAACGCGTGGTGCAAATTGTCAGTGCTGTGCTATTATTCTAAATGGGGGGGGGGGGGGCGCCTAACTGTCCCACTGATTGTTTTTATTAATATTCCTGAAAGGTTCTAGCCTTCATTTTTAAGTGTATTCAGGATAATGCACTCTTTCATCCACTTGTGGTTATTAATAGTTTAATAGTTTTAATATTTTTTTCTATTATACATATGTGATGTGTCACGGAGATCTGAGCATTTGTGTCACAACATCAAAAAGGTTGGGAATCACTGTCCTAGGAGATATCTTAGGAGAAAAGGTGAATTGCATATGGGCGTGTGTGTGTGTGTGTGCGAGCGCATGTGTGCACGCAAGCGTGAAGAGGATGAAGGGGGGGCACAAAAATCAGGTTTCGCTCAGGGCGCTGTGAAACCTAAGGCCGGCCCTGGGTGCGTCCACCATCGCCTCCCTAAGAATTTTATAACTTTTAGATATATGCTTTTATTCTTTTGGCGCCTCTGTTCTGTCTACAATATCGTTGTATACTCCTGGTGGAGGGGTCGAATCCCCTTCTTCTCCTATCTACAGAGAGTTACAACTTAATCCTGAGTGAGGACAGGACTAATCTCCTCACCTGCCTACACAGTGGTTGCCTGTATGGTGACCCTGACTTGTGAGTATATCCATTATATATACTTTTCATTCATCCACCTCTCAACCTACTACAATAGGCCTCGATTCATAAAGCATTCCCGTATGCGGAAATGCTGAAAACGCCTCACTTTACCGACCACACAGCAAAATGTGTATTCATAAAGGCTTTTTCCGCATGAAAAGCCGAACATTCGCGTGCAGAGTGATAAATCACCGCCTTGCGCGGTGATTATCATAACAAAAGTAACAAATGTCAATTCATAAAAGTTAGAGGTAGCGGTATGCCGACGGGGATTACCGCTACCTCTGATGTGGCGAGAAGCGTGCGGAATACATTGCAGTGAATGGGACAGACCTCCCAAGCAGCTGCAGCAGAGAACACCGCACGGAGAGACTCCGCCTGCTTCTCCTGTTTCCGCATGCGTACAACAGCCTAACACTAGCCTACAGCGGAATATATCCGCACGCCTATCACAACTGGCAACATTTTTATGAATTACCACCCTGAAGGCTGAAATACCGACAGCGGTGTTTCCCCGCTCGACTTTACCTTACCGACAGAACTTTTATGAATCGAGGCCTATATTGGGCTCTCTGTGTCCCTTTTTCCCCACTTCAACATAGATGTTAGATATTAGTAGGATTATCAGGTTACAAAGTGGTAGAAATTCCTGTAGTGGAATCTGAAGTAAAGTAAGGAGGATTCCAAATCTGAAAACAGAATACGAAAGCTACAGCACAGCACACAAGAACAATGTAAACAGGAGGCCTTCCAATAAGTAAGTAAAAAAGACTGGAACATCAACCAGGAACAGTGTTTATGGCATATCTAACATGAGTGATTACTTGGCAAGTTGTTTTTAGTGGGGTTATGGACTTATTTGTCAGCAAGGTTTTGGCTACTGATAAAGCACCATACCACTTTATTACTGCCAGTACTAGGCTGGTAAACGAAGGATAAACTCACGTGATTAGCTGGGATAAAACTCAAAGAGATTTAACACATTACACAAAGGTTTCAAGTATCAAACTTAACCATTTGACCACTGAGAGGTTTTACCCCTTTAGGACCAGAGCAATTTTCACCTTTCAGTGCTCCTCCCATTCTTTCGCCAGTAACTTAATAACAACGACATGATCTATACCTTGCTGTTTTGCCACCAATTAGGCTTTCTTTGGGAAGTACATTACGCTAAGAATTATTTTATTCTAAACACATTTTAATTGGAATAATAAGAATTTTTTTTAAAAAATGAATTCTTTCTCAGTTTTCGGCCATTAGTTAAAACATTCTACTGTTTATAAAACCCACACATTTTATTTGCCCATTTGTCCCGGGTTATTGCCAGGTTTAAAATTTTTCCCTAGTACAATGTATGGCGCCAATATTTTATTTGGAAATAAAGGTGCATCTTTTCAGTTTTGCGTCCATCACTATTTATAAACCCGCAAATTAAAAATTGCAGTAATATACCCCCTTGAAATACCTGTTTAACCACTTAAAGTGAACATCCGGACTAAAAATCGACTCAGCAGCACTGAAAAGGCTTGGTGTTTCTTTAACAGTTTCACAGCATCAGAACTTTGTTTCTCTTATCCAAGCCTCATTTTTAGCTGCACAGAAGAAAACTGCCCGGGCTTTTTCCCCCTGATGCTGTGCAAAGCATGATGGGATTTCTGATGTTGTTGCTCTCGTTCTGCTGTTTTGGTGCCATTTTTTTTTTTTACATTTGGAATTTGACATTTGAAGCCTAACATGTGCAGCTGGGAGGGGTGATCAGGACACAGGACAGTTGGAACTGTGTCTCATGCTCCCTGTCACCTCCTTTCAACCAAAAAGATGGCAGCCCCCATGAATCACAAACATTTGCCTGTTCTTTTAAAACAGGGTGGATAAAAAATTATATTACCTATCTATTCGAATTAACATAACTAATGTAACTTAATAACAGTATATTTGTTTAGGCTGAAGTTCCCCTTTAAGGACCGGGGCTGTTCTGTTAGATCTGCGCTGCGTGGGCTCTCCAGTCCGCAGCGCAGATCGTATGCATGGCAGGGCGATCAGACTTCCCCCCCTTTTTTTCCCCACTAGGGGGATGACCTGCTGGGGGGGTCTGATCGCCGCTGCTCCGAGTGGCCAAGCGGGGGGAGGGGGGGTTCGTCAAAGCCCCCCTCCGCAGCATTTTCAGCGCTCCCTTCCTCTCCCTCCCTACCTCTTCCTCATTGGATATCCGTCCTGCGCCATGTAGGATAGGCTTCAGCCTATCAAATGATGGCGATCCCCGGCCAATCAGAGGCCGGGGATCGCCAATCTCCTTTACGGCGCTGCCGTATTGATGTAAACAGCGGGGATTTCTTCCCCGCGTGTTAACATTACGAGTGCGAGCCTCGATCGGCGGCTCGCACACTGTTCACGGAGACACCCTCCGTGAACTGGCATGGAAAGGCCGCTCGAACGAGCGGCCGTTTCTATGCAAAACCACAAACGACCAGCCGCCGCCTATCGGCGTTAGCTGGTCGTTAAGTGGTTTAAAAGTTCAGTCCCTAAGGCAAATGTTTCTGTATTTTTCATGTACACACACACACATACCTGTATATATATATATATATATATATATATATATATATATATATATATAAACTGTTTGAGTACTATGGGGGAGTATGGGAGGGAAATAGTTAATTTTAGGAGTAAGTGTAGGTATTTTTATTAAATAAAATGTGGTGTGATGTGATTGATTGATTACCTTTTGGCCACAAGATGTCCTTAAAGAGGAACTCCAGTGAAAATAATTTAATAAAAAAAAGTGCTTCATTTTTACAATAATTATGTATAAATGATTTAGTCAGTGTTTGCTCATTGTGAAATCTTTCCTCTCCCAGATTCACATTCTGACATGTATTACATGGTGACATTGTTACTGTGGGCAAGTTATGTAGCTGTTTCTAGCTGCTCTCGCTGTTACAGACAGCTTTAAACAGCCATTTCCTGTCTGTGAACATTGTTACATTGTGGCAGTTTGCCCAGAGTACCACGGTATTCAGAGCCTCTTGTGGGAGGGGTTTCAGCACAAAATTAGTCACACAGCGCCCCCTGATGGTCTGTTTGTGAAAATCATTCTATTTCTCATGTAAAAGGGGGTATCAGCTACTGATTGGGATAAAGTTCAATTCTTGGTTGGAGTTTCTCTTTAATCATTATTTCCGTTTCGCGTGCGTAAGGATGTGAATTGGAAATAATGTGTGGCAGTGTAACAGCCGGCAGATTCAATGACGCAGGCATCTAATAGATGCCAGCCTTCATTGATTTGGGGACTTAGATTTATGAATGGGAACTGCGTTCACATTCAATAATGTCCCCGCTAACCGGCAGTAGCAGTAGCATGCACACCCATTGACTAACTTTCGTGGCCCTGGGACTTCAGGTGAAGTTTCCCAGGGCGTGTGTGAGAATCTGCTCAGCTGCCTGTGCAGACAGGCAGCTTTTTGACCACTGTTCAGGTCTGCATTCTGCAGGTCTCTTTAAGAGAGACTTTTTCTCAGTATTGCAGCTTGCTGCTGAGGAATTTGCATACATTCGTTATGCAAATCCCCTACCTGCCTCCTGTGATGACTGGCAGTATAAAGGTTGGGATTACCCACAGTCCTTGGCTGGTCATTCCTTCTGGGTTTGTAGTAAACACTCCTAGAGAGTGTCAGCCATGCTACTTCTTGTTGAAGTTATCTTAGAGTAATTCTGGGGACTGCACTAGGCAGTTTCTTTAGTGCCGTCAGGATTGCTTATCTGTTTGTTTGTCTGTTGCGACTGTCCTGTCCCAGCGGTGGTCGATAGGAAGTCGTTTTGTGTGTCTGGGTGCTAACCGGAACAGCGGTTGTTACTGGTAGCCCCTTCTGTTCTGTCTCCTTGGATCGCGCTAGCCACTTTCCGCTAGTGCTGTGGATCCTTCTGTTCTGCCTCCCTGGATCGCACTCGCCTTGCGCTAGTGCTGTGGATCCTTCTGTTCTGTCTACCTGGATCGCACTCGCCTTGAGCTAGTGCTGTGGATCCTTCTGTTCTGTCTACCTGGATCGCACTCGCCTTGCGCTAGTGCTGTGGATCCTTCTGTTCTGTCTTCCTGGATTGCACTAACCGCTAGCGGTAGCGGCTGTGGATCTTACTGATCTGTGTTTCTGCTTGGATCACACTTGCTCTGACGGAAGAGCGGTGGGTCCTTTCTGACTAGTTCCTGTTTCACGTTTGTCTGTCTTGTCTGATACGAGCGCTTGCTGTAGGCTCGGTGAGGTAACCGTTAAGCAAGCGCTCGTGTTCTCTGTTTCGTGTTTGTCTGTCTTTGGTTAGTTAGGCGTGCTTGTCTCTGTTGCGCGTAACACGCGGAGACCGCGCACGAACGCGTGCACTGTTACGAGTGAGTGCGGTGTTCGCGTTTAGCTAGCGTTTGTTATTTTCCTTATCTTTCTCTTTGTATGATTTGCTGTGCCTTTGCTACCCTGGTGCTCTGTCCTGCTCAGTCTTGTGTCGCTATTGGCAATTGCCATTCTTGCGATTGCGTTTCCTACTTCGTTTCCGCCGTTGTGTGTTCGCCGTTGCTGGGTGGCGACTAGTTTGGTGGGCACACATTGGTTCTGTCCCTTTGCTCTGTTCCCTGTGGGCTATCCAGCCCTGCCTGATTGTACCTTGTCCTGGATCTGTACAATTCCCATTTGGCATCTGTGGCTGTGCAGCGGCTGTGTTCACCTGCACTCCTCAGCACCATCTGCCGGTGGGAATTGCCCTCTGCAGGTGCATAGCACCTAGCATGGGTGTCCTCAATTATACGCTTGTGGAGGAAATCCGCCGCGTCAGCGCACGTCTGGTGCGCTGACCAGTGAGACGATTCCACATTCGTTACAGCGTGATTATACTGCACCTGGTGCAGTAAGTAGTTAATGTACTTTACTCAAAATACAAAATAACTAAACTATCTCCTATGTATGTATCACTATGTTCCCAATCACATCATACCATACATTAAAAACATCTGCAATACCACCACAGAACAACCATCTAGGAAATCACCACCATGTAGCAATCTGAGCCAGCTGTATTAGATTATTCTATTAATGAATAAAGTGTACAGACACTTTGGCTATGGACAAGCTGGGGTCACAACAAGAAGTAAAACTGTCAACAATCTGACAAATAAATTAGCGCTGACATGAGGTTGGCATCTTGGAGTGCAATTTTATATGCCTGTGCAATTACCTATGCAGTTTTTTTTGTAAAGCATTGGCAATTCTAAGGTTATTAGTCCATTTACAGATATCCTAATGTTCCTGTGTCCACTGTATGCAACATTGGAAAGAGGCAACCCATGGCACTGTAGCTAATCTCTCTGGACATAGACGAAAGAGAAAGATTGATGATATGTTAAAACAAAGATCAACTTCCAAATAAGTCCCAGCTGACCTGCAGACACAGGGTACAGCAGTGTCAGCTCACACTTTCCATATGAAAAGGAACAGCAGGAGGACCCCACTGTTGACACAGAAATAAAAAAAAAAGTCAGTTTGCTAAAGGCGCGTACACACGCCGTATTTTTACAAACGATGGGTCGGTCAGACTAACGTTCTGCCGACAGTAGCACACGTGTACAAGCTGTCCGCAGACTGATAAGACCTGATAGATCGGAAGACTACCAAAGAATTCTGAGGTGCAAAGTAGATCCCAATGTCATAGAGATGGTTTTCAGCCAAAGGCCATGAACATGGGCCTTACAACAGGCAATGGCTTCAAGCATATTTTGAAAAGCAGTTCAAAATTATTTAAAGGGAATCGGTGAGAGTGATATGGAGGCTGTCATATTCCTTTCCATTTAAACAATGCCAATTGTCTGGCATTCCTGTTGATATTTCTGGCATAAGTAGTGTCTGTATCACACACCTGAAACAAGCATGTAGCTAATCCAGTCAGACTTGAGTCAGAGCACCTGATCTGCATGCTTGTTCAGGTTCTATGGTTAAATGTATTAAAGACTTCGGATCAAGGGGACAGCCAGACAACTTGCATTGTTTACAAGGGAATAAATATGTAAACCTCCATAAGACAATAAAAAAAAGAACTAGAGAGTTCTGAAGTGGCCAGCAATAAGTCCAGATCTAAATCCCATAGAGTACCTTGGAGAGATCTAAAAACAGTGATTAGAAACTAGACAAGACACAGAACATTTATATTTCTTCTGGCTGACTCAAAGTCCTAGAGCTGCAGCCACTAGGGAATGCTCTATAGGAAGTAGCAGTGTTAGGGAGTCTTGCCCAAGGTCTCCTCACTGAATAGGTGCTGGCTTACTGAACAGGAAGAGCCAAGATTCGAACCCTGGTCAAGTACACCCTTAACGTGTGGGGGAGGGATTTATACATACTTGGGGCTTCCTCCAGCCCCATCCAGGCTTATACTCCTTCACCATCCTTCTCCGCCTTCTTGATCTTCTGCAATTCACCCTGCAAAGTCCATCAATCTGGGGCCAGTCAGCACAGACGCAGTCCGACCGCGCATGATCCCCCATCGCGTAGCACTGCTCAGGTAAAGAACGCTCCCGTCGCCCTGGACCGGAGGACTTTTCGGGGCTAATTGCAAGACAATACCAAAACATTTGTAATTGCAACAATTATCTAGAAGTGGTGCATTTTCTCACATAACTACAAGGGTGCACATGCAAGATTCACACTATGAGATGATTTTGAGCACATATACGAATGTAGCAAGAGGCACTTCAAAGTGCCTCTTCTCACAAGTGCACAGTAAACATTAGTCATTTTTTTTCAGATATCATAAACAAATGCAGCAATATTGTTTAGTAAAAAAACATTTTTTATATTTTGTCTGGTATTGATGTCCCTGGGACATTACACCAACGTCACTGCAGAGTGCCTAGGGATCAGTGTTTAGCAGCTGATCTCAATCTCTGTGTCATGTTTCCCACGATATAGACAGGGATTCCCTGGAACTCCCTTCCCAGGGAAGTGAACTCAGTAGTGAGAAACCTGGAAATGGAAAAAGGGATGGCCATTGAGACATGAATAATTCAGACAGAAGTTTATTGACAAGACAAATAACATTTACAGTATATCGCGCTTCTGGCAGACCCAAAGCGCCAGAGCTGCAGCCCCTAGGCCATGCTCTATAGGCAGAAGCAGTGTTAGGGAGTCTTGCCCAAGGTCTCATACTGAATAGGTACCGGCATACTGAACAGGAAGAGCCGAGATTTAAACCCAGGTCTCCTGCATCAGAGGTAGAACACTTAACCAGAAAAAACAGCCAACACAGTATATGGTGAATACATATGTAAAATACACATTCAAGCAAAAGATACAGTACATCAAATAATGTAGCCATGGCTATAGCCGTCAGTCTTTTGCCAAAAATAAACAGGTGTTTTTTTCCGGTATAGTAGTAGACAGTGGCATCAAGGCCAAGGCGAGAGAGGCTCCAGCCCTAGGGCGCAGTGTAGAAGGGGGCGCACAAGTCACTCAGCTATCATTCCCCTATTGGGTTTAAAGCAGAGAAAAATATGGAAAGGGGATACGTGGCAATGACTGCAAGCCAGATAACTAGAGATTAAGGTGTTGGGGGCCCTGGAGCACCTCTTAGTCTAATAGCAATCAGTGTGGGAGGGATGGAGGGGCGCACTTTGGTGTCTTAGCCTTGGGTGCTGGAGGACCTTGTCCCGGCTCTGAATGGCATTAGAGATTTAATTATTACTGCAATTAAACATAAAACAAAAAAATCAGAAAACAATGTCTGGGTAAAAATATCCACAAAGCAGAAATATGGCAAAAGAGTCAGCAAATATACAACATCCAAAATAGTAGATGGAGCAGCCTAAGTAGTAACTTTAAGGCTGCTTTCACAGTAAGACGTTACAGGCGCACGTTAGTGCAGCCTGTAACTCATCCCAACTCACAGCAATGATTAATCAATGGGCTGTTCACAGTGCCCACGTTGCGTTACATTGTATTGCAGCACGTAAGTTGAAAGTGCTGCTAAAATACTTCAGGAGAACCTTGCTGCGCTCAATGTCCACCCCACCCTGCGCCTGTGGATCACGGACTTCCTCACAAACAGATACGAGGTCGTCAAGCTAGGCGATATCCTCTCACAGCTAAGGATCACCAACACAGGGGCCCCACAAGGCTGCGTCCTGTCACCGATCCTGTTCTCCCTTTATACAAACAGCTGCAGATTCACTGATAGCTCTGTCAAAGTTATCAAATTCGCGGATGACACCACCATTGTTGGAGTCATCACCAACAACAATGAGAAGGCATACCGTCACCAGGTCGAAAGTATCTGCAACTGGTGTAGGGTGAATGGGTTTGTCCTCAACACCACAAAAACTGTTGAGATGATCATGGACTTTAGGAAGCGCGCTCCCACCCCACCCCCAATCCATATTAAAGGCACGGAAGTCGCACAAGTCCCCTGCCGAGTGCCTGGCCGAGGAGGAGGTCTTCCCTCCTCCTCCTCGGCCAGGCACATGGCTAATTAATATTCACTGCACGGTGTGACGTGCAGTGTTTACTTCCTGGAGAGCCGCTCTGTGCGGCGATTGGCTGGCGGGACCACGTGATGCCGCATGCGTCCAAGAGTATGCATCACGGACGCCAGAGTGAGCTGCACAACGCGGCTCACTCTGACGTCCACATCCAAGAGCACCAGGCGTTGCGTTAGGGGCACGTTATGCGACCATAACATCCCCTAAAACGCAACATCTTGGTGTGAAAGTAGCCTTAGAGGTGATGAGGTACATTTCCTCCAAATTTAACTAAACATAGCAGGGCAGCCTCTATGCTGGTAGACCAGTTTAATATATGGTAATACTTTGTTTGCTTGTAGCACCCACTCTGGTACTGAAGGAAGATGAGGAGTAATCCAACACATAGTGATAGATCTGTGTGCATATAAAAGGGATTTTTTTTAGCATGGTACCCTCAAGTAAGATTCCAAGTAAATACATTTTGGGACATAAAGGCACTGGCTTATCAAGCAATTCTAAGTACAATTGACAAACCTGAACCCCGAAGTCACGGATTCAAGGGCAATCCCATACCATATGCCAGAAGTCCGCAGTTGCTGCTGGCACATTTTGGACAAGTGGGGTGGGGGGTAGTTACGAGAGGTTTCTTTCGTAAGAATCCATAGAAATACAAATAACAAACAAATCTAGTTGCCACTGACCTCAGTGGCTTAACAATATACCTAGGAGTCAGTACAAAAGATTGAAAAAAAATTGTTCAGATGTAACTCAGTATGAGCAGGAAGTCAGTCTGCTCACAGGTTAAAGGAAAAGGAATATGATTCGGGGGTCCTCTGGACTGTTAGTTAGCAAGTAAAAAATGAAGATAGAAGCCTCTTGCTAAAAGGACGGGGTCCACCATCTGTTGAAAATGAAGTTTTATTTACAACACAGTACAGCTCACAGGCACATTTTATTAAGAAGTCGTTGAACAAATACTGCTTTTTGTTGAGTGAGGACAAGGAGTTGTCATATATATTGCCCCCAACGCCCAAAGTACCGGTAGTATATACAAGAACTACCAATCTGGGCCAGAGACTGGCCCCTACAACTAAGGGTCCAAGTAGGACTCAGTTTAATTTGCCTGCCTGGTTGAACCAGAATATGAGGGTTTCTATAGATGTGAACGGTTCAAGAACTGTCAATGTATCATTGGCCAAAGAAAAGTCACCACATGTACATCATTAGTGAATGGTTATTCTAACAAAATTAAGTTCCTTATAACTTGCCATACTTGTGGGGTAATATACTGCATTACTTGGAGCAAACAGATCATTAAAGGAAAGGATTGGTGAGCAATTTAGCAATATGGGGGAGTGGGGGGGGGGGGTTGTGCTTACATTATAAGAGGTATCACAATTCTATTGTTTTAGGGACAATTTTTTTAGGTTTGGAGCATGGTACAGCCAAGTTGGTGGTGTGTGTGTGTGGGGGGGGGGGGGGGAGGGTGGTTTAATTATATATTCAAATGTCTAGGAGTGAATCTAAATAGTGATGGATATACAATATGGGTTTATTAGTTCCTAAGGGTCTTAATAGTGAGATGGTCAAAATTATACACACTTAGACCAGCGCTACAGCCTTACTCCGCACAGAATATATAGTAAAAGTTTAGTAATAAAACGTAGAGCGCTCCCCTGCTGCGTGCACGGCAAGAATTAAAAGTTAAAACAAGGAGGGGTAAACAATGGATACAATCCATACACAGCCAATATGGCTGAAAGTTCACAGTGGGTGGAGATCAGTTGTGCTGAGACTTCTTTATCATGGCAATCAATAACAGGCACAGTTAGGGATCAATTCCCCCCCTTCTTATCCCCACTCACCAGATGATGTGGCCGAATTGGGCCCGAATTCGCCTCTGAGGTATTGGCCACCTCACAGCCTCTCGAGCCAATCATATCACTCCTTGGTATCCTTCATCCAATTACCTGCGATCATCAGTAAGCTCCATTCATTGTATAGAAAAAAACAGAAACGCTAACATTGCGTAAAAATATCTACTTTTATTATCTAAAAAGATGGCAAATCCATGCACATCTGCCAGTTGCATAAAACGCAATGTCATATATACAGCGGTTTGCCCATAAAAGCTGATGCCTGGCTAAGGCGGTTAATAAACACCTCAAGTGTGCCGCAAAAGTTACATAGTTACATAGTTATTTTGGTTGAAAAAAGACACGTCCATCGAGTTCAACCAGTATAAAGTACAACACCAGTCTGGTCCCTCACATATCCCTGTTGATCCAGAGGAAGACGAAAAAACCCTTACAAGGCATGGTCCAATTAGCCCCAAAAGGGAAAAATTCCTTCCCCACTCCAGGTGGCAATCAGATAAAATCCCTGGATCAACATCATTAGGCATCACCTAGTAATTGCAGCCATGGATGTCTTTCAACGCAAGGAAAGCATCTAAGCCCCTTTTAAATGCAGGTATAGAGTTTGCCATAACGACTTCCAGTGGCAATGCATTCCACATCTTAATCACTCTTACTGTAAAGAACCCTTTCCTAAATAAATGGCTAAAACGTTTTTCCTCCATGCGCAGATCATGTCCTCTAGTCCTTTGAAAAGGCCTAGGGACAAAAAGCTCATCCGCCAAGCTATTATATTGCCCTCTGATGTATTTATACATGTTAATTAGATCTCCTCTAAGGCGTCTTTTCTCTAGACTAAATAAACCCAGTTTATCTAACCTTTCTTGGTAAGGGAGACCTTCCATCCCACTTATCGATTTTGTTGCTCGTCTCTGCACCTGCTCTAAAACTGCAATATCTTTTTTGTAATGTGGTGCCCAGAACTGAATTCCATATTCCAGATGTGGCCTTACTAGAGAGTTAAACAGGGGCAATATTATGCTAGCATCTCAAGTTTTTATTTCCCTTTTAATGCATCCCAACATTTTGTTAGCTTTAGCTTGGCATTGAGTACGATTATTTAACTTGTTGTTGATGAGTACTCCTAAGTTCTTCTCCAAGTTTGATGTCCCCAACTGTATCCCATTTATTTTGTATGGTGCTAGACCAGGCATGGGCAGACTTGGCCCTCCAGCTGTTGTGGCACTACAAGTCCCACAATGCATTGCAGGAGTCTGACAGCCACAGTCATGACTCATAAAGGCAAATGCATTGTGGTATTTGTATTTCCTTAACAGCTGGAGGGCCAAGTTTGCCCATGCCTGTGCTAGACCATTGGTACGACCAAAATGCATGACTTTACATTTTTCAACATTGAATTTCATCTGCCATGTATGTGTTCATATAGCCATCCTATCCAGATCCTGTTGCAATATGACACTATCTTCCTGAGAGTTGATGATTCTGCACAATTTTGTATCATCTGCAAAAATAGCAACATTGCTCACTACTGCATCTACTAGGTCATTAATAAATAAATTGAAGAGCACTGGACCCAGAACAGACCCCTGTGGTACCCCACTGCTAACAGTCTCCCATTTTGAGTATGATCCATTGACCACAACTCTTTGTTTTCTGTCCATTAGCCAGCTCCCTATCCATGCACACAGACTCTTCCCCAGTCCTTGCATCCTCAAATTTTGCACCAGACTTTTGTGGGGAACGGTGTCGAAGGCCTTTGCAAAGTCCAAGTATATCACATCTACAGCATTCCCAATATCCATATTAGCATTCACTACCTCATAAAAGCTGAGCATGTTAGTCAAACAGGACCTGTCTTTAGTAAACCCATGTTGATGCTCATGTATAGTATCTCTTAGTAACCCCTCAAATAGTTTGCATACAACTGATGTTAAGCTTACAGGTCTATAATTTCCTGGATCTGATTTTTTGCCCTTCTTAAATAATGGGAAAACGTGGGCTGTACGCCAATCCGCTGGGACTCTGCCAGTTGAAAGAGAGTCACAAAAGATAAGATAAAGGGGTTTATCTATAACTGAACTTAATTCCCTTAGGACCCGAGGATGCATGCCATCCGGGCCAGGTGCCTTGTCTATTTTTAATTTATTTAGTCTTGCCTTCACTTCTTCCTGCGTTAAGTATTTCATATTACAGTTAGAAGATTGAGACTCTTCTGCCTCTGTAATTTGCAACAGTGCTGTTTCCTTTGTGAAGACAGAAGCAAAGAAAGCATTTAATAACTCTGCCTTACATTGGTCATCCACCATTGAGTTCCCACCCTCATCCTTTAGGAGTCCTATACAGTCAACCACTCTTTTTTTTAGAGTTGTACTTGTAAAACTTTTTTGGGTTAGATTTGATATCCCTAGCGATTTGATTTTCAGCTTCAATCTTTGCCAGCCCAATTTATTTTTTACAATTTTTATTGCACTCCTTATAATTGCTTAGTGCAGCCTCGGCCCCCTCCTGTTTTACGACCTTATAGGCATTCTTTTTCCTCTTCATTTTATCTTTAACCTTTCTATTCATCCATAGAGGCCTTTTTTATTCCTAGATTTTGTTTCCATATGGGATATACATACTACAATATTGATTGAGTATAAGTTTAAAAGCTTGCCATTTCCCTTCAGTGTCCTCCCCTTGTAGTACATTATCCCAGTTCACCAAACTTAGTGCCTGCCTAATTTGATTCAACTTTGCTTTTCTAAAATTCATAGTTTTAGTGGTCCCGCTGCCCCATTGCTTATCAGTCACCAGATCAAACGTTATCATGTTGTGATCACTATTTCCCAAATGTTCTTGAACCTGCACATTTGATACATTATCTGGTCTATTAGAAATGATCAGATCCAGTAATTCCCCCTAGTTGGTTCCTTTACCATTTGAGTCAAGTAATTGTCCTGTAGTGCTGCCAGAAATCTGCTGCTTTTATCAAAATGGGTAGCCTCAATACTCCAGTCAATGTCTGGAAAGTTGAAGTCGCCCATAATTATGACCTCATTTTTACTTGCAGCTTTTTCAATCTGCTGTAGTAATCGCAGTTCTGCAGCTTCATTAATATGAGGTGGCCTGTAGCATACCCCAATAAGCAATTGGCAACTTTTATTTCCACCATGAATATTTACCCAAACGGACTCCACATCTTCGCAATCTTCCTCCATCTCATCGTTGAGGACAACTGTGAAATAATTCCTAACAAAGAGACAAACCCTTCCACCTTTTTTCCCTGTTCTATCCTTCCTAAACAAATTGTATCCTCTTAGCTATCCAGTCATGGCTTTCATCCATCCATGTCTCGGTTATTCCCACAATGTCATAGCCTTTGTCATTCAGAATGAACTCTAGTTTGTCTATTTTATTTGCAAGGCCCCCGAGCATTGGTTACCATGCACTTTATATTTTTACCACCACATTTACCAATTTTGTTTACATGAAATGGGCTACTTGAAGTTTTAACCATTTGCGGACCGAGGTGATAGAGATCTACGCCCTGTTTTGATGGGCTCCTGGCTGGCAGGGCGTAGATCTCTATCACCGGCGCCGCCGCTCCCCGCCGCGATCGTGCGCACCGAACCGGCTGCACTTAGCTGTCTTATGACAGCTAAGGCTTCCGGGTATCGGCAGGAGCCGTCACTGATTGGCTCCCTGCCGTGTGATCGCTGTGAGCCAATCACAGCAATCACCCTCCGAAAGGCAACATAGTTGCCGTTCCGCCTCCCTCTCCTTGTCACTGTGTGGATCTTGTGTGACAGGGAGAGACGCACAGCCTGCAGCCATGACAGGCTGTGCGACTTTGGTATAAAAAAAAAACACTTTTTTATCCCGATCTCCCCCCCCCCCCCATGTATCTCTTGATCCCCTCCCAACCACCTATATATATATATATATATATATATATATATATATATATCTATATATATATATAGATATAGATATATATAGATAGATAGATCTATATATATATAGAGAGATAGATCTATATATATATATATATATATATATATATATATATATATATATATATATATATCTGGATTGTGATTTTAACCACTTGCCGACCGCCCCTACCTAGGGGCGGCGGCAAAGTGGAGCCCGCAATACGCCAATTGGCGGCGGCTCGTTGCGGACTAGCTGGCCGGGGATCGCACGCTGGATGTGCACACCCGCGACGTCAACCCACCGGCCAATTAGCAGCGCCGGCGGGTTGTTAACCCCCGATCTGCCGCATGTAAAGCGGATAATACGCTTTGTAATGTAATGTATACAAAGCGTATTATACAGGCTGCCTCCTGCCCTGGTGGTCCCAGTGATCGAGGGACCACCAGGGCAGGTTGCAGCTCTCCTAGTAAGCACCCAAGCACACTGATCCTGCCCCCTGATCGCCCACTGCACCCATCAGACCCCCCCTGCCCACACCTCAGACACCTGTTTGCACCCAATCACCCCCCTAATCACCCATTAATCACTCCCTATCACTATCTCAACGCTATGTTTGAGATTAGGTCCTAAACTGCCCCCTGGGGGCTCCTGAACACCCCCCCCCCCACACACACACACCCTCAGATCCTCCCTAGACACTCCCCCCCCCCCCCTGCGTACTGTATACATCTATTCTCCCCTATAATCACCCACTGATCACCTGTCAATCACCCATCAATCACCCCCTGTCACCACCTGTCACTGCCACCCATCAGATCAGACCCTAACCTGCCCTTTGTGGGCACCTGATCACCCACCCACACCCTCAGATTGCGTGCAGACCCACCCTCAGATCACCTCCGAAAGTGCATTGTTTACATCTGTTCTCCCCTCTAATCATCCACTGATCACCCATCAATCACCCCGTCACCACCTGTCACTGCTACCCATCCAATCAGACACTAATCTGCCCCTTGCGGGCACCCAATCACCCGCCCACACCCTCAATTAGCCCCCAAGACCCCCTCTGATCAACTCGCCAGTGCATTGCTTGCATATATTCTCCTCTGTAATCACCTACTGATCACCTATCAATCACCCCGTCACCACCTGACACTGCTACCCATCAGATCAGGCCCTAATATGCCCCCTGCGGGCTTCTGATCACCCGGCCAAACCCTCACCCGCCCCACCGCAGTGACAGAAATTTTTTTTCTGATCACTGCTGGTACGACTTAATTGCCATGTCCAGGTCACGATTTGAGAACATCCGGCGCTTCCTGCACTTCAGTGCCAATACAACCTGTCATCTAAGAGGCCATCCTGCTTATGACCGGTTCCACACAATTCGGCCCCTCATAGACCACCTGTCATCAAAATTTGCAGATGCTTATACCCCTGAACAGTCATTTTGAGGCATTTGGTTTTCAGACTACCCCTCATGGTTTTGGGCCCCTAAAATGCCAGGGCAGTATAGGAACCCCACAAGTGACCCCATTTTAGAAAGAAGACACCCCAAGGTATTCCGTTAGGTGTATGACGAGTTCATAGAAGATTTTATTTTTTGTCAAAAGTTAGCGGAAATTGATTTTTATTGTTTTTTTTTCACAAAGTGTCATTTTCCACTAACTTGTGACAAAAAATAAAATCTTCTATGAACTCACCATACACCTAACGGAATACCTTGGGGTATTTTAGGGGCCCTAAACCGTGAGGAGTAGTCTAGAAACCAAATGCCTCAAAATGACCTGTGAATAGGACGTTGGGCCCCTTAGCGCACCTAGGCTGCAAAAAAGTGTCACACATGTGATATCGCCGTACTCAGGAGAAGTAGTAAGTTGTGTTTTGGGGTGTATTTTTACACATACCCATGCTGGGTGGGAGAAATCTCTCTGTAAATGGACAATTGTGTGTAAAAAAAAAACAAAAATTGTAATTTACAGAGATATTTCTTCCACCCAGCATGGGTATGTGTAAAAATACACCCCAAAACACATTATACTACTCCTCCTGAGTACGGCGATACCACATGTGTGACACTTTTTTGCAGCCTAGGTGCGCTAAAAGGCCCAACGTCCTATGAGTACCTTTAGAATTTCACAGGTCATTTTGAGGCATTTGGTTTCTAGACTACTCCTCACGGTTTAGGGCCCCTAAAATGCCAGGGCATTATAGGAACCCCACAAGTGACCCCATTTTAGAAAGAAGACACCCCAAGGTATTCCATTAGGTGTATGAGGAATTCATAGAAGATTTAATTTTTTGTCACAAGTTAGTGGAAAATGACACTTCGTGAAAAAAACAATAAAAATCAATTTCCGCTAACTTGTGACAAAAAATGAAATCTTCTATGAACTCCCCCATACTACTAACAGGATACCTTGGGGTGTCTTCTTTCTAAAATGGGGTCCCTTGTAGGGTTCCTATACTGTCCTGGCATTTTAGGGGCCCTAAACCGTGAGGAGTAGTCTAGAAAATAAATGCCTCAAAATGACCTGTGAAATCCTAAAGGTACTCATAGGACTTTGGGCCCCTTAGCGCAGTTAGGGTGCAAAAAAGTGTCACACATGTGGTATCGCCGTACTCAGGAGAAGTAGTATAATGTGTTTTGGGGTGTATTTTTACACATACCCATGCTGGGTGGGAGAAATATCTCTGTAAATGGACAATTGTGTGTAAAAAAATAAAAAAAAATCTCATTTACAGAGATATTTCTCCCACCCATCATGGGTATGTGTAAAAATACACCCCAAAACACATTATACTTCTCCTGAGTAAGGCGATACCACATGTGTGACACTTTTTTTGCAGCCTAGGTGCGCTAAGGGGCCTAAAGTCCTATGAGCACCTTTAGGCTTTAAAGGGGTGCTTAAAATTTAGCACCTCCCAAAATGCCAGGACAGTAAACACACCCCACAAATGACCCCATTTTGGAAACTAGACACTTCAAGGTATTCAGAGAGGGGCATGGTGAGTCCGTGGCAGATTTCATTTTTTTTTTGTCACCAGTTAGCAGAAACGGAAACTTTTTTTAATTTATTTTTTTTGTCACAAAGTGTCATTTTCCGCTAACTTGTGACAAAAAATAAAATCTTCTATGAACTCACCATGCCTCTAAGTGAATACTTTGGGGTGTCTTCTTTCCAAAATGGGGTCATTTGGGGGTATTTATACTATCCTGGAATTCTAGCACCTCATGAAACCTGACAGGTGCTCAGAAATGAGAGAGATGCTTCAAAATGGGAAAATTCACTTTTTGCACCATAGTTTGTAAACGCTATAACTTTTACCCAAACCAATAAATATAAACTGAATGTTTTTTTTTTTTATCAAAGACATGTAGCACAATAAATGTGGACAAAAATGTATACAGAAATTTTACTTTATTTGACAAATTTTATCACAGAAAGTTAAAAAAATCATTTTTTTGACAAAATTCATGTCTTTTTTGATATATATAATACAAACTAAAAATCGCAGCAGCAATCAAATAGCACCAAAAGAAAGCTGTATTAGTGACAAGAAAAGGAGGTAAAATTCATTTAGATGGTAGCTTGTATGACTGAGCAATAAACCATTAAAGCTGCAGTGGTCTGAATGGAAAAAAGGCTCTGGTCCTTAAGGGGTGAAAAGACTGCGGTCCTTAAGTGGTTAATCTTTACACTGTCCCCACCCCCCTCTCCACCCCCCATAATGTTAGGCTCCCACTGTCTTTTTACCTTATCTTGTCTACGTATTGAGACTTTATCCTCCCGCCTCCCCCCAAATCCTAGTTTAAAATCTCCTCCAACCGTTTAGCCATCTTCTCCCCCAATGCAGCTGCACCCTCCCCATTAAGGTGCAGCCCATCTCTGCTGTAGAACCTGTAGCCGACTGCAAAGTCTGCCCAGTTCTCTAGGAACCCAAACCCCTCCTTCCTACACCAATTTCTCAGCCACTTATTTAACTCCCTAAGCTCCCTCTGTCTCTCAGATGTAGCACGTGGCACTGGCAGTATTTCAGAGAACACCATCTTGGAGGTCCTTGCTTTAAGTTTATCTCCAAGTAACTGAAAATCATTTTTGAGGACCTGCCATCTCCCACTAACTTTGTCATTGGTGCCAATGTGTACAATGACAGCCGAGTCTTCCCCAGCCTCACCCAGTAATCTGTGAATTCTTTCTGCTACATGCCGAACCCGAGCACCCAGGAGGCAACAGACTGTACGGCATTCACGGTTTCTTCGACAGATTACCCTATCTGTGCGCCTAATAATTGAATCCCCTACCACCAGTACCTGTCTAGCCTTAGCTGCACTCCTATTCCCTTTCTCGTTGCAGCAGTCTGCCCCTTGGTTGCTAAGGAGCACATCCTGCTGCAGCATTGCTACTCCAGAATCATCCTCCTCAATATTACGCAAACAAGCATACTTATTAGTAAGGGACAACTCGGGACTAGCCTCCCTGCCACTTTTTCTCCTACCCTTTCTAACTGTGACCCAACTAGCGGCTACCTCTGCTTCTTGCTCCGACTGTGCTCCACCCACCTCATCTTCAACGGTTCCATCCAGTGTCTGGATCGTGAGATCCAAGCTCTTCTCCATGTTGTCAACAAAAACAATGTCCTCACATGGGCACCAGCTGATGTTGAACTGCCACATTTATTGGCGCGGTTTGCAATGTAAAGGACAATGCTGTACAGTAGAGTGTATCCAATCACAATACATCACCATTCCATAGGATAATGCCACCCACAGAGACCTGTCCGGTCGACAATTGTTTCGCTAAAGTAGCTTCCTCGTGGACCGCTGCTCTCCGCAGCGGGGATAAGGCTCAAACGCCGCAGACCAAGTTAGCGCCTAAAATACGCCATGTTGAGCACGCCCACTACGTCCTCTCAGGCCAATGGTAAGCCCAAGTCCTCCAGCGTAGGCGCGCATCATCACTGAGCGCAGCCTCGCGCTGGTGGCAACCTTGGTCACGTCACCACACTCAGCGGCGCTATTCAAGCGTCGCAGTCATGGCAACCTACTAGTTTCCTAGTTACGCCGCGTCCACCAGTCTAAGACCGCCCCCGTCGGACGCAGCAGTGTGTACCATGCAATGGGCTCGACACGGGCAAGGGAGGACGGATATCCAGACTGCACAGAGCATGATGGCCAGGGGGAACCTTGAATGTAAAGACATGTTGTGTATGCATCTCAGTGTTGCGAGATGCTTATTTAGCTCTACGACTTCTGCCTCTAACTGAGCAACACGCACACACCCAGGGCAACAGTAAACACCTTCAATCCGCTGATCAAGGCATACATACATGTCGCAGGATGTACACTGTTGCATAGTAGCGTTACCGCTAGCCGCTCCGCTGATAGACCTGCTACAGTTCAAATCTCGCGTGTTCCCGACGTACCGCTGCTATATAACTTTTGCGACTCACTTGAGGTGTTTATTAACCGCCTTGTGTTCTGTGTTGTGCAGCCCTGCAGCTTGGCCTTAAAGCTGCAGTGGCCTATTTTATAAAACATAGCCTGGTCTTTAGGAGGTTTACCACTGCGGTCCTCAAGTGGTTAATGAACATGTCGGCTATATGAGACGTGGATGGTGTATACAGGGAGTGCAGAATTATTAGTCAAGTGGTATTTTTGAGGAATAATTTTATTATTGAACAACAACCATGTTCTCAATGAACCCAAAAAACTCATTAATATCAAAGCTGAATATTTTTGAAAGTAGTTTTTAGTTTGTTTTCAGTTTTAGCTATTTTAGGGGGATATCTGTGTGTGCAGGTGACTATTACTGTGCATAATTATTAGGCAACTTAATATATACCCATTTCAATTATTTATTTTTACCAGTGAAACCAATATAACATCTCAACATTCACAAATATACATTTCTGACATTCAAAAACAAAACAAAAACAAATCAGTGACCAGTATAGCCACCTTTCTTTGCAAGGACAGTAGGACACTCAAAAGCCTGCCATCCATGGAATCTGTCAGTGTTTTGATCTGTTCACCATCAACATTGCGTGCAACAGCAACCACAGCCTCCCAGACACTGTTCAGAGAGGTGTACTGTTTTCCCTCCTTGTAAATCTCACATTTTATGATAGACCACAGGTTCTCAATGGGGTTCAGATTAGGTGAACAAGGAGGCCATGGGCCTGATTCACAAAGCGGTGCTAACAGTTAGCACGCTGGTGAAAAAGCCCTTTATCACGCCTAAACTCAGTTTAGGCATGATAAGTTTAGGTGTGATAAGTTTAGGCATGATAAGTTTAAGCACCAACTGCGTTAGCACCGCAGTGCACAGCTGATGAAAAGTTTTGCGCTAGCAAAGTCTGGTGCACTTTGCATAGAGTTTAATCGCGCTGCTTTGCGTGCGGGACTTTGCGCGCTATCTACACTTATCTAAACTTAGCATCCCTAAACTTATCACACCTAAACTTATCACGCCTAAACTGGCTTTTCACCAGCGTGGTGCAATGGTTATCACGCCTTAAGTCTCTAACTGGGTTAGCACCGCTTTGTGAATTGAGCCCAATGTCATTAGTTTTTCTTCTTTTATACCCTTTCTTGCCAGCCACGCTGTGGAGTACTTGGACGCGTGTGATGGAGCATTGTCCTGCATGAAAATCATGTTTTTCTTGAAGGATGCAGACTTCTTCCTGTACCAGTGCTTGAAGAAGGTGTCTTCCAGAAACTGGCAGTAGGACTGGAAGTTGAGCTTGACTCCATCCTCAACCCGAAAAGGCCCCACAAGCTCATCTTTGATGATACCAGCCCAAACCAGTACTCCATCTCCACCTTGCTGGCGTCTGAGTCGAACTGGAGCTCTCTGCCCTTTACCAATCCAGCCACGGGCCCATCCATCTGGCCCATCAAGACTCACTCTCATTTCATCAGTCCATAAAACCTTAGAAGAATCAGTCTTGAGATATTTCTTGGCCCAGTCTTGACGTTTCAGCTTGTGTGTCTTGTTCAGTGGTGGTCGTCTTTCAGCCTTTCTTACCTTGGTCATGTCTCTGAGTATTGCACACCTTGTGCTTTTGGACACTCCAATGATGTTACAGCTCTGAAATATGGCCAAACTGGTGGCAAGTGGCATCTTGGCAGCTGCACGCTTGACTTTTCTCAGTTCATGGGCAGTTATTTTGTGCCTTGGTTTTTCCACACGCTTCTTGCGACCCTGTTGACTATTTTGAATGAAACGCTTGATTGTTCGATGATCACGCTTCAGAAGCTTTGCAATTTTAAGAGTGCTGCATCCCTTTGCAAGATATCTCACTATTTTTGACTTTTCTGAGCCTGTCAAGTCCTTCTTTTGACCCATTTTGCCAAAGGAAAGGAAGTTGCCTAATAATTATGCACACCTGATATAGGGTGTTGATGTCATTAGACCACACCCCTTCTCATTACAGAGATGCACATCACCTAATATGCTTAATAGGTAGTAGGCTTTCGAGCCTATACAGCTTGGAGTAAGACAACATGCATAAAGAGGATGATGTGGTCAAAATACTAATTTGCCTAATAATTCTGCACTCCCGGTATATGTATATTTCAACACAAACTAACTCCTATGGCTGTTTAATAGAATTACTTGTTTACTTCCTATTTTTCTTACACAAATAAACCAGAGTTGTCTTTCTCGTCTTTGAATATGTGTTTTATATATTTATGTGCAATCTGTTTATTGAAAACATAAATTACAGCAAAACAGAAGTAAAAAAAAAAACATGGAAGACATTTTAATCATTAAAATATTTACCTTCTGTAGATTTCAAACTTCATCAATTTGTCCATTGGAGTCCCGTTCCTCCTCTGCACAGACCTCTACACATCACAGATCCGCCAGCTTTAAAATGGCCCGACCTTTGAACTATTTACGGGTCACCACACAGTAATGTGTAGATTCATGCTCCTCTCTCTGCAGTCTGAGCTGGGACAAGCCTGTGAACCAGATCACGCAAAGGGGGGAGGCAATAGGAAAAGATAGGGTGGTGATGGGTGGCATGGGGGAATAACAGACAGAGGACAGAGGAGCTCAGCCTCTTCCTGTATGTCTGTATTTGACATTAATGTTGATTAAATTACCAGGTGGTGTTTTGCACATCCCAGATTATTGGAGCTGAGCGGTGCATAGGATCCATAAGGATTGAAAGGACTTGTGGAAGTTTGTGGACTTAGCAGTGGCAGTGCAAGGATTTGTTTGGTTTTTTGGATTCAGGGACCGACATGAGCTGCACTATGAAATGGACCTGTCAGAGAGGTATGTCAGACTTAAAGGTACATACCTACAGGGCCACCTACTGCAAGTACACTTTAAGGAAAGTTCATTAAAAGCAAAGCATTTCAAATACAGTACTTAGCTTTGAGGGGTTGTGTTTGAAAATTAACCTTAAAAGCATTATTGGCATAAAACAATTAGAATCAAAGAAGAGATTCGACAAAAAATTGTGGCAGGTTAAAACTTAATTGGCACCCTTGAAGCAAGAAGAATAAGCTTAGTAGAGAGCTCAGATCCAGAGGCTAGATTGAATTATTCCTGATCTTCTTTTGCTGAATTCTAAGTGCCAGACTCGTATCTCTTAAACTTGGGCATGCAAACAGCCAGGCTTGGAAAGTGCTGGAGTGTGATATATTTTGTAAGTAGACTTGGGGATCTAAGTCAGGATGATGGTTGGTAAAATAAAGAATCCCTGAGATGCACAGGCACTGTGGATTTACTGACCTTTGCCGTATAGGTGGGCCTTGTCATCCAGATGGAAAGGAACTCCAGCTCCCCGGTACCAGTCCGCACGTGGGGAGGTCGCCGGCAGCCCTAGAACTGACCTGCGGGGCAGATTCTCTCTCCTGCAGCCTCCAGGCTTCCGGTACCAGTGCACGTGGGGAGGCCGCCGGCAGCTCTAGGGAGCCAGCACCTACCGATCCTTGCCAGGTCCTCCTCCCCCGCAAGGACAGCATCACCAGGGACCGGGACCATCCTCTGGCCACATCTGAAGCATCCACAGCTGGCAGCCATGGGAAAAAATCCACAGCGGGCAGCCATACTCCGCCACTGCGGGCCGCTGCCCGAGACCACTCTGGACGGCTAGGCCCCTCCTGTGGCCTGCAGCACGCTACAGCCAACCTCAAGGCTGCTCCTTCTGCAAGCCTGCCAACGCTTGGAACCCCGGAGCAGCTGCGGCAGGACAAAGAAGCAGTCGAACCCACATGGCACCAGATCTTTAGACTGCACTCAACAGGGGTAAGACCTCTCCCTTTAATGCCTCCTACCCTGCCTGTCTGTGAGCCTGCCTGCTTGCCTGCTGACCCACAGCTGCCCTGCTTCGCTGTTCTCTGCCCTGTCCTGCTTTGCTGCTTCTCTGCCCTCCAACCCTGCTGGGCCAATCCTGCCTGTGCCTAGCCTGCGTGCACCCCTGCTGATCCACAGTGGTCCTGCTCCTCTGCCCTCCAACCGTGCCAGTCCCTGGGCCTATCCTGCCAGTCCCTGGGCCTATCCCGCTGCCCACTCCTGCTGATCCACAGCGGCCCCTTCCGACCGGGCAGTCCAGGGCCCAGCCCTGCCAATCCCTAGGCCAAGCCTGCCCCACGACCTCTGTGCGAGTGCCATGCTGGACTTTCGGGGTGCTGCTGCGAACTGGCGACTAGTCTGTATTCACCCCTGCCGAAGCGAACTGAAGGCACGAGAATGCCATGCTCCTCCACCCCCCGCTGGCCCCCTTCCGTCCCTCGCGCCGGCAGCCATAGCCTGCCCATGCCGCTCACTGCCACTTGTACCACCTATACCAGGGAACAGCTTCTAGGGTGGGAACCACGTGGCCCCCCACCCCCTGAAGCCAGGCTTCTGACTAGTCTAGTCTGAGACCACATTCAGCAAGTTCTGGATCCAGCCCTGAGACTCCGGTCTGGTCAGCGGCGAAGAGGATGCCGGGCTGGAGCCCGGGTGAGGCTATGGAAAAAAGACCTATGTTCAGCCATCCCCTCAGTCCTCCTGGCAAATGTCCAATCCCTTCCTAACAAAATGGACGAGCTGCGCCTCCTCTGCGATAGGAGAACTCCGGCCCTCTGCTTCACGGAGACATGGCTACATGAGGACATCCCCGAGAACGCCCTCCTTCTCCCAGGCTTCAGCATCATCCGAGCAGACAGGAACCCTGTCCTCTCAGGGAAAAAAAGAGGGGGTGGCATCTGCTTTTACATCAGCTCCTCATGGTGCCCTACCCCCACGATACTCGATAGGAAGTGTTCTCCGGACTTGGAGCTACTACTAATCAACTGCAGGCCGCCATACTCACCACGGGAGTTTTCCTCTTACTTCCTTGCTGGAGTGTACATACCACCCGATGCCGTCGTCAAATCTGCACTACTGGTCCTAAGCGAGTCCATCTCGCAGTGGAAGATATAAGGCCGCCACTAACTACAAGCCCCAACCCCAGCATGCAACACCCAGCCTGACACTAGCGGAAGAACTCAGCAGATTCTACTGCAGGTTCGAGAACCAGGGAACACCGGAGGGAAACCTGGCACCGGCTCCCCCTCCTCTGTGCCCTGCAAACATCCATAGCCTGCCCTCTCCCTCGGTGGTGAGTGAGGCTGAGGTCATGCGCCTCCTATCAACACTAAATGCCAGGAAAGCCTCCGGCCCCGATGGAGTATCTCCAGCCTGCCTAAAAACCTGCTGTCGGCAACTTGCTCCCATCCTCTCTGCCATATTCACCAAGTCCCTAGAGGTAAGCAAGGTCCCCGCATGCTTCAAGAGGTCCACCATCATACCTGTCCCCAAGAAACAAGGGGTCTCCGAACTTAACAACTTTAGGCCCGTGGCCCTGACGTCCATTATCATGAAAACCATGGAGCGGTCCTAGCCCACCTTAAGCTCTCCACATCGCCTCACCTAGACCCCTACCAGTTTGCCTACAGGGCGAACAGGTCCACCGATGATGCAATCAACATCTGTCTGGAACTCATCAACGACCACCTTGACAGGCCAGACACGTACGCTAGGATACTACTCCTGGACTTCAGCTTGACCTTCAATACCATCTGCCCACGCATTCTCCAACGGGACCTGGCCTACAACTCTGGATCACGGACTTTCTCACCAACAGGTCCCAAGTCGTCAGACTTGGCGATATCTACTCCCAAGCTGCAACCACGAACACAGGTGCTCCTCAGGGCTGCGTCCTGTCACCACTGCTGTTCTCCCTCTACACAAACAGCTGCAAATCTGAGGCAGACTCTGTCAAGGTCATCAAGTTTGCTGATGACACCACCATCATTGGCCTTGTCACCAAGGATAATGTCCAGGAGTATCGTCAGCAGGTGAAGAGAATCTGCAACTGGAGCAAGGAGAACAGGCTGGTGCTTAACACCGCAAAAACAGTTGAACTAATTACTGACTTCAGGAAGTCTGCTCACACCCCACCTCCAATTTATATTGACGGCACTGAGGTAGCCAGGGTGCCCTTTGCCCGGCTCCTGGGTACTACCATCTCCAGTGACCTAAGCTGGAAGCCCAACATCACTGCCACCCAATGGAAAGCCCAGCAGAGACTTTATTTCCTCCGTCAGCTGAGGAAGTTCGGCATGACTCAAGTAATTCTAACCAGCTTCTACTCCGCCACCATCGAGTCGATCCTCTGCTCTTCCATCCTGGTCTGGTATGCCGGCGCCACCACCAGCGACAAGGACATACTACAGCGCGTCATCAGGTCGGCGGAGAGGATCATTGGGTGCCCCCTCCCCTCACTTGCCCTATTACACAACAAAAGGCTGAAATCCAGGGCGCTGAGGATTGCCAACGATCCCTCACACCCAGGCCACTGCTACTTCAGCCGGCTGCCACTGGGCCGGAGGCTACGGGCCATCTACACAAAAACCGCGAGACATAGGAATTCCTTCTTCCCCTCAGCGGTCAACCTTCTAAATTCTCTCCACATACTACCATCAATTCAGGCCCCAACGGACTGCGGGGCCGGCCACGCGATGGCTGATCAGCTGACCGGACCAACTGGCCCATAAGACTAACTGCCAGACACCTCAGGTCGCACCGGGGACTGTGATGCATATTTTGTTATTTTTGTTATATTGGAATGTGGTAATGTAATGTATACTTGATGCCTTGCTGTCGCTGCTATCTATTTATGTCTCTCCCTGGGCTATATGTATTGTGCCAAGAATAATTCCGGGCATGACCCAGTCATGCTTGGCGAAATAAACGATTCTGATTCTGATTCTGAACTGCTAGTGTTTCTCAACATTTTATTGGTATGTACCTCTTTTAAAACCCTGTACTTACCAAGTACCCCCTAGCATAGTAAACATTATCACAAGTACCCCTTGACAAATATATATTTAATCCTAGTACATAATAATTGGTTCTAAACAGTTTCCAATAATTTACTGTTGCTTTTAATTAGCTAAAACACTAATTTGGTGTTGTTTAAATAAGATGTATCATTTTCTGAAACTCTAAATTTGTTTTTCTTGATTAAGTATATCAAGCCCGAGTACCCCCTGGAACCATCGGAACCATCAGAAATACCCCCTGGGGTACGCGTACCTCACTTGGTGCTAGTACAATTCCCATATCTTGGCAGTGAGTAGCAATAAAACCCAAGTCCTGTGAAAAAAGCAACAAAAATAGTATATGCAGCGGAGAGGTGACCAGTCTAGGATTCTACTGTCAGAAGAGACTGGGAATTAGCATAAAAGATGCAAACTGCAGATGCGACTGTAGTAGGAAAGCTGAACAGTTGAGTACATGCAGTCAAGGATTGGAACCTGGACCAATCTGTGGCAGCAGACTAAAGATGGACAATGAGATGCTACAAATATTGAGTTGATGATTTTTTTAATTTAAATTTTAGTGGTTAGCGCTCTCGCCTCGCAATGCTGGGTCCCTGGTTCGAATCCCAGCCGTGTCTGTGTGGGGTTCCTCCGGGTACTCCGGGTTTCCTCCCACATCCCAAAAACATACAGATAAGTTAATTGGCTTCTCCCTAAAATTGGCCCTAGACTACGATACGTATACTACTGCACAATACATACAGTACATAGACCTATGGCTATGGTAGGGACTAGATTGTGAGCTTCTCTGAGGGACAGTTAGTAACAAGACTATATACTCTGTACAGCGCTGCGGAAGATATCGGCGCTATATAAATACTAAATAATAATACTAAATAATAATGATAAATGTATACAGTTTGGTATTGAACTAATCAAAAATAATCAAATCAGCTACTGTATTTTATAGGCCCAATTCCAAGTTGCAGAACATTAACATAAAAACTGCCTTGTATTGACCTCTACAGCATGGCTTAGTCCATTGTTCCTCTCGTTACCCTGCCTACTGAAAGCCACTCCATCATTCACTGCAACATCATCCCTCCTCCCTTTCTCATAGCAGCATTACGTGATGCACTGTACAGCTCTCATTAACCACAGTATCATCTGCAGGATTTAGCTTGATTGTGATATGAGATACACATAGTGCGTGTGTAAACACTTTTAGACATGGGACAAATTTTGAAATGGAAAATATCCCAAAAACAGGAATCCTGTAGTCACATGAACGTTTTAGGTCTGATTCACAAAGCAGTGCTAACCCAGTTAGAGACTTTAGGCGTGATAACCATTGCACCACGCTGGTGAAAAGCTAGTTTAGGCGTGATAAGGTTAGGCGTGATAAGTTTAGCCGTGATAAGTTTAGATAAGTTTAGATCGCGTGCAAAGTCCCGCACGCAAAGCAGCACCATTAGACTCTATGCGAAGTGCACCAGACTTTGCTAGCGCAAAACTTTTGATCAGCTGTGCACTGCAGTGCTAACCCAGTTGGTGCTATAGTTATCACGCCTAAACTTATCACGCCTAAACTTATCACACCTAAACTTATCACACCTAAGCTTATCACACCTAAACTTATCATGCCTAAACTGAGTTTAGGCGTGATAAAGGGCTTTTCACCAGCGTGCTAACTGTTAGCACTGCTTTGTCAATCAAGCCCTTTGTCTGTCTATACAAAAGCGCTGTCAAAAATTAAAGAGACATAGAGGTATATTCATGAATGCCAGTAAAATTATAGTGCATGCACAGGGCAATAACATTTTAGGGCCCTTTTCCACTAGCAATCACAAACGCCAGCGATTGCGATTTTTCATTAATTCTGTTATGCGATTGCGATTTTCATTTGCATTGCATTATGATTGTAAAAATCGCTCCAGAAAGCGATTGCTATTTGCGATTTCCAAATCGAATCACTGTAGCGGAAAATACTTAAATTAAATTAAAAATCAATAACGATCTGCTATTTTGCGATTCAGCAATCGCAATTGCTCTAGTGGAAAAGGGCCCTTACTGGTATTTATGCAACTGCTGTGGTGTGTGTGTTACATAGTTACTGTAAGATCCGGTGGCCGCACATGGCTTTTGATTTCATTACCTCCCAGAATATAATGGATTAGAGTTTCAAGGGGCATGTTAAATAATATAGAGGACAACGGGCACCCCTGTCTAACTCCTTTAGTTATTTTAAAGCTTTCTGTTATGAGGCCATTTATCTTAACACACGCAGTTTGATTCTCAAATAAGTCCCTTAATCTGTTAATGAACTGTTCCCTAGCCAAAACTTGTCTATAGCAGAAAATAGAAAAGTGGGAAAGCCTATTAAAGGCTTTCTGCACACCTATTGCCAATATAAAGCTTCTTTACTTTGTAACCAGCATGAATGGATTATCATTTAACTGTCACCCCTTCCTAAAGCTACTTTGTTGAACACCTAGAGGCTTGTCTATAATGTTTAAAGGGAATCTGAAGTCAAAATAATTTTATGAGATAATGCATATATGCACATATATATGGTGTGTACTACGGAAACAGTAAATTCGGGCGCCTGAGGCTAGTGGACAAATCGGGCGCCGCCATTCACTCCTATAATAAATATCGTTTAATGGGCGCCCGATAGGAAAAAAGGGCGCCGGTGAAAAATAACGTTTTAAAAGCGGCGCCCGGAGACTTAATGTTTTATTACTGCTTCTCATGATTACACATTATTTAATGATTTATACATTTTTAAATATTATTTTTAAACGAAAAACAGTACAATATTTTTTTTCAAACATTATTTTTAAACGAAAAACAGTACATTTTTTTTTTACATTATTTTTAAACGAGAAAACCAACAGGGGGGTCTTAGGTTTAGGCACCAACAGGGGGGTCTTAGGTTTAGGCACCAACAGGGGGGGTCTTAGGTTTAGGCACCAACAGGGGGTCTTAGGTTTAGGCACCAAAAGGGGGGTCTTAGGTTTAGGCACCAACAGGGGGGTCTTAGGTTTAGGCACCAACAGGCGGGTCTTAGGTTTAGGCACCAACAGGGGGGTCTTAGGTTTAGGCACCAACAGGGGGGTCTTAGGTTTAGGCACCAACAGGGGGGTCTTAGGTTTAGGCACCAACAGGGGGTCTTAGGTTTAGGCACTAACAGGGGGGTCTAGGGGTTAGGGGTAGGTACAGGGAGGGTTACTTAGGCACCAACAGGGGGGGGTCTTAGGTTTAGGCATCAACAGGGGGGTCTAGGGGTTAGGGGTAGGTACAGGGAGGGTTACTTAGTAAAAAAAAATTTTTAACGTTATTATACGTTTCAGTATTTAAACGAAAAATTAACGTTTTTACAATTGCCGATTTAATGCACATTATTTAATGATTTATAACTTTAAAAAACATTAATTTTAAACGAAATACAGTACAATACATTTTTAAACGTTATCCATGCTTATCGTTAAAAACCCGGCGCCCTTTTTTCCCAGCGCCCCTTTTTAACGTACGCGTGTACTACAGCTAAGGAATAGAACATTAGTAGCACAGCAACCAGTCTCATATTGTTTCCAATACAGGAGAGTTAAGAAACTTATCTTGTTAGCTATGCAAAAGAGCTTCTCTGAGCTCTCCTTAGTCAGCTAAAGTGCTGTTTTCTGAGGCACTTATACTTCAAAGAAACAGTGACATGCAGCTTCAGATTTTTACTGGAGGGAAATGTAAAAGGTCATTAGTCCTGCTCTGTTTCATATTTTAACCACTTCAGCCTACAGGGTTGAGATTTTTTTTTTTTTACATCTGAGCAACTTTCACCTCCCATTCATTTGCCAATAACTTTATCACTACTCATCACAATGAATTGATCTATATCTTGTTTTTTCCGCCACCAATTAGGCTTTCTGTGGGTGATACAATTTGCTGAGAATTAATTTATTCTAAATCCATTTTAACATGAATATTAAGAAAGAAATGGAAAAAAAATAATTATTGCTCAGCTATTGGCCATTATAATTTGATATTAATACTGGCCACCATAATTAAAACATATGTACTTTATTTACCAATTTCTCCCGCTTATTACACCATTTAAATTATGTCCCTATCACAATGTATGCCTATCACAATGTATGGCGCCGATATTTAATTTGGAAATAAAGGTGCATTTTTTCAATTTGCATCCATCACTATTTAGAAGCCCATAATTTAATAAATCATATTGATATACTCCTTTGACATGAATATTTAAAAAGTTCAGACCCTTAGGTAACTATTTATGTATTTTTTTTATTATTATTATTGTAATTTTTTATTTTATTTTTTTATTAAAACTCTTATGTGGGTATTTTTTGGTGTGGGAGGTAAAGAGGGGATTTTAAATGTTTAAACATGTATTTATTTAATAAAATGTGGTTTGGGGTGTAGTTTTACTATTTGGCCACAAGATGGCCACAGTCAAAAAGTCCTGGGAGCGATCGATCTCGCTCCTAGGAAGAAGAAAGAAGACCAGGAACTTTTTTAGTTCAGAAAAGAGATGCTGTCGGCTTTTCTCCGGGGGGGGGGGGGGGGGGGGGGAATTGAAAATTGCGCAAAAGTTGGACCAGCGCATCACTAGGCCGCCTCCGAATGGCCTACAATTCGGAGGCGGCCTGGTGATGCGCTGATCCACCTTTTGCGCAATTTTCGATTTTACTTGGTAGCGCACCCAGGCTATGCATATGCATAGGTTAGAATTTAGTTAGTGTTAGGTCCCCTCCCATAGGGGGGTGACTTCTCCGCAGTGGGAGGGACGAGTACTTAACAAGTTGCATGCAAGCTGTTACAGGAAACCAACATCCTCCAGTGGTAGACAGTTTATGTGTATGCTAGGTGTGTATTTTATCCCACAAGTGGGGCTTGCACTCTCTTGCAGGTAGGCACTTATCTGTTTTTAAGTAGCGCTGTTCATTTCTTTGCTATGTAATAATTTAATTCATTTTTGGTCAGCTGCTCCCACTTAGCACCCTTGCTTTTGGTGTATATGCAGAGCTTCTGTTTGGGTTCAAGGTGCGTTTGCAGTTTCTGGGGGGGCTCATCGCACCTCTGATTGTAGGCCATTTGGAGGCAGCCTGGTGATGCGCTGATCCACCTTTTGCGCTAGTAGAGAAACATATTTTCCTGATGAAAACTGAGGGAGAGGGGATATTGAATTTGTCTGCAGAGGAGTGTGATGCCCTCAATCTGCTAGCGTCCTGTGCAGATTGGTCGGTTAAACTGTCTGATAACAATGGCAGTGTGGTCATTTTGGCTATAGTGAACTATCGGGTGATGTGCATGGATCTAATCGGGCGGCGGGAGTGCTATGTGAGAGCCTCGGCTTCCAGAGCTAGACAATGCCAAACCAAATTGTTTTCAATCATAGATGCTGCCTTGAAGAAGGATATAATTACTGATACTGTTGCACAGTTTTTGAAGGTATCATATCCTATTTTACTGACATTTTATGCACTACTCAAGGTGCATAAACAGCTGGATAACCCTCCCGGGTGCCCTATAGTGTCCGACAGGGGATCTTTAACGGAAAAAGTCAGCATCTATATTGATCGACATTTACAACCGCACTTACAGAGTCTATCGTCCTACATTAAGGACACAACCCATCTTCTGAGAACTCTTGAAGATTTGCAGGTCCCTGCTGGGACTTTGCCTCAAAGCCCTCTATTTGAGTATTCCCTATGGCCCTGGGGTCCAGGCTGTTGCCTCATTTTTGGGTGAATGTGGTGTTCAGGATGCTGCGCTCAATGTTTTTTACTTGAGTCACTTAAGTTCCTTTTTACTAACAATTTTTTTACGTTTGAAGCCAACCACTACATCCAGGTGCAGGGTGCTGCGATGGGAACTACGTGTGAACCATTGTACTCTAACCTGTACCTGGGGGAGTGTGAATGCCATATTTTTGGGGACAAGGGTCTCGCGTTGTACCTGCACCACATTTTGGCATGGCACAGGTACATTGATGACATCCTCGTCCTCTGGACGGGCACCTCGGATCAAATGGTTGAATTTGTAGAACATCTCAATGTAAATGTAATGAATTAGCATTTTACTGTGGAATATAGCCCAACTAGGATACCCTTCTTGGATGTTTTCATCTCCATTGATGATCAAGGTAATATCTCAACAAATCTTTATAGAAAGGCAATGGCCAGCAATGCGCTTTTACGTGCAGACAGTTTCCATCCTCCACTATCCACACTGGGTATCCCAGTGGGGCAATATCTTCAAGCCTGGCATAATTGCTCACAGGATAAGACATTTTTTATGGCAAGTGGAGAGCTTGCACAGAAGGTTTTGGGTGAGAGGTTATCCCGATAAGCATCTGTGGAGGGCTTTTAGTTGGGCCAAAAAGAGCAAAGCACCCTGAGCTTAGCCACATTGTTATGAACCATTGGTATCTATTGTTGTACGACCCTGAGGTACCCACAAGTTATGCCTCCCTCTACCACGATTACATTTTGCAGGGCTAGATCCCTGAGGGACACACTTGTCCACAGCCTTTTTTCGGGATCCACCCCTAGAGTACACTATAGAGTCACGGGCACCTATACATGTGGGGGTTGTGACTATTGCTGTTACATTCAGTTTGGTAGAAAGATAGTTTTGCCTGGCTGCAAAACTATACAATTTGCAACTTGTAAAACTGAGTTTATTTAGTTTAGAGAAAAGACACCTTAGAGGGGATCTAATTAACATGTATAAATACATCAGAGGGCAATATAAAAGCTTGGCGGATGAGCTTTTTGTCTCTAAGCCTTCACAAAGGACTAGAGGACATAATCTGCGCATGGAGGAAAAGCGTTTTAGCCATTTATTTAGGAAAGGGTTCTTTACAGTAAGAGTGATTAAGATGTGGAATGCATTGCCACAGGAAGTAGCTATGACAAATTCTATATCTGCATTTAAAGGGGGCTTGGATGCTTTTCTTGCGTTAAAAGACATCCATGGCTATAGTTACTAGGTAATGCCCAGTAGTGTTGATCCAGGGATTTTATCTGATTGCCATCTGGAGTCGGGAAGGAATTTTTTCCCTTTTGGGCTAATTGGACCATGCCTTGTAAGGGTTTTTTGCATTCCTCTGGATCAACAGGGATATGTGAGGGAGCGGGCTGGTGTTGTACTTTGTTTTCTGGTTGAACTCAATGGACGTATGTCACCACAGATCCCAGCATGCCCCTCCTCCAAATATGTTTTCCCTGAGGGCCCCAGAGCAGGCTGGTGAACCCCCTCCTTGTCTCTCCCAGTGAATAGTGGTCCCCCGGAGCTTCTGAGTATTCGCAGCGGTGCACACAAACACCTGTCCAGCTGGCACGCTCATCTGTGCATTTTTCTATCTTCGCAGGCGCCTCATCTCTTGGCCGCTTGAGTACATGCTTTCAGGTCACAGAGATGAGGCACCCATGAAGATGAAGCACACAGAGGAGCAAGCTGGCTGGACAGGTGAGTGCGTTCCACTGAAAATGTTCTGCAGGGGACCCTGGGGGCCACTATTCACATTGGATGAGGCCTGGGGGCCCAGCAGCCATCTCTGATGCCCTGGGGGACAACCCAGTATTTGTAGGGGGGTATCATTGTTGGAACTTGGGTATTGATGTGTGTATGTGTGTTGGAGGGGATGGGGGGTGCGGCTGGGAACAGACGGCCTTGGGTGGTAAGAAGTACAAGTCCGGCCCTGGGGAGGATGGATAGAAGGCAGCCCGGAAGGTCAAGCGACTGCTGCTTGGTGTGCTGCTCATTCATTATGGTGTGTGTGCTGGGGGGTAGGTTGCTTGATGCCCCTGATCTGTGCCACATGCCTGAGCAGCCAGGAGGCGAGGGTATTGCAGCTGCATTCCCATAGAGCAGAGCACGACCCCCCCCCCTTTTACCAGTCATCCCTATTGTTGTCCAGCAGGGTGGCCTGCATCTCTCCACAGTGCATGTCAGGCCTCCCTGACAGCGGTGCAGCCCCGTGCACGGCAGGTTCCACTCTCCAAGCACCGTGAGCCCCGGCCACCACCGATCCAAAGTCCAGTCATGCCAGACAACGCAGAGAGCTCAGGAGGAGGCCGCAGCACAGAATGCTGCACACCAGGTGGGCACGCAGTCAGGTGGACTGGCAGCGGCAGAAGAATCTATAGTAGCTCCCCAATTGCTGGCTAACTTTTACTGAAGCCCCTGCACATACTAGGGGGACATAGGTACCTATACTGAGGGACTCCTGTACCTAGCTATCTTATACTGGGCAACATTTGTACCTTGCTAACCTATACTGGGGGACACCTATACCTAGCTAGCCTATATGGGCCCGGGTGGTGGTGGGGGGCCCAGGCCTGATGATGTGTGAGGGGCCCCAAAATTTCTGATGGTGGCCCTGGTGTTTGTTAGCGGCCGATGCTAGCAGCGGCCTTAAAAATTCAGGAATCCACATGGAGTCCTGGACCCTGTTGGTGGTGGCGGAGAAGGCAGTCAAGCGGCCTGCAGGCAGAGATGCTGTGTGGGGACTGGGGACCGACTTAGTCTTGGGGCAGGCAGTCACACAGCATGCAGGCAAAGATGCTGTGTGTGGGGACTGACTTAGTCTTCGGGCAGGCCTGACCGTGCTTTATAGACCATGTGGTCAGATGGACCCTTGACCCAACGCTGTATGACACCACTTGCCTTTCAACATCACGGTACAGTTTGGGTATCGCCTTTTTTGAGAAATAATTGTGGCCTGGTATCTTCCACTGCGGTGTGTGGCTTTGCTTTTGCGTGCTGCTTTTCCTCTAGTGGTCATCCCATTGCAGTTTGTGCTTTGTCATCATGTACCTTCATAAGGAAGTTGTCCCTACGTGGCTCTTGGTCTTTCCACGGCTCAATTTTCGGTGGCAGAGGGTACAGATGGCATTGCTCTCATCTGAGGCAGACACACAAAAAAATTTCCACACCACTGAGCCCTAGGATGATGGCGCTTTGGTGGCTGCCGACTGAGTGTTAAGTGGGGTGCCAGAATCAGAGCAGGAGGACGAAGATATGTCACGGTTCCATGCGGAAGCTTAGGAAGATGAGGTGTTCTGTGTTAAATAGTCAACTACGTCCTGGCAATCTTGGGGGTTGATGGCACGTGCCTGCTGGGACAGACAGGGCTGTATATGCAAGTGTCAGTGGGCCACACAAAAAAAAAAACAACACAAGAACATTAGCCCTCAAAAGAGCTGTTTTGGGGTGCTTTTTAGCAACACATATCAGCAAGGAGCAAGCTAACAGACCACCTATCACTTTTCCTATCTTTCCAATGTCTCTCCCTTCTCTCACTAATACTGCAGCACACAGAGTGAGAACATGGCCAACGCCGCTGCCTTATATAAGGGAGGGGGGGGGGGCGCAAATACGTTTGCATGCGAACCGTTCGGGCCATCACTAATTCATATGTTTGTGTTGGGTGTGCAGGTAATTTTTCAGGTGACATGTACCCATGAACAGAAAGCTTTTTGTGCTCCCCTTTTTTATCTATTTTATACATATTTGGATTTATTTATATGTAGGCAATTTATGGAAAAGTTTTGATTTACCTGTCCCAAATATCATCAGTGATCTAATTTTTAGGGTGCTGTGGGTTGATTGGCTCGTCGCACCTTGTTCCACTGATTCAGGGGAACTTCTGGGCTGTTTGTTCTTTAGCCTGATAGCGCTATTTCTAAGTGCTGGGCCAATATGGATCTGGACTCGCTGTCATTGTGGAAGGCGATTACACTTTAAAATTAATTCTTCCAAGTTCGATTCCATTTTGAATCAGTCTTAATATAGTGATATTGTCTGTGACACACATGCCAGCGGTTTAGTCATCCACTTCCGACTCTTTGGTATATATTACGAGGAGGACGTCTCATTTTTTAAATTAGAATGCAGCTCAGATATATTGATGAGACGCTTTGTTGAAGGTAACCCTTTGTAGGATAAGGTGAAGGGTGAGTACCAAGCTACCTAGTGTAGTAACAACATTCACAGGTTCAGGATGCTACTGCGATTGTTTTCTTTCATTCTTTGTAGCACTTGGTATAAAGAAAAGGTAGAAATATAGAAACACATAAGTTGTATGATTGACTGTGTGGGTTTCTGCATATGTCTGTGTTAGGAATCATGTTTTGATTCTAGTGATCCTGCTTTCTCTGTTATCATTCACTGGCAGGAAGTATTAAAGTATGATAGTGTAAAGGTACCCCTACAGCGGGGGATGAGATGGCAAGCATATTCGACCATCAGATAGATCCCTGTCTGAGGGGACCTATTGCGCAGTGGGATATAATGCTGCCAGTGTACTACATGAAATCTATTGGAAATCTGTGGTGTCGCCTCCACCTGCCAGACCCCTCCTAGTCTTCCACAGGCTGTGTAAAGCAATGGAGCGGAGCTTAAAGAGGAACTGTAGTGAAAATAATGTAATGAAAAAATGCTTAATTTTAACAAATTTTAAATGATTTAGTCAGTGATTGCCAATTGTAAAACCTTTCCACTCCCTGATTTACATTCTGAAATGTATCACATGGCAACATTTTTATTGCTGGCAGCTGATCTCTGTGTAAGGAGATGCTGCTTTTTTAGCAGTACCTAGGTGCTGACATTACACTCTAGGAGGGGTTTCACCACAATATCAGCCACACAGAGCTCCCTCATGATCTGTCTGAGAAAATGTAAAGATTTCTCATGGGAAAGAGGGTATCAGCTACCGACTGGGATGAAGTTCAATCCTTGTTTACAGTTTCTCTTTAAAGGACTTCCGATGCAAACATTAAAAACTACTTTTTACTCACCTGGGGCTTCTTTCAGCCCCAAGCAGTCGTCTCAGTCCCTCGCCGCATCCCTGGTCCTCTTCGGTGTCCCCGCTGGCTGCCCGCAATGATGGCGCCCCGTCAGCGAGGTCGACTATTCTGTGCCTGCATGTCTATGTCATCTGGCGCGTACTGCACCTGCGCACAACTACTGCACAGGCACAGTACGCGCAAGATGATGTGGATGTGCAGGCACTCGCAAAAGAGTTTGCCATCATTGTAAGTGGCTCAGGGACACTGAAGAGGACCAGGGCTGCGGCGAAGGACTGAGACTGCTGTTCAGGGCTAGAAGAAGCCCCAGGTGAGTAAAAAGTAGTTTTTAATGTTCGTATCGGAAGTCCTTTAAGCTCACCTATCCACAGGTGCACATCCTCCAGTGTCCTGTGCCTTCTCTCTATCGCTGCCTGTACCACATGACCTGATACATGTACGTGCCATCAGGTCAAGGGGTACAGGTGCCCCAGCAGTGATAGAGAGATGACACGAAACACAGGAGGAGTGCACCAGTAGATAGGTGAGCATAAACTCTGCTGCAACACTCACTATGAGCCTGAGGGGTTACATAACACATGGGGGGACCAGCTGTCCGAAAATCGAATTCTGCTACCACCACACACTCGACTGCCCCCTTTTGAGTGAGAACTTTACAGATTGATAGTTAATTGATTTTGTCTGGAAATCATTGCGATCGAATCTGCCAGAGATCAATTCTGCAAATCAAGTAACATATGGTCACCTTAAAGGACAACTGAAGTGAAAAGGAATTGGAGGCTGCCATATGTATTACCTTTTAAACAATACCAGTTGCCTGGCAGTACTGATAATCTATTTGGCTGCAGTAGTTTCTGAATACCAGAAGCAAGCATGCCAGATCCGACAATAACGTCAGAAATACCTTATCTGCATATACATGTCATACTCTTGAGGAGGGTGTAGACATGTGTCTTTAGTTGTTTAGAGGGAGCGACCACATCCTAGAGAGACTGGCAGTGGCGTAGCTAAGGAACTGTGGGCCCCAATGCAAGCTTTACCATGGGACCCCAAAGCACTCTATACATAACAATTGATACGGCACACCAAAACCTGCCAATGGCAACTACAGTGTCAGAGGTGCAAGAAGGGGATGAGGAACAGCTTATTAATGATTACCACTATTCAATGCATCTATAGAAGTGATTATTATGAGCACAGGACCAATAGAGAGCTAATACTGTAGTTTGAGGGAGGGCCCTTCGGGGCCCCTTTGGCCCAACGGCCCTGATGCGGTTGCAACCTCTGCAACCCCTATTGCTATGCCCCTGGAGACTGGTCATCAATCCAAGTGCAGGACGGGTTTTCCCCACATGCGCTGCAGGTAGTTGCCACCACTGTCCCGCCCAGGCAGCTTCTTCAGGCGGCGGAAGTGTGGGGGCGGTGCCAGGCAGAAGCAAGGATAGAAGAGTGCGTATGGCCTGCCGCCGCCCGCCTTACCGTTGCCTGTCTGGAAACACGGCCACCGTGCTGCGTCCCCTGATCAGCAGGATAGCCAGGTAAGTGGTATTGCTTAAAAAGAAATAAATATGGTAGCCTTTTTCTTTGGACAAAATTAACTAAATTATCTGTTAACCACTTGCCGACCAGGGGATTTTTCAGTGATCGGTGCTGCGTGGGCTCTGCAGCCCGCAGCACCGATCAGGAGTGCAGCAGGGCGATCAGACTACCCCCCTTTTTTCCCCACTAGGGGGATGTCCTGCTGGGGGGGTCTGATCGCCGCCGGCTGCATTTGCTTAGCGGGGGGGAGGGGCTCTTCAAAGCCCCCCTCCGCAGCGTTCTCCGCCGTCTCGCCCGCTCCCTCCCTCTCCCTCCCCCTGTGAGCTGCGCAGGACGGATTTCCGTCCTGCGCCTTGAAGGATAGGCTTCAGCTTCAGAGGCCGGGGATCGCCGATCTGCCTTACGGCGCTGCTGCGCAGCAGCGCCGTATGATGTAAACAGCGGGGATTTCTTCCCCGCCTGTTTACATTTTGCCGGCGAGCCGCGATCGGCGGCTCTCCGACTGTTCACGGAGACACCCTCCGTGAACTGACATGGAAAGGCCGCTCGATCGTTTCCATGGTAACCCGCAGACGACCAGTTTACGCCAATCGGCGTTAGCTGGTCGTCAAGAGGTTAAAGAGAACCCGAGGCGAGGTTTTGACAATGCACTCCACGTACAAAGCCTGGGTCTGCCTATACTGCCCAGCCTCTGTTGCTATTTCAATCCCTCCTAAGTTCCCCCTGCACGCTGCAATCCCCCATAAATCACAGCTGCGCTGTGCAGGCTGTGTTTACATCTGTACTGTCACTCTGCATGCTCCCCCCCACCTCCTGCATAGCTCCGGTCCCGCCCGCGTCCCTTCCCTCCAATCAGTGTAGAGGGAAGGGACACGGGCGGGGACCGGAGCTATGCAGGAGGTGGGGGGAGCGGCAGACTGACAGTACAGAGATAAACACAGCCCGCTGTGACATGCTGTGTGTCGACAGCGCGGCTGTGATTTATGGGGCATAGCAGAGCGCAGGGGAGGCTTAGGGGGGATTGACATAGCAACAAAGGCTGGGCAGTATAAGCAGACCCAGCCTCTGTATGTGGATTGCATTGTCAGAACCCCACCTCGGGTTCTCTTTAAAGAGACTCCGTAACAAAAATTGCATCCTGTTTTTTATCATCCTACAAGTTCCAAAAGCTATTCTAATGTGTTCTGGCTTACTGCAGCACGTTCTACTATCACAGTCTCTGTAATAAATCAATGTATCTGTCAGACTTGTCGGCCTGTGTCTGGAAGGCTGCCAAGTTCTTCAGTGTTGTGGTTCTGTGATGAATCTCCCCCTTCCAGGCACCTCTATGCACACTGCCTGTGTATTATTTAGATTAGAGCAGCTTCTCTCTTATCTTTTACAAGCTGGATAAATCATCCTCTGAGCTGGCTGGGCTTTCACATACTGAAGAATTACAGACAAGAACAAAGCTGTTTGCAGGAGAAAAAAGAGCAGCCTGAAACTTCAGTGCATGAGAACAGGGGGAAAGAAACACACAAATGATCTCTTGAGATTCAAAAGGAAGGCTGTATACAGCCTGCTTGTGTATGGATGTATTTTCTATGTGTGGACATACTGTACATCAACCTACTTCCTGTTTTGGTGGCCATTTTGTTTGTTTATAAACAAACTTTTAAAAACTGTTTTTAACCACTTTTAATGCGGCGAGGAGCGCCGAAATTGTGACAGAGGGTAATAGGAGATGTCCCCTAACGCACTGGTATGTTTACTTTTGTGCAATTTTAACAATACAGATTCTCTTTAAGTGCTTTTCTCCCATGGGACTCAAAGTGCTTGTAAATGTTTGCCCCTAGGCCATAAGAATGAGCTGATGATGCTTATCATTTTTTTTTGGCTTGGTAAAGGTTTCCTTTTTTTTTAATCTATTTAAAAAATGTACGTTGACGATGTATATGCATTTTTAAATGTTAATGATAACAGGGATGTAAAGAGGAAGTGTCGCTAAAATCTTAAAACACATACAAATAAGAAGTACATTTCTCACAGAGTAAAATGAGCCATACATTACTTCTCTCCTATGTTGCTGTCACTTACAGTAGGTATTAGAAATCTGGCATTACCGATAGGTTTTGGCTAGTCCATCTCTCCATAGGGGATTCTCAGCATGGCCTTTATTCTTTATAAAGACATTCCCTGAAAAAGATTTATTTAAAGATGCTGTCCAGCCTCTCTGCTTGCTGCACACTATTTTGACAGTTGGCCGGAGCAACTGCCATTCTCTAAGTGCTTTTAAAAATAAAGTAAACCCTGAGACCGCCCCTATGAGAAGATGGGCTAGTCCAAAATCTGTCGGTAATGATTTCTACTACTTACTGTAAGTGACAGCAACATAGGAGAAAAGTAATTTATGGCTCATTTTACTCTGGGAGAAATGTACTTCTTATTTGTATGTGTTTTAAATTTTAGGATTCTTGCGACACAGTTCCTCTTTAACCTCTTGACGACCAGCTAATGCCGATTGTCGTAAACTGGTCGTCTGCGGGTTACCATGGAAACGGCCGCTCGATCGAGCGGCCTTTCCATGTCAGTTCACGGTGGGTGTCTCCGTGAACAGCCGGAGAGCCGCCGATCGCGGCTCGCCGGCAAAATGTAAACAGGCGGGGAAGAAATCCCCGTTGTTTACATCATACGGCGCTGCTGCGCAGCAGCGCCGTAAGGCAGATTGGCGATCCCCGGCCTCTGATTGGCCGGGGATCGCCGGCATATGATAGGCTGAAGCCTATCCTTCAATGCGCAGGACGGAAATCCGTCCTGCGCAGCTCACAGGGGGAGGGAGAGGGAGGGAGCGGGAGAGACGGCGGAGAACGCTGTGGAGGGGGGCTTTGAAGAGCCCCCCCGCTAAGCAACTGCAGCCGGCGGCGATCAGACCCCCCCAGCAGGACATCCCCCTAGTGGGGAAAAAAGGGGGGTAGTCTGATCGCCCTGGCTCACTCCTGATCGGTGCTGCGGGCTGGAGAGCCCACGCAGCACCGATCAGTGCAGAAAGCCCTGGTCGGCAAGTGGTTAAGAAGCTAAGGTCAATACTGAGTTCTGTTTGCCTTATACTTACTGAATAGAATTACCATCTTCTCTTCAAAAGTGCTCTGGTCCTGAACATATCCAAACCACCTTTGAGAACCATAACATTCAAATCTTCAGGATCATTCCCATGACCATATTTTTGCCGCTTCTCAACAAACCCTTTCTTCCCACTTGAGTAGCAAGTTGTTATTTATGATTGTTAACTACCATCCCGCATTTACATCTTTATTAAATGCGTTTTTAATGTAAAAGCTTAAAGGACAACTGAAACAAGAGGTATGTAGAGGCTGCCATATTTATTTCCTTATAAGCAGGGCAGTTTCTAGGCTAAACTGCACCCAGGGCGAGGATGTAAATATTGCGCCTGTGGACTCACGAACCCATACTACACTACCAGTATAGGTAGTCAGGTATGGGTGCACCCAGTATAGGTAGCCAAGCATAGCTGTTCCCAGTATAGGTAGCCATCTGTAGGTGCCCCAGTACAGATGTAGGTGCTCCTAGTATAGGTTAGCTAGGTATAGGTGCAGCCAGTATAAGTTAGCTAGGTATAGGTGCCACCAGTATAGGTTAGCTAGGTATAGGTGCTGCCAGTATAGGTTAGCTAGGTATAGATGCCTTCAGTATAGGTAGCTAGGTATAGGTTCAGCCAGTATAGGTTAGCTAGGTCTAGGGGCCTTCAGTATAGGTAGCTAGGTAAAGGTGCATTCAGTATTGGTAGCTAGGTATAGGCGCCTTCAGTATCGGTAGCTAGGTATAGGTGGCGCCAGTATAGGTTAGCTAGGTATAGGTGCCTTCAGTATAGGTAGCTAGGTATAGGTGCAGCCAGTATTGGTTACCTAGGTATAGGTGCCTTCAGTATAGGTAGCTAGGTATAGATGCCTTCAGTATAGGTTGCTAGGTATAGGTGCCTTCAGTATAGGTAGCTAGGTATAGGTGCCTTCAGTATAGGTAGCTAGGTATAGGTGCCTTCAGTATAGGTAGCTAGGTATAGTTGCAGCCAGTATTAATCAGCTAGTTATAGGTGCCTTCTCTATAGGTAGCTAGGTATAGGTGCAACCAGTGTATGTTAGCTTGATACAGGTCTCTTCAGTATAGGTCGCTAGGTATAGGTACCTTTGGTATAGGTAGCTAGGTATAGGGGCAGGGGAGTAGCTAGAAATTGTGGGGCCCCATAGCAAAGTTTTGGTTGAGGCCCCCTTCCCAAAAATAACAAGGCACCTTTGTGCCCCTTCCCTCCACACACCAATTTTAGGTAACTAGAGGGCCTCCCAGCATTAAGTAGCCCTTCTTTCAGTAAGGGTAGCCAGAGGAACCCCTTAGGTTGACCCCAGCATGGGTTGCCAAAAGTCCCCCCCCCCCCCCCCCCCACCAGTACAGGTAGCCAAAAATAGTGGTTGGGGTCATAAGATGTAGGCATTCTTAAGAAATGCCATCTGTCTCTACCTTATGGATATAAGTTAATTGGGTAATTTACATTCTCAGCCATCTACACTGCATATAGTCTATAGGCACTTAGATAAAATCATAGGGTGAAGGTACACAAGTACCACCTGGGCCCCCTCTGCTCCAGGGCCCCATAGCAGCTGCAATGGCTGCTATTGCTATTGCTACGCCCTTGTATAGGTGCCTTCAGTATCAGTGGCTTAGCAGTAGGGGGTGCAGAGGTTGCGACCGCATCGGGGCCCTTGGACCAGAGGGGCCCCAAGGGGCCCACCCTCATCCACAGTATTAGCTCCTTATTGGTCCTGTGCTGATAATATAATATTAACTTCTCTAGATGCTTTGAATAGTAGTGATAATCAACACATTGTTTCCTATCCCCTCCTTGCACCTCTGACACTGTGGTTGTCCTTGGCAGGTTTTGGTGTGCCGTATCAATTGTTATGTATAGAGTCCTTATGGGCCCCAATAGAAAGTAGGAAGTTTCGTCTGCGCAACTCACCTCTCTGTCCATTCCAATCGCCGCTCAGTGTGGCAGCGGTTCCCCCCCTATCACTGCGCCTCCCCTCCCTCACAGCGCTCAGGGCGGTCGCCCGCCTCGGCCACCCATAGAAATGGGGCTGCTTATAGGCAATACCAGTTTACTGGCAATCCTGCTGATTCTCTGCCTTTAATACTTTTAGCCATAGGCCCTGAGCAAGCATGCAGCAGATCAGGTATTTCTGACATTATTGTCATATATGACAAGATTAGTTGCATGCTTGTTTCCGGGGTTATTCATACACTACTGCAGCCAAATAGATCAGCAGGGCTGCCAGGCAACTGGTATTGTTTAAGAGGAAATCAATATGGCAACCTCCATATTCTTCTCACTTAAGTTATCCTTTAATGTAAAAGTTTGGACGCTGAGTCAGCCCATATGCTCAGCATAAAGGTAATCGCTACTGAAGGTTAATCCTTCAAGAAACCATTGCTAATGCAAATAAAAAGTATCACATATATGACTCCACTCAACCTCTCTTTTTGATGCAGTATTTACAATAACATGGCTACTGTAATTTAGATTTTAACTGAATGAAATAATTTAAAACTTCCAAGTGCTCCCATTTAATACAGTAATAATAATTCAATGCCTGTGCTTGTTATCACAAGTGCTGTTCTTGCTTGTTAGGAAAAATGATTCCACATTGTAGTGTGTATCTATTTTAAAAAATTATCCTATACTAGCCAACCCGCGTCGTAGCATACGCCGCATCTATCTATCTAATAGAGTACGTGCCTCAACCTTGAAGCAAGAAGAAGTAGGCTTTCCATGAGAAAATGTATGCGTGATCAAACACCAAGTTTAACCCTAGCAAGTCTGGCTTTGCAAATCCGGCCTAATTGGCTATTCATGAGGCAATGCTCATGCAAATATGCATTTGCTTTCTCATGCCAAACTATGCAGGGTCAAAAAACCAATACTGCAAAGTGGTTTCCAGGCAGTGAGAGAGCCTGGGACCCTGCGGTCCCCCCAGTTGTATAAAAAGGGGGCATTGGGAATCCTCCCCGTGGCGCTCCTGGAGGCCTGGAGCACACCAAAAACTGATAGCAGATCCGCAAAATGCTAGCAGATTTTGAAACGCTTTTTCTTATTTTTCTGTAGCATTTCACCTAGCATTTTGTAAAGCGTTTTTGGTGTAGTAGATTTCATATATTGTTACAGTAAAGCTGTTACTGAACAGCTTCTGTAACAAAAACGCCTGCAAAACCGCTCTGAACTGCCGTTTTTCAGAGCGGTTTGAGTTTTTCCTATACTTAACATTGAGGCGTATGAGTATGCGTTTCAGCAAAACGCCTCCCGCTCTGGTGTGCACCAGCCCATTGAAATACAATACCCAAGCGTATCCGCAGCCGCAAGTGGATCGCAAAACGCTGCCGAACCGCTCTGGTGTGCACTAAGCCGGATAGTGCTAATGTAGCATGTAGCAGGGTGACTGCTTTGTGGTATTGGTTTGTGCATGCATTTGCATGAGCATTGCCTCATGAATAGCCAATTAGGCCAGATTTGCAATGTCAGACTTGCTAGGGTAAGGCCTCTTTTCCATGAACTGTGAATAGGCAGTGAAATGGCTTTCAAACTCTCACAACTGCTCACTGCTGCCTGGTAACTGCTCACTGCTGCCTGGTAACTGCTTGCTGCTGCCTGGTAACTGCTTGCTGCTGCCTGGTATCTGCTCACTGCTGCCTGGTAACTGCTTGTTGCTGCCTGGTAACTGGTTGTTGCTGCCTGGTATCTGCTCACTGCTGCCTGGTATCTGCTCACTGCTGCCTGGTATCTGCTCACTGCTGCCTGGTATCTGCTCACTGCTGCCTGGTATCTGCTCACTGCTGCCTGGTAACTGCTTGCTGCTGCCTGGTAACTGCTTGTTGCTGCCTGGTATCTGCTCACTGCTGCCTGGTATCTGCTCACTGCTGCCTGGTATCTGCTCACTGCTGCCTGGTAACTGCTTGCTGCTGCCTGGTAACTGCTTGTTGCTGCCTGGTATCTGCTCACTGCTGCCTGGTATCTGCTCACTGCTGCCTGGTAACTGCTTGCTGCTGCCTGGTAACTGCTTGTTGCTGCCTGGTATCTGCTCACTGCTGCCTGGTATCTGCTCACTGCTGCCTGGTATCTGCTCACTGCTGCCTGGTATCTGCTCACTGCTGCCTGGTATCTGCTCACTGCTGCCTGGTATCTGCTCACTGCTGCCTGGTATCTGCTCACTGCTGCCTGGTAACTGCTTGCTGCTGCCTGGTAACTGCTTGCTGCTGCCTGGTATCTGCTCACTGCTGACTGATAACTGCTTGCTGCTGCCTGGTAACTGCTTGTTGCTGCCTGGTAACTGCTTGTTGCTGCCTGGTATCTGCTCACTGCTGCCTGGTAACTGCTTGCTGAGCACACAGCTCAACAGTCCGTGGAAAAGAGGCCTTAAACTTGGTGTTTGATCACGCATAAATTTTCTCATGCAAAGTACTTCTTCTTCTTGTTTGAAGGTTGAGGCACTTAGTCTATTATATATATAGATACAATACAAAATTAAATGTATACACCCCTTTAAGATAAAAGTTATCAAGTAAAGAAATATTTCACAGTAGCCCTCTACTATTATTAAGCCTGAGTGAGGTGTAGAAAAAATAGTAACCTAATCAGTCTCTGTTCATAGACTAATTGGACATGCTGGACACAGTTAATCCACCAGATCTTATCCATCTCAGTTTCTTGTACCAGCTTTGACTATATCTCATCATGTTCATTTATAATCTTATGGAGAACTCCCCTGTAACGATCGGTGTCAGCTCGCAGAGAGAATCTGATTATTGGTGATCTGCAGTATCACCAAGAATACAGATCTATACCTGATTATGGATGATCTGCAGAATCACCAATAATACAGATATAGTGCTAACCTCTGGACACCTCTAAATATATGTATAGTGAGTGTTTGGTGTAACAGTATGACTTTGAGTAACCCACCTGAAGAGCAGGTGGTCCTAGGCAGTACAGGAAGTACTGCTATAGAGAGTACAGAAACCTTCCAGCAGCCTGAGAAAGCAGAGGGATAGTCAGGAAAGCAACAGGTCATAACAAATATCAAACAATGCCTAGTCTTGGGTGTGAGGTCCGTGGTCTCTACACCCTGGAACTAGTCTGAAGCATAACAGAATGATAACACAAGTTCCCTAGTCTTGGGTGTGAGGTCCGTGGTCTCTACACCCTGGAACTAGTCTGATGTATAACAGAATGATAACACAAGTAATCTGGCTCAGTGTGAATTCCCAGGTCCTCCTGGTTCAAACACACTGTTGGATCTGACTAAGGTCTGAGTGCTTCCACGTAGTGATCGCAACGGCAGACAATTTGAGAGTGGCCAGCAGTAACCATATATAGAGCAGTGCTCTCTGACGCCGCCCTAAAGTGATCAACCAATGGTTACCAGCTCTGAGATCTGCTGACCGGCCTGGTCAGCTGATCCCCCCTTGGCCATCATAAACGTTCTGCCTTTCAGCGCGCGCGTGTATTCCTAAATCTATGTGAACTAACAGGCTCAGCTGCACGCTGCTGCGTGCAGACTGCTGCGCTGGACGCGGAACCAGCCGCCTCGCTATCAATACATGCGGCGGCTTTTCCGCGTTCTGCCATGTCACTAGATGCACGCTTCCGTGTGCAGACCGCGTTGGACGCAGAATCAGCTGCCTTGCTGCTAGTACACGCGGCGGCTTTTCCGCGTTCTCTCACAGTACCCCCCCCCCCCTGAGGAGTGGACTCCGGACACTTTCCACCAGGCTTCCCAGGATGCAAGTTATGGAATTCTCTTTTTAACTCCTCTGCGTACATACGACAGTCTGGCACCCAAGTTCTTTCCTCTATGCCATACCCCTTCCAGTGAACCAAATACTGCACAGAGTTCTGCACAAGCCGTGAGTGGGGGGGGGGGGGGAGCGGAAACCACGTGCACTGCCGGCTTGAGCAGGGACACATGAAATGATCTCACACCTCGCATGCTGGTAGGGAGATCAATGGCATAAGTGACATTGTTGATTTTCCTGGTTACTGGAAAAGGACCCACAAATCTAGGGCCTAACTTGTGACAGTTGCTTTAGAGCCAAATGTCGCGTGGACACCCAGACCAAGTCTCCTGGAAGGAATTCCTATTCTATGGAACGTCTCTTGTCAGCCTGTTTTTTTCTGGTTCTGAAAAGCCCTCCCCACATTTCTTTCAACCATTCCCCAAATCTGTCTCAAAGACTTCTGCCAGTTCTCCAGTGCTGGAAACGGAGTAGAAGCCACTGGCAATAGGGTAAACTTAGGTAACCTTCCAGTCACCACCTGAAATGGGGAAAATCCTGAGGAGGAACTCTTCAGATTGTTGAGTGCAAATTCTGCAAATGGCAAAAATTTGACCCAGTTGGTTTGTGCATCTGCAACACAACACCTCAGAAATTGTTCCAGAGACTGATTCGTTCTTTCGGTCTGGCCATTGGTCTGTGGGTGGTAGCCTGATGAGAAAGAAAGCTCCATGTCTAACTGATGGCAGAATGCCCTCCAAAACTTGGAAACAAATTGGACTCCCCGATCTGACACTATATTTTCCGGAATGCCATGCAGCCGGAAAATATGCTGGATGAAGAGATCGGCCAATTCCTGGGCCGAGGGGAGTCCTTTCAGGGGGACAAAATGGGCCATCTTACTGGATCGATTGACTACCACCCAAATGACCGTCATGCCCTCAGACCTGGGGAGCTCGCCCACAAAATCCATGGACAAATGGGTCCATGGTTCACTTGGGACTGGCAGAAGCTGCAATGTTCCAACAGGTGCCTGATGGGAGGGTTTGCTCCTAGCACACACTGCACATTCCCTCACATACTCCTTGCAGTCAGTTGCCAATGACGGCCACCAAGCACATCTAGCAATGAGATCTTGAGTTCTGGTGGCCCCAGGATGCCCAGCATTCTTGTGGGAATGGAACAGCTGCAATATTTGTAAGCGAAAAAGGCAATGGTACAAACATGACCCCCTCAGGCTTCCCCTCTGGTACATCTTGTTGGAACGGACCCAACGTGACTGTCCAGTCTTTCCAGGTCTCAGTGGCTGCCAGAACCATCTTTTGAGGAACAATGGTTTCTGGGTCTAAGGGCTGTGCTGTCTCGGGCTCAAAACATCTGGATAAGGCATCAACCTTGATGTTCTTACTACCAGAGGTATACGTGATTACAAATCTGAATCTTGAGAAACAATATGAACAACGGGCCTGTCGGGGGCTAAGTCTCTTAGCGCCTTCAATGTACTCCAAATTCTTGTGGTCAGTGTAAACCGTAATGGTATGTTCTGCCCCTTCTAGCCAATGTCGCCATTCCTCAAAGGCCAATTTGATGGCTAGAAGTTCCCTATTGCCTATATCGTAGTTTTTCTCTGCAGGTGAAAACCTACGGGAGAAATAGGCACAAGGATGCAGTTTTCCCTGCAAACCGGAACACGCTGAGACAGCACAGCCCCTACCCCTACCTCTGAGGCATCTACCTCCACAATAAAGGGAAAGGAGATGTCAACATGTCTCAGTATGGGTGCAGAACAGAACAGTTTCTGCAGGGTGGAGAAAGCAGCATGGGCCTCAGGGGACCAGTGGTGAGTATCTGCCCCTTTTTTGGTGAGACTGGTGAGAGGTGAAATCACCGTAGAGTACCCCTTTATGAACCTCCTATAGTAGTTGGCGAACCCCAGGAATCTCTGGAGAGCTTTCAGCCCTACAGGTTGGGGCCACTCCAAGACAGCTGAAACTTTTCCAGGGTCCATAGAGAGGCCAGAGGTCGAAATTATGTACCCCAGAAAGGCGACAGAGGTCACTTCGAAAATGCACTTCTCCAATTTAGCATACAGCATATTTTGTCTTAACTTTCGCAACACAAACTTAACATGCTTTCTGTGTTCTGAGAGGTTGGACAAGAAAATTAGGATGTCGTCTAAATACACCAAGACGAATTTGCCCAATACCTCTCTGAACACCTCATTAATCAGCTCTTGGAAGATGACAGGGGCGTTACACAACCCGAAGGTCATCACCAGTAGAGATGTAGCGAACGGTTCGCCGGTGAACGGTTCCAGGCGAACTTAGGGGGTTCGCGTTCGCCTGCACCAGGCGAACTTTTGCGGAAGTTCGATTCGCCCCATAATGCACTATGAGGATCAACTTTGACCCTCTGCATCACAGTCAGCAGGCACATTGTAGCCATTCAGGCTACACTAAGCCCTGGAGCCCCACCCCCCCTTATATAAGGCAGGGTCCGGTGGCCATTAGCCTCACTCGTGTGCCTGCTAGAGAGAGGAAAGGGACAGCTGCTGCAGACTTTTTCTCCTAGGGACAGATTAGTTAGGTTCTAGGCTGCTTTGCTTGCTCCTGACTGATTATTATTGCTTTTAAAGCACCCAGCAACAGCTCTTTTCAGAGCTCAACCTGTACATTTTTTTTTTCTGTGTGTCAAACTGACACTTTTGTTGCATGCACAGCCTTGTTAATTGACATTGTGTGTGCTACTGCCAGCAGCCCAGCACATTCAGTGACTACCTGTGTGTGTGACAGGGAGCTGCACATTGTACTACCCAGTACTGCATATACCCCAGTACCTGTTGTGTTTACTTAACCCACCTCATCACTGCATATACCTAGCTTTGTGTTGAGTGAACCCAGCTCACTGCATCTAACTACCCAGTACCTGTTGTGTTTACTTAACCCACCTCATCACTGCATATACCTAGCGTTGTGTTGAGTGAACCCAGCTCACTGCATCTAACTACCTGTTGTGTTGAGTGAGAACCCACCTTACTGCTTCTTAAGTACCTTTACTGTTCAGTGAACCCAGCTCACTGCATCTAACTACCCAGTACCTGTTGTGTTTACCTAACCCACCTCATCACTGCATATACCTAGCGTTGTGTTGAGTGAACCCAGCTCACTGCATCTAACTACCTGTTGTGTTGAGTGAGAACCCACCTGGCCACCTCACTGCATCTAACTACCTGTTGTGTTGAGTGAGAACCCACCTGGCCACCTCACTGCATCTAACTACCTGTTGTGTTGAGTGAGAACCCACCTCACTGCATCTTAAGTACCTTTACTGTTCAGTGAACCCAGCTCACTGCATCTAACTACCCAGTACCTGTTGTGTTTCCTTAACCCACCTCATCACTGCATATACCTAGCGTTGTGTTGAGTGAACCCAGCTCACTGCATCTAACTACCTGTTGTTGAGTGTGAACCCACCTGGCCACCTCACTGCATCTAACTACCTGTTGTGTTGAGTGAGAACCCACCTCACTGCATCTTAAGTATCTTTACTGTTCAGTGAACCCAGCTCACTGCATCTAACTACCCAGTACCTGTTGTGTTTACTTAACCCACCTCATCACTGCATATACCTAGCGTTGTGTTGAGTGAACCCAGCTCACTGCATCTAACTACCTGTTGTGTTGAGTGAGAACCCACCTGGCCACCTCACTGCATCTAACTACCTGTTGTGTTGAGTGAGAACCCACCTCACTGCATATAGCTAGCATACCCCCGAGATGGACAAAATGGACAAACCAGGTAGAGGAAGAGGTAGAGGCAGACCCAGAGGAAGGCCACCAGGCATCGGCAGGTCTGTGGCTGTGCGAGGTGGTGTTGCTGTGATTTCGTGCGGACCTGCCCCAAAATACAGTGCTCAGAAGAAAGCACGTGCCATCACTTCCCAAAATCGTGAGGAGGTGATTGAGTATTTAACACAGAACACCTCATCTCCCGCAGCCACCAGCGCTACAACAAGCACCACATCCGCTGCATTTGACACTTTGCAGGAGTTATTTGGTGGTGGTGGTGAAATCACCAGCCACTACTGCAACAACAACAAGAAGGCGCAGGAACACCACCTCATACGTCTGAGTTAGGTGGCGATAGTATGGACGTAACGTGTGTGGATGGGGATGATGGTGGACCACCTGAAGTTGGTGCACTTGAGGAGGTGTCTGAGGAAAGCGCAGCTGGCCAGGAGGCTTATGATGACGATTATACGGATACCACATATGTTCCCGGTAGAGGAGATGACTAGGGGGACAGTTCAGAGGAGGAGTCAGAGAGGAGTAGGAGGAGACGACTCCATGATAGAAGCAGAGGGAGCTCGTCCTCAGAAACAGCTGGGGGCAGTGTCCGGCGCCATGTATCACCAGCTATGGCCAGCCAGCCAACATGCCCTTCAACGTCAGCTGCTGATGCCACCCTAGCGCCATCACCCCAGGGGGGTTCAGCGGTTTGGAAATTTTTTCACGTGTGTGTCTCAGATCGGAGCAAAGCCATCTGTTGTCTCTGCCAGCAAAAATTGAGCCGTGGAAAGGCCAACCGTCACGTAGGGACAAGTACTTTACGAAGGCACCTGGAGAGAAGGCACAAACAGCTATGGCAAGAACACCTGAGGAAAAGCAGCACCCCTCAAAAGACAAGCCGCGGAGAACAACCGCGGCAGCCGTCACAGGGGCTTCTGCTGGTCCACGTTCCCATGGTATTGTTCGTGGCTGGGGGGAGGAAGAATGGATACACTTTTAAACAATTTAAAAATACAACCATCTAAACTTTCAAACAATTTAAAAATACAACCATCTAAACTTTCAAACAATTTAAAAATACAACCATCTAAACTTTCAAACTATTTAAAAATACAACCATCTAAACTTTCAAACAATTTAAAAATACAACCATCTATCATTTTCCAAAAATTTAAAAAAAGGGCAAAAAAACTTGCCCTCCGTAAAACATTCTTGGCAAATGCTTTCGACTTGGTTTGTCTTCCGCTGGCTCAAGGGTCCATCTGACCACAGATGCCTGGTCTGCAAAGCACGGTCAGGGCAGCTACAGCATGGGTCTCAGCAGGCTCCCACTTCGGGCCGCAATCCAACCTTCATTCCCCGCGGTGACAATGGCAGACTTGCCCTCCATAACGGATTCCCTTTAAAGGATTTAAAGTTAATTCATTTCAAATACACAGCAGGGCCTCGAAAGTCCGTCTCCTGTATTGTTATTTTTGGTCACTACCTCGGGGCGGGCGAGCATGCCTGCCTGCTGCCCTCCTTGGATGTGTGGTGGTAGCCGTTTCTCAGGCTCCACACCGGATTCCATCCCTCATTCCCCGGCCATTACCCGGGGTCACAAATGGCAGACTTGCCCGCCTCCATATGATTCTCGTGAAAGGAATGTGGTGTCATCTTTGCCCGCCATAACTGGTTCTCGTTAAAGGATTTAAAGTACATTCATTTCAAATACACAGCAGGGCCTCGAAAGTCCTCCTCCTGTATTGTTATTTTTGGTCACTACCTCGGGGCGGGCGGGCGTGCATGCCTGCCCGCTGCCCTCCTTGGATGTGTAGTGGTAGCCGTTGCTCAGGTTCCACACCGGATTCAAACCCCTCATTCCCCGGCCATTACCCGGGGTCACAATGGCAGACTTGCCCGCCTCCACAGGATTCTCATTGTAGCGGTACTGAACAAGTACACAGCAAGTAGAAAATAGAAAATGTAATTTAAAAACAAAACGTAAGCTTTTTAACAATGCCATGGAAAGTTGAGAAGGAAGTCACACATTACCTGACATCACTGAGTGAGGAAGAGCAATCTCGCCATGTTGCGCAGTAGTCCAGCATGGCCGTCACTACACAAACAGCTGTTTGCGGTGCGTTACACAGTGAGTTTGGTGTGTCAGTGTGAAGCAGTACTCTAATTACACTCCCTGATTGATGTATACACATGCAAGATGTTTGAAAGCACGTTAGGCCTGCAATTTAGCATTCAATGTGATTTCTGCCCTTAAAACGCTGCTTTGCGTCACATCCAGATTTTTCCCCGGGACTTTTAGCATGTATCCCACTCCGCCATGCCCCCCTCCAGGTGTTAGACCCCTTGAAACATCTTTTCCATCACTTTTGTGGCCAGCATAATTTTTTCTATTTTTCAAAGTTCGCCTCCTCATTGAAGTCTATTGCGGTTCGCGAACTTTTCCCACGAACTGAACCTTCCGCGGAAGTTCGCAAACCCGGTTCGCGAACCGAAAATCGGAGGTTCGCGACATCTCTAATCACCAGGTACTCGTAATGCCCATCGGGCGTGTTAAAGACCGTCTTCCATTCATCACCTTCCCTGATATGCACAAGGTTGTATGCACCCCTTAAATCCAGCTTCGAGAAAATCTTAGCATTGGTGACCTGGGTAAACAAATCGTCTATCAAGGGCAAAGGATAACGGTTCTTTATCTGTAATTTTATTTAAGCCCCGATAATCAATGCATGGACGGAGGCCTCCATCCTTATTTTTCACAAAAAAGAACCCGGCCCATGCTGGGGACCGAGAAGGACGAATAAAACCCTTAGCTAAATTTTCTCGGATGTATTCTTGCATGGCTAATTTCTCTGGCCCAGATAAATTATAGAGATGACCTCTAGGGGGCATACAACCAGACCTGAGATCAATGGGGCAATCAAAAGGACGGTGTGGGGGAAGTTTATCGGCTGACTTAGGACAAAACACGTCCGCAAATTCTGAATACTGATCCGGCAATCCCTCCATGTGAATCTTGGTTTCACCCAAGGTTACCTTCGCTAGACAATGATGATAACAATGGGTAGACCAGCTCGTTAGCTGACCTGTGGCCCAATTGATCTGAGGTGAGTGAAGTTGTAACCATGGCATACCAAGAATGATCGTGGAGGTTGTCATTCGCAACACTAGAAACTGTAAATTCTCTTTATGTAACACCCCTACCGTAACCCTTAACTCAGGGGTCTGAGACAGAGGGTGGTTACTCTGCAGGGGGGAGTCGTCCACTGCAGTGACCAGAATCTGTTGCTTCAATGGGGAAATTGGAATCCCCAATTTCTTAGCAAATTCATAATCCATAAAGTTGGCTGCTGAGCCAGAGTCAATGAAGGATTCAGTGGTCTCTGTCTTATCCTTCCAAGATATAGTACAAGGGAGGAGCAAACGTTTATCATCTAGAGGTAACGACTGCGCGCCTAGGGTATTACCTCCGACTACACCTAGGCGGCAGCGTTTCACGACTTCTTGGGACAATTCTGCACTTTATGACCCCCCTCTGCACAGTATAGACAGAGCTGCTCTGTTTCTCTGCGTCTCCGTTCCACCCGGGACAATCTCGATCGACCAATCTGCATTGGTTCTGGTGGAGGTGAAGCGGGTGGAGATGAAACAGATGGAGGCGCAGCGTAGGACACATATCTCACATTGTTCCTACCCAGAGTCTGCCTTTGGTAACGTAAACGATGGCGAATCCTGGTGGCCGATTAAATGGCCTCATCGATAGACTTCGGCTCAGGATGACCCAGCATTAGATCAGAAACTGTGTCTGACAAGCCTGACAAAAAGCAGTCTAGAAGAGCGAATGAGTCCCATCTAGCTGACACTGCCCATTTCCTGAACTCTGCAGCATAGTTCTCTACCGGACCCTTGCCCTGCCATAGTGTCTTGAGCTTCCGCTCAGCGGTAAAGGCAATGTCCGGATCATCATAAATTATAGCCATAGCTTTAAAGAATTCTTCCACCGAGGTTAGGGCCGGGTGCCCTGTCTGAAGATTATATGCCCAAGTCTGGGAATCCCCTGACAACAAGGTCTTAATAAAGGTTACTCTCTGTGCCACGGTTCCTGAAGAATTAGGCCTTAACTCAAAGTATGACAACACTCTATTTCTAAAATTCCCGAAAGTCAGATCTGTGACCAGAAAACCTTTCAGGTACAGATATGCATATGTCTGTGCTAGGAGGAGATCGCACTGTATTTACAGTCATCTGAAAGACTTGTACAGTCCCAGACAAAGCGTTGATCTGAGTCTGATGACTGTCCAGCACTCGGATGATCGTTTCCACCAAGGTGGTGAGTGCATCAAGACGGCTGTAAAGTGCGTCCATTTGGTTTTGGTCTGCCGTTCTGTAATGATCGGTGTCAGCTCGCAGAGAGAATCTGATTATTGGTGATCTGCAGTGTCACCAAGAATACAGATCTATACCTGATTATGGATGATCTGCAGAATCACCAATAATACAGATATAGTGCTAACCTCTGGACACCTCTAAATATATGTATAGTGAGTGTTTGGTGTAACAGTATGACTTTGAGTAACCCACCTGAAGAGAAGGTGGTCCTAGGCAGTACAGGAAGTACTGCTATAGAGAGTACAGAAACCTTCCAGCAGCCTGAGACTCTTCAAGGGGTGGAGTCAGGCTGAAGGTAGGAAGGATCAGAGAGTGAGTGACACCTGGAGGTGGATGTCACTGACGGATCTGGAGACTATCTCTTTAGTGGAGAGAGATAGCTCTCGAGGTCGGGCAAGCTAGATCGGCAACACACGGACAGACAATGTACAAAGACAGAAAGCTGATTCGGTATCCAGGGCAGGCAGGGTAAGGCAACGGAATCAGAAAGCAGAGGGATAGTCAGGAAAGCAACAGATCATAACAAATATCAAACAATGCCTAGGCTTGGGTGTGAGGTCCGTGGTCTCTACACCCTGGAACTAGTCTGAAGTATAATAGAATGATAACACAAGTTCCCTAATCTTGGGTGTGAGGTCCGTGGTCTCTACACCCTGGAACTAGTCTGAAGCATAACAGAATGATAACACAAGTTCCCTAGTCTTGAGTGTGAGGCTGTGATCTCTACACCCTGGAGCTAGTCTGATGTATAACAGAATGATAACACAAGTTCCCTAGTCTTGAGTGTGAGGTCCGTGGTCTCTACACCCTGGAACTAGTCTGAAGCATAACAGAAAGATAACACAAGTTCCCTAGTCTTGTCTGTGAGGACCGTGGTCTCTACACCCTGGAACTAGTCTGATGTATAACAGAATGATAACACAAGTAATCTGGCTCAGTGTGAGTTCCCAGGTCCTCCTGGTTCAAACACACTATTGGATCTGACTAAGGTCTGAGTGCTTCCACGTAGTGATCGCAACAGCAGACAATTTGAGAGTGGCCAGCAGTAACCATATATAGAGCAGTGCTCCCTGACGCCGCCCTAAAGTGATCAACCAATGGTTACCAGCGCTGAGATCAGCTGACCGGCCTGGTCAGCTGATCCTCCCTTGGCCATCATAAAAGTTCTGCCTTTCAGCGCGCGCGCGTGTATTCCTAAATCTATGTGAACTAACAAGCTCAGCTGCACGCTGCTGCGTGCAGACCGCCGCGCTGGACGCGGAACCAGCCGCCTCGCTATCAATACATGCGGCGGCTTTTCTGCGTTCTGCCATGTCACTAGATGCACGCTTCCGCGTGCAGACCGCCGCGTTGGACGCGGAATCAGCCGCCTTGCTGCTAGTACACGCGGCGGCTTTTCCGCGTTTTCTCACATCCCCTCTTCACGTTCAATCAGGTGGCAAGGTGCTATGATTTCACATTAAATGTTTACACTTCCTTACATCACTAATACAGCAATCTAATTAATAACTCTTCTATTCACAAACATTTTGAATTAAAGATTTAGACTACATGGAGGATGACAAATTGTCAGTACTCTCACAGCTTCACTGACCCCCAACTAACGGAAAGTGAAGGTAATTTATAGCCATCATATTGTACATATTGTTCATACCGTGAATACTGTACAATAAAATACAGATGGAGCTAGTATTGCAAGAGAATTGAATTAATAAGATCCGGTGGATTAACTAATTGTGTCCAGAGAATGACAAATTTTATAATTTTTCCCCACCTCATATAGTCCTAATCACAAATCTCTCAGACAAGCCAATACTGATCTTTTGTGTGAAAAGAAGATGGAAAATGCCTGGCACTCCTGTCTGTCAAATTTTACAAATCTTTATTAGTATTGTACATCAATTAACTTCCAGCACTGCAAAATTATTAGAACTGAGTACTTAAAAATGGCCTGCAGAGTGGAACAATGGCCCTAAGACCATATCGCACTCCCACACTTCTTCTGTGGCTCTGTGTGGGGCTACACAAGCTTTTGGGAGATTAAAAGCCGGCACTTTAGTGTCACATGGGATCCTGTGTCACATCGCTTGCGTCTCAGTCATCTTGATAACCTTGCTTAAAAAGGAGACAGTGCTAGAAATCAGCAAAGGTGTCCTAAATGCCATAATGTGGACAAAAAAAATGAACTGCATTTAGAGCCTGCTGTATTAAAGAGAAACCGTAACCAAGAATTGAACTTCATCCCAATCATAAGCTTATACCCCCTTTTACATGACAAATCTATTATTTTTCACAAACCGTTCATCGGGGGGCTCTGTATGGCTGATATTGTGGGGAAACCCCTCCCAAAGGAAACTGTGAGGACCATGGTCCTGGCAGTTTCCTATCTGTGAACCTTGTTGCATTGTAGGAAATAGCTGTTTACAGCTTTTTCCAACTGCCAAAAAAGCAAGCAGCAGCTTCTTCCACTGACATCACCTGCCAACAGTAAAAATGTCACCATGTGTTAAATGTCAGAATGTAAATCAGGGAGAGGAAAGCTTTTACAATGGGAAAACACTGACTAAATCATTTATACATAATTATTGTAAAAATTAAGCACTTTTTTAATACATTATTTTCACTGGAGTTCCTATTTAAAGCGAATATCCAGCCTATAACACACATTCACAGGATCCTCTTCTCTTGTATAGTTATAATTATGTGCCAGGTCTTCTTCTTGTAAATCAGTCCCAGGGGTCCGTGTCTGGTGACTTCCAGGTTGTAGCTTCCTTGGCACTCACAGCTTTGTTGGTTTGAGAAGAAAAGGCAGAATTATTTTTAAAAAGTTCAAGGTCCGGCTATCTGGCCATCGAAATGGAGCCTGATTGGATTCTTAATCCTCTGCATTATCTTCTATACTTATTTTATTTATTTATTTATTTATTGTATTTATAAAGCGCCAACATATTACGCTGTGCTGGACATTAGTTTTGGTTACAGACAATATTTAGGGGTGATACAGCAATACGACAATACAGGTATACGAGAAAAACCAGATCGTGCAGCACAGTATGAGTACAAGGTAATGCTTAGTCAGTCACTGGATGGGAGCATGAAGATTAGGCAAGTTAAGTTCACTCAAATGCGTAGCATGGGTGCACAGTAATGGATGTGCATGATCAGGTAGGACACAAAAGGAGGAGGACCCTGCCCAAAGGCTTACAATCTAGAGGGATAGGTAGGGGCCAGAGTTCAGCTGCGGGTTTAGAACACTTGTGAGGGGTGGTAGGCCAGAGAGAAAAGGTGAGTTTTGAGGGCCTTTTTGAAGATGTTGAAGGAGGGGCCTGCCCTAATGGGTGGAGGTAGAAAGTTCCATAGTGTTGGAGCAGCTCTTGAGAAGTCCTGGAGGCGTACATTGGACTGGGTGATGCGGGGGTGGGTCAGGCGAAGTTCATTGGAGGAGCAGAGTGAGCGGCTAGGTGTGTACCTTTGAGTAAGATCAGAAATGTAGGTTGGACAGGTTTTGTGGACAGATTTGTAGGTCAGACAGTATCTTGAATCTGATTCTGGGCTGGATAGAAAGCCAGTGGAGGGATTCACAGAGGGGAGCCGCCGTGGTGGAGCGATGGGAGTAGTTAATAATTCTGGCTACCACATTCATGATGGACTGCAGCGGGGCTATTCAGGTCATAGGGAGACCAGACAGAAGGGCATTGCAGTGGTCAAGGCGGGAAATTATGAGGGCATGGATGAGGAGTTTGGTGGTGGCAGAGGTCAGGAAAGAGCGGATCTTGCAGATGTTATGAAGGTGGAAGTTGCAGGACTTTGTGAGGTTTTGGATGTGGGGATTGAAGGAGAGTGCGGAGTCCAGGGTGACACCCAGAGAGCAGGCTTGAGAGGTAGGGTGAATGGTAGTATGGTTAACAGTGACATGCACATCTGGGAGTTTCAGGGATGGCCAGGGTGAGAAGTTCAAAAATTCCATTTTGTCTAGATTTAGTTTCAGGAACCTAGCAGACATCCAGGAGTAGATGACTGATAGGCAGGAGGAGACCTTGTCCATGGTAGTGGTGGATATTGTCAGGGGTGTGGAGGTAGATCTGGGTGTCATCTGCATACAGATGATAATTAAACCCCATGGAGGAGATAACCTTGCCAATGGAGGATGTGTAGGGGGCCAAGGACCGAGCCTTGGGGGACTCCCACCGAGATGTGGTTGGGGTAGATGAGGACTCATTGAAGGAGGTTGTGAAGGAGTGGTTGGA